>NC_139345.1:9581604-9936604 GCF_055883805.1 Amblyomma maculatum
GATACATAACTGTAGGAGAAACACTCATAAACCATGATAAACTAAATGAACCACAATGATGGTAGATGGAAAGGAAGAAAGAGAAAAGAAACGGAACAGGTAAACAAAATGATTGGGGCAGACATTGCGCGCAATGCGGGATGACACACAATGTTTGGTATGCAGGTCATTAACTGCCGCATTCTCCGACCTTAAAGCTGTTTTTACAAGGACATCAAGCAGTGAGTGAACTGGCCCGCTTTTTCACAAGCCCTATTTTATGGGACTCTAATGAGTCGGTTCAGGTCATGATATGACTGAAATGAGGCTCATGTTTGGCTCTTCTGAAATATGTTGAATTAATTCTGGGCCTCTTGCACAGTGTCATAGTAAATTATCATATTGCATAATCGTCTCGACTACGCCGATAAGCTGAAGCATTTCCTTCGGATTTCCGTTAGAACCGTGCTTGTAAACGGTTTTTACGCTGTGTTTACTTTTTCTGAACAGATAGAAAGAACGAGCACTGCAACGTTTAATCCAACAATTCCTTAATGTTTATTTTGATTGCGCTCTCTGGTCGTCGCTGCCATAACTGCGATGAAATATCATCGCGCAAGTCACTTACAGCACGGCAAACTTCGCAGCCATGAAAGTCGCGAAAAAAAATTCAAAGTGCTAAGGAAACCGCAACGTCACCTAACTATGAATTTGTGCTTGCCTGAATAATAAATAGTTGTTGCTTCTTCCTTGAAGTTGCCGAAGAAATTTTAAGCCCTAGTAGGAGAGATAAAGCAGCAAGTGCTGTGTTGTATTGTAGTAAATTCAAAAGCTTTTTTTTTTTTTCATATTATTTGAGTCACAGCGCAATTATGTCCGAATGTTAGTTATGCAATCGGCGGAATAATAGAGTAGCATGTAACAGTAGTTGTGTAGCACGAAGTAATAGACTAACACGATTACCTTCTCCCGTTTGTCATGATTGGTGCGTCCACCCATAAGAATGCAAAGCGTGATTATAAGTGTGCGCCATACGGGCTTAAGAAGAGGTTTCTCATAGGAAAAGGTACTGTTAACGTAACTTCCACCGTCATAGGGGTGGCGAAAATTGTTAATTGTTATCTAACAACCATAAAAGTAAGGAGCTGCTGAAAAATGTTTCTGTTTTCGTTTTTGAAGGGCGAAGATTCTATTCTGTCCTGTAGAATTTATAACGGGAGTGTTTACCAGACTCTTTACTTTGGCCGCTTGCTCTGCAACATTAGGGCTAGATCCACCGCGCAAGAGTACGGCCTGCAATGTCGATTTTAATCGTTCCTACACGGAAGATTAATATTTAATTTAGGTGACATTTCATCACTTGTTTGCACATCCGGAAAAAAACACCAGTAGTTCACAAACATTCTAAAAAAAATCAAAATGGGCAATGGAGAATGCAGTTATTAG
Organism: Amblyomma maculatum; assembly: GCF_055883805.1. NCBI lineage: Eukaryota > Metazoa > Arthropoda > Arachnida > Ixodida > Ixodidae > Amblyomma > Amblyomma maculatum. The sequence continues at coordinate 9,583,030 of NC_139345.1, forward strand.
CCGAGTATGAAAGGAAAACTAGATATTTTTATAGTTTGCGGTCAAAGGCTTCGATTACACATTTTTTTTTTTTTTTGTTAGCCACTTGGCAAGATAGAGCGTCGTTTGTAAGACGACGAACATGAATGTGTAGTGGATCGAGGTTCCACAAATCATTCGAGAATAACTAACTAGTACAAACCAGCGGCTTAGCTTGGCACTGATTTTGCAGCAGCTGATCAACCCTCGCCAGCTGGTAAGAGATTACCATGGAGAAGCTAGCACGGTGCGCCATTTGATAATCTTTCAAAGAACGGAACGCGCTGCTGTGAGTGAAGCGCGACCGCAAAACGGTGCGCTTCTCTGTAAATTAAGAAAGCACGGTGCGATTCTGTGCGGTGCAGACAGCACAAAGCGCCGGCGGCCCATGTACGCCACTTTGCGTCGATGTGCGGCTGAGCTCTGCGGGCGCGGCCACGCTGAGCCGTGTTCGCACATATTGTGGACGCCTCTGCATTCCCTTCCAGCTTTTTACCATAATGTCTGAGCGTCGACCGCTCTGTCGATAAGCGCCGTATGCCGGAGCGAAATCAGCCAGAATACGCGCAGGCGCGCCTTGTGGAAGAGCATCCGCCTCGCGTTCGGGAGGTACCAGGTTCAAACCCCGTTTCCGTCGGGTACCCACCGGGTGTCGGGTCCTATGTGCTTTCGGAATGCGCTTGTTTTGACAATGTACCGCTTGCGGTATTAATGATTAGCCGCGAATTTTTGTACACGCAGGTTTGTTTCAGACTTCGAAATGTGGAGTTCAGTCGGAGTTTGCTCCGGATCAATAGGTCCAAGATCAGGACTTCTCGGATTTGCAGTCCGTTCAAAATATATTTCTGCTGTGCTGGCGCTTCTGTTGTAATGTTCGGGAACTCTCATAACAATCATGTTCATCAAAAGACGCTCATGTTTACACGTTCAAGTGACGCGTTGGTGCAGTTGCTGGCGTGATTAATAAGATTTGTACACAGTGACAGTGACACATCATTACTTTCCACCATATCTGATGCCTTCTTTTTATTGGTATTGCAGCTTGCTCGTTCCAGTGCAAAAGCACCGCTTTACGGCTCAAGTTGGAGAACCAGCTAACCTCGACCTTTGGCCTCTGATTCTAAAGTTACTTGCCTATGTAGTTGCTAAAGAGAACCATTGTAACTAAGTCATACTAGCTTTTTTTTCTACATTATACTAGGTTTAACCACTTACAACATGCGCATTTTTTCTCCGCGACTCAATTTTACACACCGTGAAACTGCTGTAGTATCCGTTTCTCTGAAATTACATGATACACATAAATGTGAGATGTTTGAAGTTTTTCTATCCTTAGCGATAATGAGCCAAGACCCTCATTCTAAAGAACACATGTAAGGCTTTAGTAAGAATAAATTTGTCGAATTACACTCCCCCCCCCCCCCTCTTTCCATCCGATTTTCGCCTAGGCTGTATAATGTGCTGCCGTTTTGTAGCCAATTTCACGAAGCTTCGTGTATTGACCTCAAATGCTAATGAGAGAGCAGCTGTTGAGCGTCCCGACCAGTTCCGTAGGTTATGCGTGACTGAGAGCTAGAAATAAAAAACCAGCCAGAAAACATGAGGCTTGCGAAGGAAACGCGCATAACAAAGAGTGGAAACACGTCCGTGGAGCCACATTGACGAGAATAGAGAAAACAAATGTGACAAGTACGAGAACTGTTAGAAGTATTCTAGTCATGTCGTCCAGAAATTATGAAGTGAGACACCAGCGAAGTCTTATTAACACCAAATAAAACTATCGTATCTAGCGAAAGCAAGGCGAATGGCCTCAAAATACTGAAGCAATACTGGTTAAAATGCAACCACGTTCGTTCGAAGAAACGAGTGGCCAGACTGTGAGAGACAGATGTTTTTGGCTTTACCTAAAGGAACAAGCTATTCTAAACCATCCCTTTTGTTTTCCTAAAACGAGTGGTAGGAGCCTTGAAATGAAACACTCGCGTACGTGTTGAGTAGTCGCCAGAATAAAGGTAAAACAGCCTTCCAGTGAAAAGAATGAAAATATTTTCGGGACTTAAACAGACGTATACATATGAGGACAGTGCAACATGGGTTTCACTTATGTTAATGCAGACGCGAGCATTGACACATAGTATAGCGAGGACACTCGAACATGGGCTCCATTTATGTTAATGCAAATGCGAGCATTGACACGGAGCGCAGCTGATGTTTTCGCTATATGCTGGCTCAGGATTGACATAGACTTGTCGGACTGTGTCATCATTTAAATTTCGGTCGAATGTCCGCCGCGAAAGTTCAAAGACTCCTCGCATAGATCGGTACTGTGCATACCTGAATCGAGCTTGCATTGTGACCTACCGCTTTTACGGAGGAGAAAATTGGTCACAGTTGGCGGTTATGAATGCACATCAAACTGTACCTGCGAATATAAGCAACCTGCTCTGAAGTTTTGTAACGTCGTGCATGCCATATTGAAGTTACATGTGGCCTGTGTCATTTAAATTGTCAGTGAAGTGGGATCGAAGCGCCAGGTCTAGGATGAGGTTTCGCATTTGTAGCGTTTGATGATAATAGATTTTGTCACAACTTCAGCGCCATCCTGGAAGTGAAAGTTTCTTATATAAAAATATTCCCAGGTAGTCTCTAATCTATTAGAAAATGGTCATGGTCAGCTGTCCAGCAGCTCGTGCAATACGATATGTTTGCTTTGAACTACGTTTTTCTCAAAGAAACAAAAAATGTCGCTGTTTTCACTGACGAGTTGGGTGGCGCTTCTCACATGTGCAGGACTGCTTACACAAATGCAGCTTGATTGTTCTACCCTCTTTAATCTGGGCTAGCCGCACAGCTTGTGTGTCTTGTCTTTGATAAGCGGTCCTAAAGAACTCTTGAGTTAATTCTAATTTTGTGCTAGAGTTTTGTGCATGCAGAGATATGATTGCGTCTGTAAAACTGTTCAGAGAGCGACTCTGATTGTGGCTGCCCTGCGGCAATTTTATCTTTCCCTGGTTCTTTGCATTCGATTATTCGGAGTCATACGGGCGATCAAGTACAGTTCGCGTTACAGGATATTATTTGGGAAAACAAGCTTCTAACGCAAACTAATATTCTATACTTATGTACAGGTGCTTGCTTGTGTTAGGGTGGCAACTTGTTGTGCACCTGTTCTGAGCAAAACTATTCTCTGTGTTCATTGTATCACTATTTTTAGTTTCAGTTCATGTAATGAGTTTGCTTTTATTCATTTTCTTACCGCTTTTATTGTTCTTGCAACTCCTACCAAAGGCCAAAGACTGACGCCGGCAGTATCTCGTACAATAAGCTTCCTATGTAAAAACCTCAGTTCCTCCTCTTCCACGACCACAGAACCCACTGACGACATCAGTGAATAAGAAAACTGAACACTCTACAGGAAAAGGTAGCCTAGGGTCATTTTCGACATTATAAATTTAACTTGTCCGCCTCTTCCATGCTGGTATAAGGAAATTCAAAATTTACTGATGCAATACTGGTGACAGAGTTTCACCGTACTCATTCTCTTAAGTTTTGCTATGCATTTTCTACTCTTTCTATCACCAATCACAAACTATATGCCTATCATTCGCAAGGTAATCCTCATTGACAACTTACCATTAGCTAAACTTTGCTTCTTAAGCTGACTGATTACACCATGCTGCAGAGTACGGTCAGAGGACTCTTAAACTAAGCCCCGAAAAAGGTATCTGACTCTACTTTCCAGTAATTTAATTACATTTCTGTCTTTATGCTCACGGATCAACTTATTGAAATGCAGTTTTTTATCGTAAATTAAAGATGACTAAAAGTGAAATCACTTTCGTAGCAGCCATGCACTTCCATTATAGACACGAACGGGCCTAGATTTATGTAAATAAAAAAACTATGGGAGCAATTAAGCTCCACCTTTAACGATATGACGCGATAGCCCTATGAACGTGCCTGCATGGTCTAGGGGTAACGTGAAAGCAAGGGTCCTGGCAGGATTCTAATATCAACCTCCCATATGGAAAAGTAGGTTCTAGTTGGCCGCTCCTGTTAAACGTAATATCAGGCAACCCTAGGTCCAGTTAGTGCTCGGCTAGGTCAACTCCCATCTGCCGGCTGCCAGCATCATGCTTGTGATGTTTCGCTCACAACGCCAACGCCGGTGTTGACACCGAATTTGCGCTGATCGGTGCCTTTAAATTTACCGCGCTAATAAAAGCACGCGCGATACATTTCGCACTTGAGACATCTATAAAACGCTAAAGCTCTGCATTTAAGGGTATGACGCGGCAACGTAATGGAGGCCGTCCGCGACTTCCCTTCTGCATCCGGTGTCGCTTACATGGGGTTTGGTACTCGTTGAATCGCCAATCCTGTAATTATTGCCTCGATTAACCCACACACTCATTGGCCTACAGTACCACTTTATGTGAAAGACCACCCAACACAGATACGAAGCCATATTATAACCAAGCCGCGCAAAATAAACTGACTGTCCGAACAGTAGCATTTCTCACTTGGAATCCCGGGGTCCAGGAGGAGTCATTTCCTATCTCAATGAAGCGACCCGGTTTCAAAGCTCCTGCCATGCTGTCTTTTCTTGCGATGTTACTCAACTCGCCGAATAATCTGTGTCCAGCCACGCCACCTGCCATCTACCACCTAACAGAACCGTGCTCGGGAGTTTTTGCTCCAGACGCCGACACCAGATTTTACACAAACCAGACCTTTAGCTCTATCGCGTTAAATACGCTGTGGTAGACATAAATACAGTGAGAAGGGCCACCCGCAACTAGCCCCCAGATTCTTCGCTGCATTATTTCCGTTGTTTCATTCCACGATGCGCTGAGACTAGAACTCCTCGTCATTTGCCTCGCCGCCATTCCTGAGCTAGGATTCATGCCTTTGAATATGCGTTGCTTCATAGCCTTGTCTAAAATCTTCCCTTCACCAGTATTTGTTTGCATTGTTTTCACTACTATATGTAAGTACCTAATAATAAACGAATGAGTAGATAAAAAACGAATGGGGTTCAAGCATGGCTTGTACCGAGTTATAAGGTCGAACGCTCCTATATTTAGAGCGATTACTTTCTATTTGTTTGACAAAAACAGGTTCTCGACGTGTTGTATTAGCTGTATTTTCAAATGCAGCATGACGTTTTGTCTCTCTTTACTATAGAGGCTGAGGCAATGCTCCAACCCTATCCTGATTTCTGTCTACGAGCGATGGGTGTGCACCTCCTCCGAAGACCTTCGGCGCGGCATTGTTATACACATAAAACAATACACACACAAGAGAATTAAACCAGGACGTTAACACAGATGAAGCGCTCGCTACAGACTGCCAGTTTTTGTGGTACGAAGAAGAAGAAAGCTTCACACAAAACGTGAGGTGTGCACCTACTTGTTATATCACAGGATGAGAAGTAGTCACATCACATGTGGTGCCACCAGTGATATCACCAAATGCGGCAAAGAACAAGGTAAAAGGTCAAATTTTAAATTAAGGTCAGGATAACCAGTGGTTGGGGGTAACTTGACTGCTGTAGTCATACCACACAAGACATATAGTAAGGCTAAGCATCGCGAAGCGACAAAGTTCCACGATAACCGGGCATGGCTCCTCAAGGTTTTTTGCCCTTTTTTTTTTCTTTTTTTTTTTTTGGTCTCGCATACGCATTTACATGCTGGTGTGTTTGCCATGTTGATGTGTGCATGCGTGTAAAACTGGACGGCTTTTCGCAAAAAGAAATTGAACTCTTCTATTTCTAGTCTTTCAGAGATGTATGCTTATTTTTCTATTTTATTCAATACTAAGGCAAATTTCTGCTCTTCAGAGTCTTCAAGAGACAACGAATTTCTAGTTTCGTCGAAAGCCAGATCGTTCATCAGCTTCCTATTTGCATTTAATCCTTCGTTCGCATAGGCCCCTCGAAAGGCGAGACTATGCAGTTTTGTTTGCTGTTCGGAAACACTGAGCCATCTTTTGTTCTGTGCATCTTATATCCGCCACATTCTTTGTAAAACGAGCGCAAAACCAACAGGATGCGAGTAGAAACGCTACGACATCTCTATTCTAATTATGCAGTGCCGGATCGAGCATTGCAAGGCTTAAAGACATCGCAGCCAGCTGAAAAAAAAAAAAGTAGATGCAAATATAAGCTCAATTAGTGAGAGACCGGAAAGCGTGGCGTGAAATGGTCCATAGGGTCACGAAGAGTCGGACACGACTGAACGACTGAACTGAACTGAAGGAAGAAAAAAAATTCTAGCCATTGGTCTCTGTACACTCTTACATGAAATATATATTATACGTCACTGTATGTCCTGCTGTTACGAGAGACAACTTTCGCGCGTTTTTACTGCGTAATACGCGGAACCTTTCTCAAACTCTGGACCTGTGCGGCCGTTGGAAAACCTGTATACGCTTATAGGATTTTAGTGGGGCTGCAACAGCTCAGACTGAGTCACTTTTGGCCACCTGTGCCTCCTATAACGTCCACTAAAATAACAAGACCTCGGGCCCGGAAAGAGGGCATTTGAGGCAAAGCCATAAAAGTAGATACCGCACCTCGTATAAGGTAAATACGGCTGTTACGAAGGCGTCAAGCAAGAAAGACGAAAAAAGACAAAGGTGTCGCTCTCACCACGGTTATGCGCAGCAATCAAAGTTAACTGATTGAGTTTAGAAATTCAAACAGGTATGCTTTCGATAAAAACATTTTGGCAGCTGTCTATGATTGGAAAACTTTGTTGCCCGCACATTAATGCACTGGAACAATCCAGTGTTTTAGCAAACTTTACCGGCCAGCCGAAGCGCAGCCGAGCCAAGCCCATGCAAATAGTCAAAGCGAACTAAAAGGATTTTGCCATTCATGAGACCGTCGAAGTTTTCTGGATTAGATGAATGAGTAAAATAAACTCCAGGGCTCTGGGTTTTTTTTTTTTTTTTTTGCTTAATGGCTTGTTCGATTATGTTTGGGCTCTTGGAAAAACCCCAAATTTTAACGACTTCTTCTAAAATATGATAATCTGATGCGCGGTATTTCTACCCTGATGGTGTGCCTGTTAAATTCCGGCTGGTGAAATTTAAATCGGATCAAATTAGCTGGGGTTTAGCTTTAGTTAAACCCGGTAGGTTGCTTCTTCTTCTTCTTCTTCTTCTTCTTCTTCTTCTTCTTCTTCTTCTTCTTCTTCTTCTTCTTCTTCTTCTTCTTCTTCTTCTTCTTCTTCTTCTTCTTCTTCTTCTTCTTCTTCTTCCTTCTTTCTTCTTCTTCTTCTTCTTCTTCTTCTTCTTCTTCTTCTTCCTTCTTCCTTCTTCTTGAAAGAGAAGTGAAGAAATTTATCACAATGCAACATTGTGAAGAACATGTGTGTTAGTGGGGAGAATTTGATAAAAGACGACGTTTGGAGAAAGAAGAAGAAAACGTGGAGGTTGGCTCGAGGAGCCTAGGATTGCCATTTACAGTTCCTGTCCTCCTCTCCTTTGGTGCAACCGTCAAAGGGTATGCCATAAAACCGGTGTGTGAATTGCTACTGGATTTGTGTGTTAGCGCTGATCTGTCTGAATTGTATTTTTTCTTCTTATTATTATTTTTAGTAATTTACAATTTTACTCCTTTTTTTTCATTGCTTTCTATTACATCGCCTCAAAATTTCAAGTTATTTCAGCAACACTAGCTCCTAATTATTAGGTTATCTATATCATACAGTCAAATCGACATTATCAGGAATATTATGTCACCTACAACGAATTCTGGCCAATCCGCCACTGTGGGTATGTGCCATTACAACGAGGGAGAAGAAGAAGAAGAAGAAGAAGCGCGAGGCACGAGCAGGGGAGATGATGATGGGCGTGTCTGGATGCCATTAGGGCACCGCTACGAGCAGAAGGCGTGAATCGGCTAAGTATTGGGCGGCTAGTCCTCTTTTTCTGTTTTCACCTGCGCATTTGCGCTTTTCACCGTGTTGATAACGCTCGCAGAGAGATTGTAACTGTAAAGTGATGTCTACGCAGTCTCCCGGCCAGGGGTCCCCCTGGCCCTGGTCGGCTTTCATTACTCCTCACGATCTACCTCTGGAAACGTTCCAACGATCTGGCGTTCCAAACATTCCTGTGGCGCTGGTGCCCAAGGATGGCGGATTTATTAAAATGAATAACCCTGGGACTGTTCGAGCTGCTCTCCAGGCAGCCTCTACCCTGTATGACTCGATCACAGAAGTAAGGCAGTTTGGGCGTGGCGGGATACTGTGCCGATCTCCAGACCTCAATTGCGTGAAGGATCTGCTTAAATGCAATTCATTTGGATCGCTTCAGGTGAGCAGCTTTATCCCAACTTATCTTGCATGCACAAAGGGATTAGTCCGAGGAGTAGACTCTTCTTTAACTCCAGCTGAGACCCTCGACCTTCTTTCTGCGGCTGGTGTGGTAGCGGTGTATCGTTGCAGCCGGGAGGTTAATAATACGCGGGTACCAACAGAGTCGGTGATTGCCACATTTGCGGGAACTTCATGCCCGTCAGAGATAAAAGCATGGCCATTGATCTTCCGTGTGGATCCTCTTGAATCTAAGCCACTGCAGTGCACTAATTGCTGGCGATATGGTCACAGTGCACGTGGTTGTAAGTCCTCCGTGCGGTGTTCCAAATGTGGCGATGGTCATCATTCGTCATCATGTTCACAACAACACGACAAATGCTGCCTTTGCGGTGGAGCCCACGCTGCAAACTCCTTGGAGTGTCATCTCGAAAACAGGAGCTGCAAATTCTAGAGGTAATAGATAGAAAACGCTGTTCGCGTCGTGACGCTGTAACAGAAGTTAAGGAACGATTACACGGTTATGCAGGTGTGTCAGCCCGATCAGGTGTGCCTCTGGATGCATCAATCTCAAAGGCAATAATGACTGCAGTGGAAGCATCAATGACTAAAATGGTCGACCGAATAGTTGCTACTGTCACAGAGTGTTTTTCTAACGTTCTGGCAGTTCAGCTAACGCAAGCCCTGCAATCAGGAGCAGCCCCTTTCATAGCAAATATGCCCTCTGAAAGCTCTCAACTGCTTGAAAGCACTACTGTTGCTTCGCCTAACAGGGCTGCTCCCCCAGATGACGATGAAAACATTAATGACGCAGAGATGGTAGAATCAGATGTAGGAATTCTAAAACGGTGTGGGTCTCCCATGTCCAATTATTCTTCTCCGCGGTCCCAACCAAAATCAAAGAAACATCAGCATACATTAAATCCGAAGGATAATATCTTGGGGCAGGCAGTTGCGGCTGCCAAGATTTCACAATCATAGGGGCACTAAGAGTTATCCAGTGGAACTGTCGTTCAATTCTAACAGCTTCAACAGATTTAGTTTACATTTCTTCTCAATATAATCCACACATAATTATTTTGCAAGAAACTTGGCTAACAGCCGAAAAGCATTTCTATTTACAAAATTATCATTCATTCCGACAAGATCGGCAATCAAAAGGAGGAGGTTTAATTATATTTGTCTCTACAAAATTATGTCACAGGGCTAAGATTTCTTTCCAGTTATCTTCTATAGATTGTGAGTTATTGGCCCTAGATTTTGAAATTGCAGGGCGTTGTCCGTTTTCCTTAGTGAATGCTTATTTCCCTAGCGGTGTACAAGATACAAAACCTCTAGATCAGCTATTAGTTAATTGTCGAAACTCAGTTCTTCTGGCTGGTGATTTTACGCATCATGTGTCATGGGGCTACAAGACAGATAGTTGTGGCAAGCGTCTTTGGGATTGGATAACAAATAATAACTTTTCCTGTAGAAATTCAGGTTCGGCCACTTTTATAAGAAAACACAGTCAATATGTATTAGATTTAACTTTTACCTCTCCCAGTCTCTTCGTTAATAATTGGTCGACACTTGATTGTGGCACCTCTAGTGACCACATACCGATTGCGTTTGAGGTTAATCACCCTGTAACTCCAGCGACTTCTCAGTTGAAGTCATTTATCAACTATAATAACTTTCAGTCAACGTTACGCTCTAGTCTTGAGTCATTGACTAACACGGATGAAGAACAAAAATCAAAACGCTTATGGTCGGTGATTGAGGATTGCCGTAAGAAGTCTGAGATCTTGGTACGGAGCTCAAAGGGGAATACTTCAGCTGTTTGGTGGAATGCTGATTGTTCCCGAGATTACAGGCGTAGAAAGGCGGCATGGAAAAAGCTTCTCCACAACCAGTGCCCGAAGAACTGGCAGGATTACAAGTTCATTCTTTTTGGTTTTTTACGCTCGCGGAAAAAGATTCCGCAAGCACAAAATCTACATTCCTTTATTTTGACTCCACATGAAGCAATAGACACAATTGAAAAATTGCCAAAGGACTGGAGAAGCGTTTCTCGTCTGCACTTCCTTCGGGCTCGATATCTGTAACGCCAATGGAACCAGTTAATTATGATCCTCAAATTTCTGTTTCTGAGCTTTCTCCTATAGTTATGAGATTACCAGCTGCTGCTCCCGGTCCTGATAAAGTAACTTCAAAAATGTTAAAAATTCTTTTTGACGAGTCACCTCAGACGTTATTAGAGCTAGTAAATTATTCCATCAAACATGCTTGGATACACCCAGAATGGAAACTTGCCAAAATAATTCCTTACTTAAAAATAAAGGCGGTGCCTTGTCCATTGATAATATTAGACCACTTGCATTAACATCAAACATTGTAAAATTAATTGAAAGAGTCATACTTATACGTGTTTCGGAATTCATGAATAAAGAAAATATCCTCAGCCCTTGCCAAATTGGTTTCCGTCAAAAGTGTTCCATCTGGAATGCGCATGCTGATCTCGAGAGTCGAGTTCTTTTAGCGCGGCGCCAAAAAATGCACGCTGCCTTGATAACGCTAGATATAGCCAATGCCTATGATAGCGTTGATCATAGTATTCTATTGCAAAAATTAAAATCTCTTCAGTTTCCACATTATTTAGTAGCCTGGATATCTGAATTCCTCCAAAACCGAGAGTTTTACTGTGCATTAAATGGTGTCCATTCTGGAAGATATAAGCAAGCCAGGGGAGTGCCGCAAGGAGCAGTCCTTTCACCAGTCCTTTTCAGCATACTACTCAGCTCAATACCAGTTAATCATGACGTTCGCACTTACGTATATGCGGATGATATTGCGTTTTTTGCAACTGCATCGGATATTCAATCACTTTATCTCCACTTGCAAACGTACCTAAACTCTATTGAGAATTGGTTGTGTGGCTTGCGTCTCACATTAAATGTCAACAAAAGCGCAGTCCTCGTATTTAATATAAAAGATTCTGTAAGTCTGTCTGTAATGTATCAGCAGCAAATAATACCACAGGTTAAATCATTAAAGTATTTAGGGGTCACTTATGATGATAATCTTTCATGGCAGCCCCACATTAACCATATTGTTACGAAAGGGGCTCGGGCCGTGGGCATGTTGCGCCGAATTAGTCGTCCCAGGTCTGGAATGCGGAGAGATGTCCTTTTAATGATTTATGTTATGTATGTGCGTCCAATTTTAGAGTTCGGTTCAGCCTTGTTTTCTGGATCAGCAACTTATAAAATTCGACCGCTTGTTCTGTTGGAGCGAGAAGCACTTCGGTTGTGTCTGGGACTTTCAAAATTTGTTGCCAACAATGTGCTCTACCTTGAAGCCCGGATTCCACCCTTGATATATAGATTACAAATTCTAACCGTTCAGACGTACTTAAGGATATATGAATCAGAGTTTCACCGATCTATGTCTATTTTTTGCTGTCAACCGACCTCCTTTTTCGGTGTCCATGTCTAAATTTCACACCCCGCAGGTTGTTATGGTCAAAAATTTGCTGGACCCTTTAAATGTTTCCCTTCCTAGTATTCTACCCATACAAACCATCGGTTCATCTATTAAAATTGTCTTTGACGACATATTCCCAAATAATGCTAAAAACTTATCATCCGTTATTCTAAACGGATTATTAGAAGATCATTTAAGAAGTCTTTCTGATAGTTTAGTTGTAGCTACTGACGCATCTCAAAGTAATGAAAAGGCGGGTGTGGGTATATATTGTCCACGTTTAGACTGGTCTTTTTCTGTACGGCTTCCGGACTTCACCCCAATTTTTGAGGCGGAGTTTCTGGCGGTGGTACTCGCTTTACGGAAATTAGACTCCTCTTTTTCTGAAGTGGCAGTAATTTCCGACTCTCTATCCTTGTGTTCATCTCTCTCTTCGTCGGTGGATTCTGCAATAGTAAAAACCTTTGTCTCCCTGATCCCTAGACATTTGAAAATTATACATATGGTAGGGGTCCCAGGCCACAGCAATGTGACTTTAAATGAATATGCTGACAATTTGGCAAAATAGTCCCTTAATGGCCCCGTATTATCTATCCTTCCGGCGACCGCGTACATCACCGCAGCGAGGTTTCGAAGAAACGTCCTATTAAATATGAAAAATGGACATCTTTTAAGATCTGATGACTACCTGCATCTAAATTATTCTTGGAATAGAAAATTATGTCAATCACGGCAACTTGAGATTTCACTAACAAGGCTGCGATGCCGTATCCCACCTTTAAATTTCTATCTTTACAGGTCTGGTTTGGCACTGTCTCCCGTCTGCGCATTTTGCGGTGAACAAGAAACATTAGATCACTTTTTATTGTTTTGCCGCCGCTTTACTACGCTGAGAAAACAGTTGATGGAAAGGCCATTGCAACAGCTTGGCCTTAGTTTAAGCAGCCCGACATTGTTATCATTTGGCGCCACCATCCTTGGGCACAGTCACAGGTCTGTGTTTACCGCCATGCAAAATTTTTTACTGGACTAAAATCGTTTGCCTTGCTAAATATTTAAACATCACTTGTTCTACAATTGTAGTGTCAATCTCCCGTGAGTGTTACCACTTTTCATTTTATATTTCACTTATTTCCCGTTTTGTTTCCTTTGCTCTACCCCTCAAATCATTTTTTTTTATGCAAGTATATTAAAAAAAAATTTCTTTGCTACCCAATTCTTGGCCGATCCCCCTCTGTGGGTATGTGCCATAAGTTATTTGGATAACAACAACAACAACAACAACAACAACAACAACAACAACAACAACAACAACAACAACAACAACAACAACAACAACAACAACAACAACAACAACAACAACAACAACAACAACAACAACAACAACAACAACAACAACAACAACAACAACAACAACAACAACAACAACAACAACAACAACAACAACAACAACAACAACAACAACAACAACAACAACAACAACAACAACAACAACAACAACAACAACAACAACAACAACAACAACAACAACAACAACAACAACAACAACAACAACAACAACAACAACAACAACAACAACAACAACAACAACAACAACAACAACAACAACAACAACAACAACAACAACAACAACAACAACAACAACAACAACAACAACAACAACAACAACAACAACAACAACAACAACAGGCTAGCAGCGGAGCCGATCGGTTGTGCACGGAGCTCGGAGCGGTGCGTCTTCTGCCAGGCCTGACCCGGGGATCCAGACCTGGGGCCTACCGGCCGCATCCTGTCCTGTTCCTCCTGCTGTCCCAGGCGGTCGGGCCCGGGAGCACCACGACTGCTGCAGCTCATCGCCGCTGCTGTAACTGCGGCTCATCACCGGCACGGACATTCGGCGCCGTGCTGGGCCCAGGCACGTCGGTGAGGCCTGACGCATCGGCCGTGGAACGGCAACCCGAGGCCTCTTGCGCCTACTGGGCCCTGTCCGGTGGCCTAGCCTTCCTCTGGGCTCACCGAGGCCCTACTTCACCGACCCTGCAAAACTCTGACCACCCGGAGCGTCTGCACCGGCTTCCCTACCCAACGAACTGGTGACTGTAGACAATTTTGTTTAGTCGTCGTCCTACTTGCTTGTCCTACTCTCATCCCGTCCATGTGTGTACATAAAATTATTCGTCGTTAAATTGGTCGGTCTGGTCATCTATTTAGATTGCTGTCTCTGAATAAGCCACAGAACAAGGTGGCCAGAAGATTTAAAGAAAAGAACCTCACAAACATCAAGCCTCGAGTATGCATTGCACCAATGTCATTAAGGTGAGTTCAGAAGAGGGGACTAGATCGCGGTACGTGCGTCAGCGTGCTTCACGTACGACGTAACGCAAACGTTACTATACTTTGATTGACCTTGAGCGGGTGCCTTATATTTCATCTCTCTTCGACCGCAGACCGTATGGAAGAGGCTGGCGACTTATTCAGTCCACGCGTTTTGCTCGCTCTGGGTTGGTTTCAGCAATGGCGCGTCGCCAACGCTCATGTCCGCGTTTGACACAGTAAACGTGGGCTTGTTCGAATGGCTAGCTTTTCGGTTTAAAGTCGGATTCGCTTCGCTCCACCTGGGAGACTACCGCGGTTTGGGACGGTTTTCATCGTATTCGTGCAATTCGAGATAGCCTTCAATCTCATACTCTTTGCGTGTTCTGTTCAGTGTTTGATCCGTGTTTGTTCCGCTGAATCGTTTGTTTGTTTGTTGTGCTTGTGCTCGTATGAATACCTGCTTTGCACATTTTGTTATTGTTTTTTAGAAGTGAATTGCAAAGAAAGCCTGCAGTGACAAAGCGACCGTTGCGTGCTTAGCGTTAATTCTTAGCTGCCAACCGTTATGGAACATTGAACACGCTGACTACTTCAGCTTCGGCTCTAATGGGTGTTGTCATGAAATAGCAAGAAAAATAGAGCTGCGACACCACGAGTCGGCACCGTATGCAGTCGGCACGTAATGAGTTTGCTCTTTGTGTGCGAAAGCATAAAGGGAATGTTGAGACGTCTTGACGGCGTTGTAAACTTGTCGCTATCACACGCGGTTTATACTTGATATGTTGTGCATATCTGGCAGCAAAACTGTGGCAGCACTGCAGAACCTGCACCGGAGAAGTGCGAAAGCCTGAGCGCTGCTGTTGCGACACTGACGCGTCGTCAACACTTTATTCATGGTGTCCTGGTCATGTGACTTTGTCACGTGATTTGATGACAGCGCCACTTCTTCAAGTTATCCTGGTAATATTACTGCCATACATCTTGATGACGTCATCACTTTTCAAGTCCTCCAGGTTGTTATTTTGTCACGTGACTTGTACCGTCACATTTTCGCGTCATTGTGGTCCCTTGACTCTCATGTGAGTTGACGACGTCACCACCTTCTTGCAAGTTACTCTGATCATGTGATTGACGGCTTAATCACATTTTCTGCAAGTCATCTGGTCATGTGATTTTATCACGTGACTTTGTAGACCACTTTTTGATGGCTACTTGGTTGGGGGACATTTTCATATGACTTAATGACGTCATCGCCTTTTTTATTTACGATGTACCACTCCTCTACTTTAGAACTCAGCCATTCATATCATTTTGTTACGACATTAATGACGTCACGTTTTCAAGTAATCATTATGAGAGTCATATGTCGACGCCATCACTCGTCAACGTCATCAATTATCAGCTAGGAGATACTATTGCACTATTTTTAGAACTCGTCCTTGTCCTATGACTTTATGACGTCATTTTTGCAAGTACAAGTTATGATGTGATTATGTCATAATGAATCGGCGACGTAATCAGTCACTAGCTACTGCTCAATATTGCAGTATCTTTAGCAGTCATCTTTCACACATGTCATGTTTCATATGCATGTCGGGAAGCTTTATTAAACAGTACAAAAATATATGTATATTTAATTCTAGTGTATAACAGCCGTGAATAAACTATTCAACTTGTTTTTATTCCGTCATTATTTGTCATGCTGTATTTGCTGGTTTTGTTTTCTTGTGAGTGCGTTAGCAGTTCCACTGTTACCGTGCATAAATTCATTCGCTTATAGAAGGTCTGTTTTCAGATTTAAGCTCCGGGACCTCCTCCTTTATGTTATGTGATACCTATTTTTACCAACAAGCACTTTTCTTCTGTTTGCCATATTAATTTTCCTAACGCTAATTACGTCATCAATAATCTTACGTGTGTTATGTCATGAATTGGTGAGGTCATTACTTGTTACAACATACAACGCACCCCATTACCTTCATGTTTTCTGCGTCCCCTTCTCCCTCTGATCCTTACGATCAAATGACTGGGTCTGCTTTTTGTGGACATAATTTGCGGACAGCCTCTGCGGACTGCCTCTGTGGGCGTGCTGGTGTTCGGACATTCCTTAGCGGAGCGCTACATATTCTGATCGGAGCTTTCATAACAGTTGATCTCACCGAGAGTTGGTCTCAAACGAAGTAACAACTCTGAGGCGGAGAGAACGCCTTAATTGTCCGTTGTGGTCGTGTGAAGGCTCGAAGTCCGGACTGCCTCTTGGAAGCGTGGTCGCGTAGGACGAACATTGTGCTGGCGCGCGCGTATCATTCATGATCCGTTCCGCTTTGTCTGAGCCCACTTGAAAACCAAGAATTCTATAGGTAATTGGAGGCTAACCAAGACCACGACGATTAATTAGGACTAACGCATAGGACAGGAACAAAAAAATAGAAAAATATAATATGAGCGCTAATAGGACGAGACTGGAATATCGCTCGTCCTGTCTTATTTCATTACTTTTCTCCCGTTCTAGGCGCTAGTCTTTTCATTAATCATGAGATATCAAGTGCGCTGCTTTCTGCCTTGAAGGCCCCGCCACGCTAGTCGAGATTGAGACGCACAGGCCGTTAAGTGAAGGTAAGCTACCAAAAAAAAGAGACGAATTTTCCCAATTTATGTTCCAGGCAATCAGGACCTAGGAGAGCTTTGGAGGGAGCAAATGGAAAGACCAGCAGGTTTGTATAGCGCATTGATGCGGATGCGATACTGGGTGGCAGTGAGATATTTCCCGCGAACTGGAAGGGTATGAAGGGAGTTTCAGATGCCCCTTTAGGGAGAGTTTACTTAGCGTTCGTAATCATTAGCAGTGCTCTATGGTCGCGCGTAGTACCGCTGGACACCAGGCGCCCAACGTCAAACCCCACGGGCGAGGTGATGCAGCAGCTTAGTGCATGAAATTGTAGTGCGACTAGAAATGCACCACAGAGTGGTGAACGCACTATGCTGATCATGTTCGTTATGGAGGAGTGACGACCCATAAAATTTGCCGGCACGAATTTCTTTGAATCGCCGTATATCGCATAGCTGAACGAGATATTTGCTTGTGCGACCACGTTCTGTGTACCGGTAATTACCGGGAGGGTTTCGGGGCTAGCGGAAGAAGAGGAATAAACGCAGTTGACCAGGGTATATGTCACGAGCTGGCCGCCACCGATAATACAGTAAACAGGCGCTCCGATGGAAGCTTTTGGAGCAGCTGTGTAAAAACGATGGTCGAAGCAATGAGATCAGCATGGTGCGTCTCCTCGGTTTGCTGTCTGCTACAATGTGCTTTGAAATGGAATGATTTGGAGTGTGTCTATGATTAGAGAACTGATGACAAGAATATGCGGGTCTGTGGTGTTCAGAGCTGTTTGCTGGAGGATCCAGTAGCCGTGTTTGGCGCGTAAAATACAGGTGATCTGCCGATTTCGATGATAACGTAGGAGGTCTCGAATGAATAAGGAAAGCTTAGCGAAGTAAAGACGCTACGTCAGCAGGTCTATAAGAACTTTGAGGGTGGTTTTCTACAGATTATAAAGGGCGGCAATATTATGGTGTCTGATGCTAGACTAAGTGAGGTATTGAACTGTATGCAGAGAATTTTACCAAGGAGTAATGGCGTGGTATGTATAGAAGAAGCAGCGCTGTCTTTCTTCACTAACCTTTCGTGCTGGACAATTGCGCCAGCAGCAATGCGCGACTCACTTCTCGCGTTTGTGGTATAGCACCGTAGACGATTTGTTCGGTTCTCGCTTCCACATCTTTCTTGGGGTCTACAGGGTTCGTCATGTCAACTGAAACTCCTGTTGCGGCATCTTCCTCTCACTTATATTTTCCAGAAGCCGCAGTACGGAGCTCTTCGCGGGAGGCTGAGTATCTATGCTGTTTTGTTTAAGGCCATTGAATGCGCTTTCATTGTTTGCTGTTGATGACACCTGGGGCACTTGAGTGAGGTTCGCAACATCCTACGGGCTCCTCCTTGCCAGTCTCGTTCCTCAAGAAGCCGATATAGTCGATTCGTTCGGACGATCGCTCCGTGTGTATGTTGTCAGGTGCATGTTCCCAGACTTTTCTTTGGCGGCTCGAAAACAGTCTTGCTTGTAAACTGCCCAGAATCCTCTGTTCGCCTTGAGATGCGCGTAATTGGCTCGGTATTTTCATTACTCTGGGAGAACTCTCTGTGGATCGGCCCTTTATTGCAATGCGCTTCTACCAAAGGTGTGTTCCACAGTATGCCGGCCGCTCCTTGGTCACAGCCGGCATCGCTCTGGGCGCACTTAAAGTTATTACTGTTATCCATGACTCTGAGCGATGTCTCGGTGGGGTCAGGTTCCTCGGATAATGTCTTTTGAGCTTTCTCGGGAAAATGAAAGTCAGGCATCGATGTGACTGCGGTGGAACTTTGGACTTGGCTTTCTTTAGGCTCAGTAACAGGATCAACGGTTAAGTCGAAAGGAGATTCTGCGAAAATCTCCAGTAAAATGCGGTCTTCGTAGAACAATGACTGTCGGCAGCATGGACAGGCACCTGAAGGGTCTCGATGCGGTGGTAGAGAGGCGTCATTGTCTGCGCGGCAGTTTTCTCATACTCTAGTGCAGCTGAGGTGTCTTCTGCACAAACGTTGTTTTTAAAAGCCTGCAGCTTTTGGTTCAGTACGCGCAAGCTGTCGTTGCATGCTTCTAGTCTTACTTGAATAAGCTTTAGCGCAAGAACATTTACTTCGCTGTTTTTTCTTCTTCTTCCTCTTTTCTTCTTGTTCTTCTACTTCTTCTTCTTCTTTTGTAGCGAGGCTACATTGCCCAAAGTCTCGCCATTTCGCCGTGCCTGTCCGAAGAGTACGTGCCTGTCCGAACAAGAAAAAGAAGTAAAAGAAGAAAGAGAAGAAGACGAAGACAGATAACTCGGTAGTTCGTTGACGCGAACGATAACAGCGAGTTGCTAGGACAGAAGGTTCGTTCGAACGTTGTGACGGCGGTGTGCCCCGGAGTTCGACGTAGAGACGATGTCATACCACTAGAAGTCTTCTATTACCGAATTAGAATGGTCAACGACGAGAACAAATGGGTGCTCATACGTGAAGTGATTCCCTTATGGCATAGATAAAGCCGAAACAATAGAGTAAGCTAGTATATGCAAAAGCCATATCCTTACTTTGAAGCCGAACCTAAGCGTAGACAAGCAGATTGCTCTCGCGTAACTCCAGGTTTAACCACTAGCTAAACCACGCACAAATATTTTTGCTCGAGCTTTGGTTTTCCCCGTAAATGTAGCTATTTTAAAGACATTCCGCGGTTGCATGTGCAGCCTTGTCTGACTGTTTCCACTTATCGCGCACAAGCACACAGATAGATTTAGCTTACCGTGATCCGCCACCGTGACCCTCTACCACGCGTGGGCGGTGCGCACAAGCTGATTGGTCTCGACGCGGCAGGTCTATGTGTTGACATCTAGTATGTGGCGCCATCTATCGGCGTCAAGGGGGTCTGGGCATGCGCAGTGGAACGCGCGGTGACGGATTACAGTAGCGGATCGCGGATCACGGCAAACTAAAACTCTCTAATAGAGATGCATTGCAGCCTGCCGCCCATGCGGGTTCCGCGCAGGAGCAATTAGTAAAACAAAGCAGCGCTTGTTACACCGGTAGTAATTAGAAACAGGGAAAACGAACCATCGGACATGGATAGCGGAATGCTCGGCCTACTGTCCCAACTACTTGAACCAAAAACACATTACAAAGAAAAGTTGGGAAGCGAGCGAGTTCTATTAGCGCCCACTCCCTTTATCGCAATAATCTACGGCAGCTGAATTTGCCCGTGCCGAGGTTTGCAAGATATGCCGACAAAAAATCTGCTTGCGATTTTGTTCACTAAATTGATGACTATCAAATGGCAACAGCATTTTCGGACTGCGCTTTGGTCACACGTGTGCTTCCTGTAAATTTCGTTCTGCAGCAACCTGGAGGCTTAAACAGCGGCTATTCACAACAAAGCAATATTTCACGGAGCGTTTTAGAGAATAGTTTATGCCGCCTGATTACGTTATCCGCATGTAAGACGGGCTTTGCGCCAGTATGCAAGGCGAAAACGAAGGTTTACTCGAGGTTTTGCTCATTTTTCAAGAGCTGCATAAGCAGGCAGATCCTGAAGCTCCGGAACATGAGAAGCTGGCTCATCTGCCATACATCGGTGCCACACAAGGTACCATCATATTTCTGGCACTGCCAATTCATGGAATTCGACGACATGGCCAGAGAAGCGAATCGCAGCGAGCCGTCTTTACATACGTCTTTCGAATACGTCCGTACTTGTATTACATGTCAGACAGCAAAGACAAGGGGAGGGAAACCACCGGGCTTCTTGGAACCAGTGGAGAGCCGTTACCCGCGGGAAATTGTTGCCTGTGGCGTATTGGGCGCTTACCCTAGATCAGTGAAAGGAAATCGCTACTTGCTAGTGGTCACTGACCATTTCTCTAAATGGGTAGAGTTATAGGGAACCTGCACTGCATAGGTCGCACTGCAATTGGCCCGCAGCGTGCCTCAAAAATACTGCTGTTAGCCGCTTGGTTCGCGATAAACGACAGAACGTGTTCAGCCCCATTATAGATACGTGTGTGACAGATAATGTCCTTGCTGATGCGCTCTCGGTGTAGACCAGTCATCTGACACACGCCAAGCAAAGCTTCGACAGAGCATGCAATTTGATTACTGTAAGCTCATGCAGGTGGCATGAAAAAGCCCTAAAATGCCGTCTCAGAAGTATTTGCTCTTCTCGTTAGGATATGTATTATGGCGCGGCGATCGACACAGCAAACTTTATTGCAGGTTGCCTATACCCGCTGCGTAAACTGGACTCGAAGGTAATCTGGGATAAGTTCCTAGACGCATTCAACACGTTCGGCTTCCAGGCGCAGCTGATCACTCACTATGCGGTATATTTTACGGGCATGATATTTGCCCACACCTGCAAAACTCTTGGCGTGCAACACAAAGAGACTTCCTACCACCCTGAGACCAACGTCACAGAGCGGGTCAAAAAAACCTGAAAAACATGCTCGTGGCTTTCACGGAGCGTCACAAAGGCTGGAATTCCCGTGTGCAGGAGATGGCCTTCGCCACAAGGACTAGGGTAAACCGGTCGTCAACGGGGTTTACGCCGGCGGCTGTTCTCCTCGGTCGTGAACTCCGATTTCCTATTGAGCATGTCTTTGCACATGGCTATGAATTAGTCTTCCAGTAATTTCAGGTTCCCCGAGGATCTCTCCAGTTGTATCGTTGGAAGCCTAAAGTAGGCCAGGGATAATGTGGACCTAGCCTGAATGGAGCACAGCAGTCGGTACAACAAGGACAGACGTCCTTTGTAGTTCGACGTTGGGGATTTAAAGTAGTCCGCCGATCGCACCCACTACGTGATACAGCAAAAGGATTTGCCGCCTCTCTCACCCCGCGGCGGACTGGCCCTTTCGTGGTAGTAAGGCGTCTATCGCAGCTCGCTTACATGCCTCGTCATGTGCACGGTGGTCGAGAGATCGGACCAGCCAACGTCGCCGACTTCAGAAAGTACTACGAGTAGGCAGAGAGTACGTAGAGGCACCCGTTCTACTAAATGTGAGCCACCTGGACCATCGTCTGCCGAATGTCCCCAACCAGACGGATGCCTTCAAGCTGGCACCCCGTCAGCAGCAAAAGCAGCATATTTTTTTGTACTCCACCCCCTTCTCTTCTTTCTTTCGTTGTTGGACGTCTCGGGAGGTGTCCCGTCTTGAGGGGGGGGGGGGGGGGGTAGTGTGGGACCCCGCAGCCCCTTTTAGTATTTCAGATCGCACGCGCTTTGTCCTATTTATATTGGTGTTTGCCCGAGCAGCACGAATGCGCATGAGCGAACTGGCAGTCGTGGAGGCGGCATATTATCGGCGCGGAAACGAAGGTAGATAAGTGCGTCGGAAGCAAGGCTCGCGGCTCTTACCCTGTGGGAGGCCAGCGAGGGGCGGCCAGCAGCGTCACAGGCCAGCGGTATGTGCGTCGGACGAAGGAACGAAGACCTGCGACACGAAGACGGAAGCAGTGCCTGCAGGAATGGCTTAGGCGTATTTGCGCGAGTTGTTGCCACGCGAGGAGGAATGTTTCTTGTGCCGCCGTTGGCGCTTTGGCCCTATCGCTCGCCCTATTCGCGCCGCAGTGTGTTTTTTCTTGCCGCTGTAAAGCTCTGACCCTCGTTCTGGTTTATCCTTGGTGGTCTACTGTCGCGCGCCTCAAGAGCATGTTTCCAGCGCAGTGGCGCCCGATGTTATTTCTTTTTATTAAGTGGTTTTTTGTTTTTCCGGTATAAACCGAAAAGTTTAAGAGAAACTGAAATAGTCACCCGTCGGGCGAGACCACGGCTCGCGGGCCGTTTTCTAGAACGCGAAGCCTTCAAGTTATCTCCTATTTTTGCTATATTTTTTAATCTACCACTTTTTCGCAAACGATGCGGCGCACTGTGATGAATGAACTGAATCGATTGATTGATTCATGAATGAATTCGTGAATCGATATCTGAAAAATCACCTTTTACTGAAGCAATCTAAAACAAAACGCGTTCGTTATGGACCTCGTGGGATGGTCATTAACGCTAAAGCTAACACTACGTTAGGTTTCGAAAGTTCCAATATATATATATATATATATATTGGAACTTTCATTTTTTTTTTAATGTTTACTTCGATAACCACAGAAATTAGTAATGTAATCTGTTTAGGGGAAAGATAATTAGACACAAAGTAAAAGAAAAAACAACGTGCCGATGGTGGGATCCGAACCCACGACCTCCGAATAACGCGTCCGGTGCTCTACCAACTGAGCTACATCGGCCGCTGTCCCCCCTGCTACTTTCTTGGGTATTTATGTTGTCTGTATACGAACCTTGAGAGTGTTCACAGCGCCACCCTCAGCCATAGCGGCGGGCGTGGGACGTCTATATATATATATATATATATATATATATATATATATATATATATATATATATATATATATATATATATATATATATATATATATATATATATATATATCGATTAGAAATTACTGCATAATATGTATTCAGAAGTTGTCCCAACCCGGGAAGGATCATTTAGCTTGCCCCCAATGCGCAAGCAGCCATTGGTATATTAAAGAAGTTCCCAAGTCTTTCGTCACTCATCGTAAAAACAGGTTCATCAAATGTTAATAATAATTAATCTATATAAAAGCAACATCGCGTAGCCATCTTTTGCTGACCTTAGGTAAGGAAAAAGTAAATTTAATCACTATATCGCTCTTTAATAACATTAATTATTTTATTCAGTAAATTTTTTACCTCAGTGTTGAAGGTGTCTGGTTGTATACGAAGATATGCAGTGATAATCTCACTTTGTTTTCAGTGGTATGAAAGTGAAATTCTTCTCTATAGAATATGTATGCGCATTACTTTATGTACACGGCAAGCATTATACACACGTATTTTATAAGCTCAGTGACTTCATTCTATGCGTCAGGAGTACGAATGTTGTTAAAGCGATGTATTTTTCAATATTTTTGCAATCTCTGATTGAAATTCTTCGCGTTTAGTGTGTCCTTATGTCGCTGTGTCACGCCTGCATGCGATGTATGAATAATGTTTACTCAGACAAATGCAAAAGTTACAATGCCAAAGACGATCTAAATTATATCATCTGGAACTGGCCGCAGTCCCTACCCGCGGGCTACTTCGTACGCAACCGTGATCACTGGGAGACTCTAACGCTCAACCCCGATCCGGGGACACACATCAAGCTTTTACAGCTGGCTCAAAACGCCGCCGCTGCCCACGGGATAGCGGCTGCCGCTCCTCTGTATCTGCTGGTAGTTAAGTTTAGGTTGTATCACAACCACCACAATGCGAAAGCTTTGCTACGTTACCTCAGGCCAAGGTCAGCAACGGCCCACTTTTGATTTTCAACGAGCCACAAGACAAAGTGTCGCAATAAGAAAAAATTGTCTCCACCGGGAATCGACCCACAATCTCTCTGATCCCCAGGTGAGCGCGCAAACCACCACTCTACGCCGGGATTTTTTTTTTTTCAGCATGGTATTACATGCCTTTAAATGCAGGACATAGCTATATACATTTTTTACAAAGTAATCTGCCTGTAGCCGAAAAGCCCAATTGAAACATACAACACAACACCACACAACTAGAATACAACTTAGCAGAACTTCACTAGAACGTCAAAAATGGCAGCCAGTCCGGTTGATAGTCACTATATTAGTAAGTGT
This sequence comes from Amblyomma maculatum, assembly GCF_055883805.1. Lineage (NCBI taxonomy): Eukaryota > Metazoa > Arthropoda > Arachnida > Ixodida > Ixodidae > Amblyomma > Amblyomma maculatum. The sequence continues at coordinate 9,607,447 of NC_139345.1, forward strand.
CTCTAAACTGGTGCACCATCTGGCCGAAATGACTTCTGGGGGAAACGAGAGGCTCAGCATTCCGATCCAACATACGTGTTTTCCACAGGCTGTGCACTCCAAGGAGGAAATCGGGTTCATGGTCATGTTCGGTGGCCATTAAGTAACGCACCGGGCTCACGGGAAACAGATCTTATTTCTCCTTGTCTAGCGTAACAATGATAGTAGCAATTACAAAGACGATGTAGTTAGTGATGATTTTAGTATTACATGTTGTTAGTTGATAATGATGATAATTACAGTAGGGATGAGAATGACGATGCAGTTAACGAAACACTCCTGTAGATGACTTTCATGATTTCCGCTCTGAAGTAGACTTAAGCGCAGCCCTGTATTATAGTCTATATGCATACTGGATAGACAGCTAAGCGAGAAGAGTAGCTGAAGAGAACATAGGAGAAGCAGAAGATGACACGAGCTGCTGAAGCACAAAAACATACGGGCTTTAAGGCTATAGCTTTCGCTCTACCATTGGTTTAACCGTGAATAGACCTACCTAATTTCCTAAATTTTTTTTCCTCTGTAATACTTTTCTGCCTGTAGCGAAAATTTCATCGTACTCGTTCTCAAAATAACACTCATTGCGTTTGGCCGATTACATGACCTATCTACATTGTTATGAGTGCCCTTTTGTTACTGTTGGTTTCGGGATTGGGCCCTATCAGGATGCTGGTACAGATTCCACATTTGTCTATTTTGCCCCTGTGAAACAAAATATTTGGAATGATTTTCTTTGATTCGTTTAAAGTAAAGAGCGGTTACTTTATGCCAGATATTGACACGCTGCATTCTTTATTTTCCCTCTGTGCTAATCGCGAGCGTGTGCCTCCTCGAGGCGAAGGAACCGACGTTCGTCTCCTCGAGGCGAAGAAACTGAACTTCTTCTGTCGAAGCGGGCCTGCTAGTTTCCTGCCGCACTGTGACTTCTGTTACTCCTGTGTCCCGCGGTGACTTCTGATCAGAGACTTCACACCGTGACATCTGGTGGAGGTGCTGGGTAACGCAACCCATGCTCCGAACACCTCCAACCAGCCGAGACTCCAGCCCTCAAGGATCTCCTACCATCGAGATTACGCCTACCCATCAGAGTAGCCGACGGCTTCGAGGGCTTGATCCTGAATTCGCGCCTCTACAATTTTCTCGTACTGCGAGGCCGCCACCATCTTCTCCAGCACCACCTTCGGAGACAACACAACCACCCGTAATGACGCAGGTAGACACCACTGGCCCCTCCTTCGTGTTGCAGTAGCCGCGGGAGATACCCATCTTCCAAGCCTTTCCCGGCGACGACCCGGAAGACTGGCTAGATAAATTTGAGCGAGTAGCCCAGTACAATCGCTGGGGCGACGACCAGAAACTGCAGCACGTATTTTTTTCGCTCGACGGTTCAGCTCGTACATGGTTTGAAAATCATGAGGCTACTATCACAACGTGGAGTTCCTTCAAGGACCAGTTACTGCAAGCTTTCACCACCGTTTTTCGGAAAGAACGCGCCGAGCTGCTCCTACAGACGAGAGTTCAGCTCCCTAACGAGAGCGTCCTCGTTTACTTCGAGGACATGACGAGGCTATTCCGTCGCGCTGATCCAAACATGTCCGAAGAAAAAAAACTTCGCTATCTCATGAAGGGAATTAAGGAACAGATCTTCGTTGGATTAGTGCGATGTCCCCCCAAGACCATCGGGGAATTTGTATCCGAGGCCACTACCATTGAGAGGGCTCTAGAGATGCGCTCTAAGCACTACGAGCGGCCGTCCATCCCTATTGCTGCCGCCATCGCGGACACTGGTAGCACTGACGTGCTCCGTGATACCATACGGGCCATCGTACGCGAGGAGCTGCAAAAACTATTTTCGACGGCAGCACCCCCTCAAGTATCCAGCCTTTCTCAGATGGTTCGGGAAGAGGTCAACCAGGCACTCAACCCACCCGAGCCACTCCCGACAATGCCACCACAGCAGGCCATGACCTACGCCGCAGTCACTCGTCGTGCCTGTCCACCTCCTAGTCAGCATCCACCTCCCAGTCAGCACCAAGCAGCCCCTGTATACACTCGTCAAGCACCTCCCGCTCGAATTTCTCAGGTGCGTCCACGCAAAAGCGACGTCTAGCGCACTCGCGATAATCGCCCGCTGTGCTTCCACTGTGGCGAAGCTGGTCACCTGTGCCGCGATTGCTATTACCGACGAATGGGTCTGCCGGGATTTAGCGCCGACGCGCGAAAGCCGCAGCGTGGTGAAAGACCCCCTGCCATTGATGCGTACTTGGCTGAATCATCCGGAACGCCCTATGACTACTCGCGGTCGCCTTCACCGCGCCAATACTCCTCGCAGACACGTGGTAATGCCGGCCTGAAGCGGGTCCGCTCCCCTAGCCCCCATCGGGAAAACTAGACGCGGCAACCTTTGGAGGGAAGGTTGCTCATCGACGAAATTCTCAAGCTCCTCCACCGCTGCAACCGGATGGCCACTCCGTTTCACGACGACACGACGCGCCCCACAATGATCCGCTGCCTCGGCGCTCCAGTTCTCCGACGACACGAAATCAGCTAGTACCACACCGCAGCCGTGACCGGACCCCGCGACGTTCCGGCAACACCACAGCCGTAACCGCCGACCTGAACATTTCAGTGGACGGAACCGACGTGACAGCGCTTGTGGATACCGGCGCCGATTATTCTGTGATGAGTGGGCCTTTCGCCGCCACTCTGAAAAAGGTGACTACACCCTGGACAGGCCCACAAATTCGTACCGCCGGAGGCCACTTGATAACGCCGACCGGTACCTGCACTTCTAGGGTAACTGTGCAAGAAGAAACGTACTTAGCAACCTTCGTCGTACTTGTCCAGTGTTCCCGCGACGTCATCCTTGGCATGGATTTCTTAGCAGAGAATGGAGCCGTTATCGACCTGCAGACTAAGTCAGTGACCTTATCGACTGAGAACGCAATACACAGTGCTTCAGAGCAACCGACGGCACTGCACATCCTTGATGATCACGTCACTATTCCGCCCCGTTCCAGCGTGATGACGTCTGTGGCTGCGAATACACTGCGAAACTTTGAAGGTGTCGTGGAGAGTAAACGGATCTTGCTTTTCGAACGCAGTCTTGCTGTAGCCAGAGGAGTCGTTCGCCTCGAAGACGGCAAAGCAGACGTCCTACTCACGAATTTTGGCGGTGAGCACCAGCATTTAAGCACTGGGACTGTAGTGGCCCACATTTGCGGTATCACGCATGTTCGAAAAGCCTCTGGACTTGCGACGCTGTCATTGACCGAAATGGAGGGGCCTACCACCGATTTACACTTCGACATTAACCCTGCGCTTTCTCAACTGCAGCATCGCCAAGTGAACCAGCTCCTCCAGCGCTATTGGGCGACCTTCTCCAACTCTTCACGTGTTGGCAGAACCGATCCCGCCAAGCATCGCATTATTACGGATGATACCGTGCCACCTCTAAGACAGTCACCTTACCGAGTGTCTCCGACTGGACGCGCCGCTATCACCCGCCAAGTGAAAGAGATGCTTCGCGACGATGTCATCTAGCCCTCGCGGAGTCCATGGGCTGCACCTGTCGTTCTTGTGAAGAAAAAGGGTGGTACGCTGAGGTTTTGTGTGGATTACCGCCGGCTAAACAAAGTTACAAAGAAAGACGTCTGTCCCCTGCCACGCATCGACGATGCTTTGGATCGTCTCTGCTCCGCGAAATATTTCTCTTCAATGGACTTGAAATCCGGATACTGGCAAATAGAGGTAGATGAGAGGGACCGCGAGAAAACGGCGTTTATTACTCCGGATGGGCTCTACGAGTTCAAGGCTATGCCCTTTGGTCTCTGCTCTGCTCCGGCTACTTTCCAACGGCTTATGGACACCGTACTTGCAGATCTCAAGTGGCAGACATGTCTCGTTTACCTTGACGACGTTATGGTCTTCGCTCCAACGTTCGAGGAGCACCTTCGGCGCCTTGAAACTGTTTTGCAAGCCATAACATCCTCTGGCCTTACGTTAAAGAACGAGAAATGTCATTTTGCTTATACGGAGCTCAAGTTCTTGGGGCACGTCGTAAGCCACGCTGGTGTCCTGCCGGATCCAGAGAAAACGACAGCTATTGCCAACTTCCCTCCGCCCAAAGACCAGAAAGCTGTTCGACGATTTCTTGGCTTATGTGCCTACTACCGGCGCTACGTCAAAGATTTCGCTCGACTCGCCGAGCCCCTAACACGTCTGACAAAGACAGACACGCCTTTCACTTGGGACGCACCACAGGAACAAGCATTCAAAGAGCTTCAACGCCGCCTACAAACACCTCCCATATTGGCTCACTTCGACGAAAACGCTGACACGGAGCTTCACACCGATGCAAGCAACATAGGCCTGGGCGCCGTTCTAGTTCAAATCCAGGGCGGCCAAGAACGTGTAATCGTTTACGCCAGTCGCTGTCTATCTAAAGCGGAATCGAACTATTCCGCAACAGAGAAAGAATGTCTAGCCATTGTGTGGGCGACGTCGAAGTTCCGGCCATACGTTTACGGGAAACCATTCAAGTTAGTAACTGACCACCATGCCCTATGCTGGCTTGCAACCCTAAAGGACCCTTCAACCCGTCTTGTAAGATGGAGTCTACGATTACAGGAATTCGACATAACTGTCACGTACAAATCTGGCCGTCAGCATTCGGACGCAGACTGCCTCTCACGGGCCCCTGTAGATCCCCCCGCAGATGAAATTCCTGATGAGGCCATACTGCTAAATGCCATCAGCACAGAGTGCCTCGCTGAAAGACAATCTGCAGATCCTGAACTTCGTCACATCATGGACTATCTAAACGGTGCATCTACAACCGCTCCGAGAGCTTTCAAGCGTGCTCTGTCATCGTTATGTGTGCGCAATGGTGTCCTCATGAAGAAAAACTTTTCCGCCAGCCAAACGCCGTACCTGATTGTTGTACCTATGTGTCTACGTGATGAAATCTTACAAGCTTGCCACGATGAACCAACCTCTGGACATTTGGGAGTCACCCGCACGCTTGCAAGGCTCAAGGAAAAGTACTACTGGCCTCGACTTCACTCAGACGTTTCACACTATGTGTAAACGTGTCGCAACGGTCAGCGTCGTAAGGTGCCGCCGACTAAGCCCACCGGACTCTTGAAGCCAATAGACCCACCGTCGAGGCCTTTCCAGCAGATTGGCATGGACATGCTGGGACCATTTTCCCTTTCACACTCCGGTAACCGGTGGGTCATTATTGCCACGGATTACCTTACACGATACGCGGAAACCTCCGCTCTACCCAACGGTACTGCCTTAGAGGTTGCAAAGTTTTTCATCAATTGCGGTGTCCTGCGCCATGGCGCACCGGAGATTTTGATTACTGACAGAGGAGCCGCATTTACAGCCGAATTGCTGCAGCAGATTTTAATTCACAGTCATACTGAACACAGGAAGGCAACACCTTACCATCCTCAAACGAACGGCTTGACCGAACGCTTGAACAAAACACTCGCTGACATGCTCTCAATGTACGTCGACGTAGAGCACAAAACGTGGGATGAAGTGCTCCCGTACGTTACCTTTGCATACAATACAGCGGTCCAGGAAACAACGAACATGACACCTTTCCGTCTGGTCCATGGCCGCGAAGTGACCACAATGCTTGATGCCATGTTACCACATCTAGACGACGGCAACCAACAACCAGATGTTCACACCTTTCTGCACCTCGCCGAAGAGGCCCGTCAGCTGGCCAGGCTGCGATTTCAGAATCAGCAACGCCGCGATGCCCAACGATACAACCTCCGACACCGTGACGCCCGGTACACAGCTGGAGACCGCGTCTGGGTTTGGTTTCCTGTACGTCGACGAGGCCTCAGCGAGAAACTGCTGTGTCGTTACTTTGGCCCGTACAAAGTGGTAAGCCAAGTTGGGGACCTAAACTATGAGGTTGTGCCTGATGGATTTAAAAAGTCCCGACGCTCCACGCTCCCGGACGTGGTCCACGTGGTCCGCCTGAAACCGTATTACGACCGATAGGGTTGACTCTTTCTGTGCGTGAGCAACTGCCCTTCGTGCAATGTTTTTTTTTTATCTCTACCCTCACTCCCAGCACCGGGACGATGCTTCTTGTACCCGGGGGGGGGGGGGGGGGGCAATGACACGCTGCATTCTTTATTTTCCCTCTGTGCTGACCGCGAGCGTGTGCCTCCTCGAGGCGAAGGAACCGACGTTCGTCTCCCCGAGGCGAAGAAACTGAACTTCTTCTGTCGAAGCGGGCCTGCTAGTTTCCTGCCGCACTGTGACTTCTGTTACTCCTGTGTCCCGCGGTGACTTCTGATCAGAGACTTCACACCGTGACAATATAAGACCACTGCCTACACGGCCAAATATATCTTCCTGAATCACCGCTTGGTTTAACCATTAAACTTGAAGAAGAGCGGAGGGGGCGAGGTTGGGACCTTTTTATTTAACCATTCTGCACAGAACACCACAGAGAAAAGTCGCGTGACCAAAGCCCCCTTTGAAACGTGACCTCCAGCTTCGCCATTAAGACCCCCTAAACTAAATCCAGGTCATCTTGCAGACGAGCGCTGACATCTGTTTTCTCTCTTTTTTAATTAGTCGCAGCGAAGTCCCCAACAAGGAAGTGAAAGCCTGAGACTTGCCTCTTTCTTCTCCTTTCTCTCACGTTCAGCTTCTTCGTGCCGAGAGGCAGACTCTGTAGCACTGTTCAGAAAAAGACCTCCCGAATAAAGTACAGACGGAGGAGCCAAGCTGTTGCAACAGCGGCATGCTGACGCTGCGCCGGTGGTCTTGTAAGAGTGGCTCCCTTTGTGTATTCCGTGGCCATTAGGAAGCAGTGGGCGACATGAAAGCCACAATGCCGTGGGACATGAACAAAAGGGAGTAGAAGGCGTCAAACACAAAGAGAACGCATTAGGCCGCCGTTATACTTTGTCCCTACTCCGAGCTGTTGTATCTCGCTCGGAGCTCGTTGGATCTCGAGGCGGGAGAAGGTGATTAGATGGCGATGGTGCCGCTAAATGCCGACGACTATATAATTGTAGCCGCTTCTGCGGATGAATGCCCTCCTCAGTCCATTTCAGCGGCGATGTCTGCTTTTAACCACCCTCTACCTTCTTCTTCTTATTCTGCTCATGGTTTGTGCTTTCTCTTTCGAACTTATTTGTCAGTAGGAAATTTAGCCGCTTGCCGCCGGAGGAAATAGCCTTTGTAGATGCTGCCGGAGGGGCAAGCTCCTTTATGGTTGCAGCGGTATCGAATGGGTCGGGTAGACCGATCACCGCGGTCACCCTGAAAACTAGATCTCCTGAGGCAGCTGAGGAAGTGGCTGTAGCTCTAGCCTGCGCCCAGACAAAGGCGCGTTTCGTGATCTGCGACAGCAAAACTGCCATACGAAATTACAGTCGTGGGTTTATTGCTCCCCAGGCAATTCGAATATTACAGCAATCACCAATCTCGAGAACTATACAGCTGATTTGGACTCCATCGCACACTGGCGTTCCCGGCAACGAATCCGCCCATGCCATGGCTCGAGGGCTCTACCACCGAGCCGGTGGCAGAGAGGGCGGACTTGGAGCGGGGACCATAGAGTGTGCCAAATCTTACACAGAAATTCTGCAGCATTATAGACTCAGTAGACGGGTGGCTGCTGCGCCAGCCCCTACCCTAAATTTCAGGCAGGCCGTCGCCTGGCGTCGCCTTCAGACTGGGACATTTCCGCACCCGCTCCTGGTGAGCCATATGCTCCCAGGAGAAAGATCTGAATTGTGTGCAAACTGTGACTCGAGAGGGACCCTCGAACACATCCTCTGGGACTGCCCCTTTTCTCCCGGGAGGGGTCTAAATCTGACGCCTCAACTCTGGGAGACCATGCTGCGCTGCTCGGACCCTGAGCTCCAGCTAGCCGCCATCCAGCTGGCCTGGGACGCCGCCGGCCAACAACGTCTGCCGGCCTGCGTCTGAGGCGGGGCACCCGCCATCCATCCCAAGCGACGGAGGGCCGGAGCCTCTTCATCCGCTGGAATCAATAAAAAGTTCTGCTCTCTCTCTCGGTTTTAGCTGAACAGGTATTTTGTTATGAGGTAGGACGTCCATGCGTTGGCAAGAATATCTTGTATTTTGAGACTCAGCGCAATTATCCCGTTACCGTAATATTGTAGACTGCGTCAGCGAAATAAGGATCACGCTGACTGTAGATGATGGTGTTGAACGCAAGCATTCGCACGAACGAATGAACTGCTCCCTTAAAGTGAGCAAAGGTACTGCTAAGCACTATGTGCAGTCTTTCTTCGAGAAGCAGCTACATATAATTTTCTTCCACCTTCCCAGAGTTACGTATGTGGTAGTCGAGTCAACCACAGAGTTCAGTCAGCTCTTGGCGTTTCTCGCTTTCGCAGACGGCGGCTCTATAAACGCTAGAGCAGCACTCGAACGCGCTGCTTTTCCTACCTTCTTGTCAGGCCGTCGTCCCGTCGGGGTCTCGTAAAGTGCATTTGCACTTTACTGCCGCCATCGTCGCAAGGCAATACAGCCTGATTGAATGAGAGTTCGGAAGCGGGTTCTGGAAAGCGATCGCTTTGCGGATTATACCACACGGTAGCAGACCGCTCGCGCCTGCCTTCAACGCCATGATTATGCGGCGCTCAGGAAGGAATAGATACATCAGTTTAGTGCTACCGCTTACCGCTACCGCCTACAGCTACCTCCCGCCGGGGTGGCGCAGTGGTTACGGCGCTCGACTACTCTTCCCAATTACGCGGGATCGAATCCCGGCCTCGGCGGCCGCTTTTCAGACGAAAAGCAAGGCGCTCGTGTGCTGCGCGATGTCAGTGCACGTTAAAGAACCCCAGGTGGTCGAAATTTCCGGAGTCCTCTTCTACGGCGAGTCCCATAACCTGAGTCGCTTTGGGACGTTAAACACCACAAATCAAAACCAACCAAACCAGCCTACAACTACCGCGTGAGCGTCAGTGCGCATGCGCTGATCACCCCGATGACGACAGATGGCGCCACGTTCCTGTTAAATGCCGGTGGACTCGGCACGCAGGGTACCTATCAGCGCGTGTTATGCTGGCGGAGCACAGTAGCGGAGTCGGCCGCGATGAGCGGCCGCTGCAAAACTAAAATTCTCTTGCCGCCACGGATCCCAACTGCCTACATAAGGCCGCACAACTACAGGCAATCGCTTCGACGCGACATAAAAAGCCTGCGATAATGATTGAGTTTGCTGCCTTGCTGCTAGAAGAAAAGTTCATGACGTGCTGTGCTGCTGCAGGGCTGGATTATCCAAGGTTCAAAGGGAACCGGCCCCTCCGTTCTCAGGGACCTCCGAAAGCTGGAAAAGAATGGCGGATTTCAAAGTTTGGTCTAAAAAGTAGTTGAACCATCCTCTTCGTGATTTACCATCATTAAAAATAGAGCTTGTGCATTGCAATGTCGAACGTTTCAAAAGCTGATCGTAGTATGGTATGTTTAATCCCAAAGCTAGCTTCATATTTCGCCAGACAAAGTATGCAAAACTTTGTACTCGCCCAATATAGATGAAAAAACAACCAAATGGTTTTAGTTGCAATCAACTGGTGCCGGTGGTTTTCAGCTGATCGCAGCTGGTACTCATCATCATCATCATCAGCCTAACTATACCCACTGCAGGGCGAATGCCTCTTCCATATTTCACCAATTAACCCGGTTCTGTGCTAGCTGCATCCACGTGACCCTTGCTAACTTCTTAACCTCATCCGCCCACCTAATTTTCCAGATGCCTATCAGCTGGAAGTCAGAGGGTCCCAGTTGATGATAGAATAGAATCAACTAGTGCTAACTGGATTACAGGTGGGAGTCGGCTCGTACCAGCTGGTAGAGTAACTGACCTCTGTCATTGCTGTTGAGGCAATTGTATGATTAATTAATCTGAGCGTAAGTACACAAAGCTGTAAAAAAGCAATAAACGCCCCTTTGCTATTTAATCGCAACAACTTGGTGGAAGGTACTGGTTCGACCCCTTCTCCATTGCCAACGGTTCTGCAAGAACAACCGAAGCTTCGCCATAGTCGCCGCCTTGCTGAACTGCCACCGGTTCCGATCTTCATGGAGCACGCAACTGACTCTAACGTGCACGCTGCGACGCTGGAAGCCAGGCTGGCGATATCTCTGCCACTGCGAGCCCTGTTCCGTCTCAACCTCACCGGGAATCACGGTCATTTGCAGGAGAAGAGGGTGATGACGTCGACATGTGGTTAACTCATTATCAAAGAGTTAGTCGGTACAACCGGTGGTATCCTGTCACCATGCTAACCGATGTCGTTTTCTTTCTAACTCATACGGCTATGATTTGGTTGAAAAATAACGAGGACAACTTCCCGACTTTGGAAAGGTTGCTACAGAGTTAAAACTGTTTTGGCGACTCTGTCCCAAGCAAAAAGAGGGCTGAGCAGACCATTGCTCAAAGAGCTCAATTACCCGGTTAAACTTGCGCCACCTATACTGAAGAGATATTCCGCTTATGCAAATGCGCCAACTCCAACATGTCCGAGGAAGATAGAGTCGGCCACCTTTTGAAAGGCATAGCTGAGGCCGTGTACAACTTCGTAATCGCCAAAGATAACCTTGATAATGTCTCTGACGTCGTTAGACACTTCCGTGTGTTTCAAGTCCTAAAAACACGTCGTATTGCCCCAAAATTTGGGTGACTGGACAACGTGCCTACCATGGCCAGCCTTGATCATGCCCTACCGAACCTTCCGTCGACTATACGGCAAATCGTGGGTCCCCCAACATGAATCTGCTCAGGTCTCTCGCCACAGGGTCCCATAGGGCCGACTTCTTCACCACCACAAGCGATTCGAGCGCTACCGTTCTCCCAATCTCCCCAAGCTTCGTCTTCGATTGACTATCCGCCTTTGCATTTCGCTAAGCCGACTTCGTCGATGCTTGATGCCCAAAGGTGTAATTTTGCCTCACGTAATTCCCGACGTTCAATCCGACATACTAGGACTGCTGAGCTGTACGAGCATTCAGCCACAACTGCGACACATTCTGCTGGCTCTGGCCCTTATCAACATCAGCATTTTGTATCCCCAGCACCGATCTGCTACCGCTGTAGCATCGAAGGTCATGTCACCAGGTACTGCCGCAGTAGGCTGCCGCCATGCTATAATCGCCCGGCGCCTCCAACAGTACCCAATAATCGGCACTACGGACCTGATTTACGGCATATTCTACGCGTGGGTATTACCCGAGCGTCCCGAACAAGTATCTACGCGACCATTTCAGTACATCTGATCGAAGTGTTACCCCTCTACCTGCTTTCCGTGCGCGCCGTTCCCCATCACCACGGCGACGCTCCGTATCACCTCGTCAGGAAAACTAACCATCGCCACCAATGACGGTGAGGCTGCTGGAAATGTGTTGTGTGTCAATATCCCTTCTTCAACAGTAATGCTCAAAAACATAATTCGTGTGTTGATGGTGTGTATACATTAGCTTTGGTTGAAACGGGTGTGACTGTATCTGCGATAATCAATGTGTTTCGGCGCTTGTTGGGACGAAAAGCGATGATTGAATGATCGTGTTTCAACGTTGTGTCGTGTTAGTGGAGAGACGTTGCGGCCTCTGCGTGTGTGCAGTGCTCAAGTGTCCTTGGGGGGTGCAATGCTTCAAGCGAAATTCGTCGTGCTACCCCACTCTACGCATGACATCCTATTAGGAATGAACTTTCTGAAATATTGTGGCGCTACCTTGAACTGCCGAAGGGAAGATGTTTATTTTGGCTGTGTTCATCTTCCAAATCTTTTTGAAAGATGTCGTAACCAAGAAACTGTTTTTAGTATTACCGAAGACGCAGTAGTTCCACCTTTGCCTGCCATATTTGTCCCAGTTTCCACTCCACTTACTGACCAGACCACATTTCAGGCAGTGGTGCACCCAATTCACTCAGGATGCCTCAGGAAAAATGTTATTATTCCTCACTGTATGATCACCGTACACCACAGTAGTGCCTCGTTGAGGACACTCAACAAACTATCCGCAGTTTTACCAACTGGGTTGAAACTTACCTCATGTGAACCCGATGCGTCCCGCGTAGTTGCTTTGGTCACAGTTGCTACGACTGCCCCCGTACCTTCGGCCGCCGATGAATCTTCACTCTTCAACATGATCAGTGTCAATCGCAGCTCACCTCAACGCTGTACTCTTGTGGGTATTCTTCTCCCCTTCACGCCTCGACACCATCGACAGTGGTTCGACTCGTCCCATTCGTCAAAAGGCATATCGCGTGTCTCCATCTGAGCGCAAAGTCATTTATGAGCAAGTGCAGGACATGCTATGCAAGAAGGTGATACAGGAGTCATCCAACTGTTGGGCAGCTCCTGTCATTCTCGTGCGCAAGAAAGACGGTTCGTGAAAAATTTGGGTGTATTATCAACGTCTAAATTCTGTTACGAAAAAGGACGCCTATCCCCTTCCTCGCATAAATGACGCCCTCGACTGCCTCTTTGGTGCGTCCTATTTGTCTTGTCTCGATCTCATATCTGGCTACTGGCAAATTCTATTGGACCCTGCAGATAAGGAAATGACGGCCTTTGTCACGCCAGGTGGTCTTTTTGAGTTAACGTTATGCTATTCGGGCTCTGTAATGTCCCTGTCACATTTGCACGATTCATGGATACAGTTCTGCGTGGCTTAAAATAGGACATTTGCCTTTTCTATCTTGACCACGTCGTCATAATTCGGCTATCTTTCCAAGAGCACAATGATCGTCTAGTCCGCGCCTTGAAGTGTTTAGACAACGCCGCCCTCCATTGTGAACTAAAACAAATATGCCACTTTAAAGAGCACCAAGCGCTGGTCCTATATAGGACATCTTGTCAATGGTGATAGTGCTATGCCGGTTCCCCAGAAAACCGCAGCTGCAGAGTCATTTAAACCCCGCAGACAGTGAAGGAGCTCCGCAGTTTGAAGGATTGTGTTCGTATTTTAGAAGCTTTATAAGCCGCTTTGCTGACGTTGCCTACCCGCTGACGTGCCTTCTCAACAAAAACGCCACATTTGACTGGACACCAGAGTGCGACGCGTCATTCCGTAAGCTAAAATTTCTTTTAATATCAAAGCCCATTCTCCATCACTTCGATCTTGCAGAATCAACAGAAGTTCACACGGACGCTAGTGGAATCGGCATCGGTGCAGCCCTTGTTCAGCGCCACGACGAACGAGAGCATGTCATTGCGTATGCAAGTCGTACCTAAGCAAGCCACAGCGAAATTATACAGTCACCGAACAGGAATGTCTGTCTGCTGTCGTTTTCGCTGTGCAGCGTTTCCGTTCATAATTGTACGGATGGTCGTTCATTATCGTAACCGACCATTATTCACTCTGTTGGCTGCAGAACCTATGAGACCATTGTGCTCGCCTCGCACGCAGGGCCCTCCGGTTACAAGAATATGACTTCGCCGTCGTATACAAAAGCGGGAGGCGTCATGCAGGCGCAGATTGTCTTTCTAAGATACCAGTAACCACGATTGAATCTAACGCCAATGATTTCGACATTATATATCGGCCCTCGAGCCGGCATTCCCCAACCCGAAAGTAGCTGAACAGCAAAAGGACAAGGGCCTGCAGCCTCGCTTTGCAGGCGCTCAAGTCAGCAGAGCTAAAAGCTGTTTCTGTGTGCGTGATGGCCTTCTGTGGGAAAAGAGTTACCCCCCTGTCGGTCAGGGACACCTACTCGTGGTTCCCAAGGCGCTTCATACCGACCTTTTCATGTCATGCTCGATAATCCGACCTCTGGGAATCTAGGTTCGGTTCGAACCCTTCACCGCGCACAAAAAAGATTTTACTCGGCCAGAATGCGCTCGACGATCTAACAATGCGTTAGGAGTTGCGAGCAATGTCAACGCCACAAACGTCCCACCAAAGCTCTATCTGGCTTACTACACCCTGTGAAGACCCCGACAACTCCGTTCGATCAAGTAGGCATTGACCTCGTAGGTCCCTTTCAGATGTCCTTGGATGGAAAGAGCTGGATTTTAGTCTGCGTGGACTACCTCACACAGTATTGTGAAAACGCCGCTATTCCATCTGCTACGGCGCATCAAGTGACGCTTTTCCTGCTGATATCAGTAATCTTACGACACTGACCGCCACGAATTGTCCTCACAGATCGAGGCCGTCAATTCACCGCTGATGTCGTTGAAGAGCTCATGCGTTTGGGGGCTTTAACTTCCCGACACTCAGCGCCATACCATCCACCTTGACTTAGCGCACTGATCATTAATAGAACTGTATGTATGTAATAGAATCTGTATGTAGATGCGGGACACAAGAAATGGGACACCATACTACCCTTCATTACATACGCGTTTAATCCGCCTTTTTCACAGAATGTGGCGCCCTCTGGGAGTAGTTGAAAATTTGTCTGCTACTGGTTGAAAACGTCCTTGGGTGACGCAACCGCCAGCGAAATGTCGGCGTGTGTTCTTGACAGCTACCGCCATCTGTCGCGTACGCCTGTCACGAATATGAACTGTGCATAGCCCCCGATATCAGCTTCGGCTACGCCAATCTCGGAGGCCATGAACTGCGCATGCGCAGCGGGGGCTGGTGGTTTATTTTCAACCAGAAGAGAGGCGCGCATGCGCATAGCGGCGTTGTGAAAAAGGCGGATTCCGACATGCATGAGATGACTGGATGCAGCCCATTCTTCTTGTTGTATGCCAGGTCACCACGCTACTTCCTGGATACCGTCCTGCCCTTCCCAAGCTGTAAAAATCCCTGCCTGGCTTAGACCCTCTGCATCGCCGAAGAAGCTCGAAGAATCGCCCACTTACGGTCTTGTGCTTCACAGGAACGCTACAAAGCGCGATATGATGCCAGTCACCGGGGTGTCACTTACGCTATAGGTGATTTTGTCTGGCTGTGGCGTCCAATTCGGTGCCGCGGCCTACATAAAAAATTCGTAGCCCACTATGACGGGCCATATATGGTAGTCAAACGGATAAGTGATTTAACTTATGAAATAGCCCTCCTGACCGCATTGGGTCGTCGGTCTACGAAAACTGAACTGTGCCACGTCGCTCGTTTAAAACCGTATTAGCCAGGCACGACTTATGAACACGCCCAGAGGGCTGCAGCTGAATAGGGGGGGGGGGGGGGATGTAATGCTACTGACGAAGACGAGGTGTTGTGTGGCAGAAGGAACGAAAGAAGAGAAGAGAAGGAAGACGCGTTGGGTGTTTCGGAGCTAGTAGGCCTCACCTTGGTCCGCACCCTTCTGCATTGTAAATAAACACCCCTTTACAACTTCATCGTATTATTAGAGATAATGGCTGCTGATAGCTGACAGTCACTTCAGTCATATTTAGCTACTGTGAGTGGAGACACGAGATTTTGAGGAAGGTCAACATAGTTCACGTCAACAAACTCCCTCGCGCAAAAGGCTCGGAAACGCTTATAGAAACGTAAATACCACTTGCTTGTTAAACGAATTCACGCCTTCTTCCAAAAGATGTGTGACCAACTAGTTCAACGTTCAACTCTATTAAAGGTTGAATTCCTGTGAAATACTTAAACTTATATTGTCTTTACTGTGTACATATTGTCGCCGTGTTTCATCGCTTGTCATGCCACCACGTAACATTTAGTTGGAGGTGCGGGTCATTTCCATCCTCGCAGAGGAGCATCGCTGCCATGTGTGAGCCGGGACCGTCGGCCGAAAATCCGTGGAGATCACCGCACAGCTAGGCCACAGCCCTTTGTGCTCAGACCCGACCAGCCACTCTCCCCAGCCCCGACCACAACACACGATGACCAGGAAGAGCCCAAAGCCCACCCGACCGACCCCACAACGAAGCGACCTCACGACCATTCGAGCGAAGACAGCACCCCCGCCCAAGCCGTCCGGCGTGCCCAGGGGCCTTGGCCTTCGGCAAACGGTGAACATTGGACCTGATTCTCCGAGGCAAGCATTCATCCCATCTCGCATTCATTGTGGTAGCAAGCATTTCATCTCCGAGTCCTCCCCCTGTGTCACATTTGTTACATTACGCATTGGATTAGAAGCAATTGATCGGGACGATCGTTCTGTGGCACCGGGTCATGCTACGAGGACGACGAAGCGGGCAGTGGCGCTGGGCCGAGTGCTCGCGCTAGGCCCGCTGGCCATTAGAGCATATTTCATCGTCATGTCATCACGTCGTTCTGTTTCTGTTGTGCCACCGTGTTTCATCGCTTGCAACCACGTAACAATATGTATTGTTTCTGCAAAACAGTAGGAGGATGCTTCCGCTTAACTTTGCAGCCGTGATAGCACGGCTTAAGTGTTCGCCCTATTGTAAAGGAAAGGACATGGACGCGAACGAGGATCAGCACGGAGAGCCAGCAAGTAGGAGCCGTAAACGCTGTTCCATATTACACCTAAAGGCGGAGCTTAAGTGTGCACCATATATTGAGTGCCCATCCTACATTTTCCGACCTCACTCTACGGCGGCGGCAGCGACGTATCGGAGGAACGAGCTACATACGATATGCTGTAAAAAAGCCAAATTTATTCTATAAGTTGGACGCATAAAAGGTGTGTGATACATGCAAAAGTGCTTCCTTCTGCTTTAACAGTGGAAATTTTGTACAAAATAATAATATAAAGCCCTTTTAACTATTGACAATTTGTGTATATGCAAGATATATGTAAATGCAATTACTGATTATTTGAGCGCGTCAAAAAAGAAAAAAAAAACATTTTGTGCCATTTCAATAACGGTGCCGTTTTCTACAAGCGCCACTATTTTGGAAAGTGAAGCTTCCCGCATTATGACACCGTTTGGAGTAATAAAGAATATTTGCTGGAGTAGTCAGCATGTACAGTTTCAGTATAGAAACACTGCCTTAGGCGAGCTTCAATTCGTCTTTCTGGATGCATTCACAAAACTATTAGGTGATTGGTAGGGTGTTTACGGCAAGAATTTGCGAACAGTGTATGAACAAGACCCATTTCTACTTCGTTTGTGCTCATACGTAGCCAATCGTACTGCGCTTTTGAATTAGCCAAGAGAATAACCACTCGAAAAATTTATTCTTCACGAATGTGAGTTGTGACAATGAGGGGTGATGTTGTGTGCCCAGTCAATTTCTAAGATAGCTCACTCTCGATATCAGTCTATCCCTGTGCTCTGCGGGAAGTATATGCTCAGGAGATGTTCAAACCAGCCGTAAGAATCTTCGAGCAAATATGATGTGTGTTCTAAGCAGGAAATTCTAAAACACGCTGTCTAAAACATGACGAGAGGAGGTGGGGAAAATACAGGGGGGGGGGGGGGGGAGGCAGAGGGATCCTTCTAGTGTTTTTGAACCGGGGTCTTATCGCTGTTTACCCGGCCCTGGCTGTGCACCAGATCCATTTCAAGATCGTGGCTAGCACCATCTGCAAAGAATGTTCTATGCCACTATTTATTCCATACTTACATCTATCCTCGCTTACGGGAGAGGCAGTAATTTTTATCAGTGTTTGAACTTATAAAAAAAAAACTAAAGAACAAGAAGGCTACAAGGCAACGCAAGTACACGCATCAGGTCCCTCCTGTATTTACTGACACGCGAAATTTGTTTCTTCTCTCTACTTTGTTCCGTTCTTGACCTAGCTAGATGGAAGTGGGTACATAGGTGTTGACCGTAACCTAGAAGTTCATAGAAATGCATTTTAACATACTACTTCAAATTTCGTGTACAGGCGAGCAACAAATCCCGAAGATGTCTTTTGGAAGCAATTTTGCGTTATTGAAAAATAGAGAGGAGGTCTCCGCAAGGTCCCCTTTATTTCGGAGTTAGAAAACGGATTCTGGGCTACGGAGTAATTTCGACCATCTGGGAATCTTTAACGTTCACTGACGTCGTTCATCGTGTGCTGTGCGATGTCAGCGCACGTTAAAGATCCCCAGGTGGTCGAAATTACTTCGCAGCCCTGCACTACGGCTCCTCTTTCCGTCTTTCCACTTTCACTTCCACCTTCCTCCTTTCCCTTACGGCGCGGGTCAAGTGTCCACAGCGCAATTGTGACCGACACTGCGCCTTCCTCTTCCTGTGAACTAATTATTATTATTATTAACAATACTTTCTGGTTGCGCTGGCGTTTGTAGGGACAGAGAAACAGATTTATAAATCAGACATTTTGATTTAAATTTTCTCACCGTCGATAGCAGCTCATGACGTCTACAGCGAGGAGGACTCATTGCCGTCGTTGTGAAGTGAATGATGCTGTTGCTTTGGAATGTTCAACCGGTTCTGAAGGGTCTATGATGACGACACCTGTGTTCTGGTTATAATGCTTTCACGAAAGAGTTGCTACATTTCTAAACGGGGGCTGTCGTTGGAAGTTTTAGGGCTGGAGAGGAGATATCCAAAACAGGGAAGCGCACAAACGCGATCACTTCCAACCGCAAGAGCAAGCCGGAATTTGCTCGCGCGAGCTGAAGTTTAAAAGCGTACGAAAGAGTCAACCGACGCGATTTCACGTACTACTAAACCAAGTGAAAGCTTTAAAACAAAAGAAATGACAGTTCCTAAAATTCCTGGTCCGCGGCATATCAGTTTCATTTAACAATAGCTACTGGTCCGCGGCATCCTGTGTTATTCCACTGATCTATCAAAACAATAGACAAAAGTATGTTTTAATGTTTTTCTGCATCCAACAAGCAAATGAGATCAAAATTATTGTGCTTATGTTAACAACTAGTAATAAGCAGGATGTCCATGCGGCAGAATATGGTATAATAACCGACTATGTTTATCTCAGGGGTGGACTCTGAGTGACGGTCCCTACAGATGCAGGATGTGTCCAACGATAAGTACTTTGTCTGCAACACAAAAACACATTCTTCGCTATCATATACCGACCTCCTTCAGGTGATACTGAATGCTTCATGAGTTTTATGGACAATCTATCCGAATATGCGTCTTTAGAACGATTGCGATGGCGACTTCTTGTGACGAGTTTAACATTGATATTGTTTAAGGCGATGCCTCTTGAACTGAACTGCAAAATAAAATTACAGTCTGCGAGTTTCAAAACGTGATTATAACACCAACGTGTATCGCATCAACAATCCCATCTGTTCGGGACCTCATCATTGCGAACAGCAACACATCAGTAACTGCAGCTGGCACCGTCAATTGCAGCCACAGTGATCACTGTCCAGTCTTTGTGGCTTATTCAGGCGTAGCTGTGCACCGCAAACTTTGTCGATTAAAGAAAATCTTTCAAATTATTAGGTGATACTAGACTGAATGTATTTAGGAATACAAGTATTAGCAGTGACTGGTGTCGGTGCTTTTCAGAGTGTACTGCATACAAAGCTTATGATACATTTATTTTTATCTTTTAAGAGCTTTAGAGCGCCGGCTGCAAAATTAAATCTGTTAAGCAGCGATGATCGATAAGAAAACCACGGATTGGCGTAGAGCAGGTAAAATTGATCGAATAAAAAATAAAGCTTTTCGCTCAGTTCCTAAAAACGCGTTGCCTTTCATATTTGGACTGTTCAATATACTACGCAATCGAATTACATCAGAGCGGAGGAAAGCCAAGGGGCAGTACTTTCACCAGCTGTTACAAGATGCCTCGGTATCTCGTCCAGATTACATCTCGAAAAATTGCGACACACTCGGTCTACGCACAAATGTACCTGATCAGCTTCAGGTACATTTCAGATGACTGTACAAGGTGACCCCCTTAACGAGGGGGCTCTAGCAGGGCATTTTAACACACATTACATCGCCGTCATGACAAACAATGAAGCTCCTTGTGACCCGTAATTCCTGTCTGACTATACAACGACTAGGATGTTATTTTTATGGTACCAACGAATGCGCCAGATTGTTTTTTTCTCAACATAAGGCGCGCAAAAGTTTCCGTTATATTTAGAGGTGAAGACAAAAACTATTCTGCCAACTACCGACCGGTATTAGCCCCGCCGGGGTGGCGCAGTGGTTACGGCGCTGGACTACTGTTCCCAAGGACGCGGGATCGAATCCCGGCCTCGGCGGCCGCTTTCGATGGAGGCGAAAAGCAAGGTGCCCGTGCACTGTGCGATGTCAGTGCACGTTAAAGAACCGCAGGTGGTCGAAATTTCCGGAGACCTCCCCTACGGCGTCTCTCATAGCCTGAGTCGCTCTGGGACGTTAAACCCCGCAAACCAATTACCGACCGGTATTAGTTCTTCCATATTTTTGAAATGGTCTTGAAAAATCATTCTGTCTCGGCCAGACCCCTTGTTTTCCAAGCAAAGAATTCTCTCAGAATATCAGCAGAGATTCCGAAAAAGATGCCCTACTGAGTCTGCCTTTCTGGTGCAAAAGGAACTAGTACTAAAATTATAGTAGCGAAGAAAAAAACTGATGCTAGGGGATATTTGTAGACTACAGTAAACCTTTTGACTGCCTTAATCATACTGTTCTCGTTAAAAAGCTACATCATTATAGCATTAGGGGTCTACCTCACTCGCTTTGAAAATCTTATCTTGCAAGACGCAAGCAGCCTATTGTAATCAAAGCCAACCTGCCATCATCTAAGGAAATACCATGCGGCGTTCTTCAAGGAAGCGTGCTGGGACCATTTTTATTTAACGTCTATATGGGCGACATTTCTGTATTGACAAGCGGGCCAAATTCGTCTTGCATGCTGATGATACCAGCTTGCTTTTGACATTAGATAACAGTTCCCACTTGTTATATACCGCCATTGACAGCATCCGCAAGTTACTAGATCGGTCGAGCGGAAACGGCATAAGGATAGACTCTAAATATCAAAAGCCGTACTGTTTTCTTCAAAAAAGCGTGCCTGTAAGCTTGGTTGGCCGGATATGCATGGGCAGCTGTTCAGTTGGTCAACGTGTACAATGATTCAGGGGTGGCATTGTCGCACAGTATGATTTAGTATGTACATATAGCATATTCAGCAGCTAGTCAAAAAACCCTCTTCTGCTGTTAGCTTACTACATCGATCTCGAGATATTTTTCCAACCTGCATTAAACTTCACATCTTTCACTTCTTTCGGTCGCACATTGACTACTGTACGTTAATTTGAGCCACCAATACTAAACATAATAACAGTATTAAATAGGGTCGAAATGAAGCCTTTCGCTGCATTGCTGATGTTCCGTGCTGCCAACACACGGATAAACTTAGTAAGCAAATTTACAACTACCGACTGTTTTACCTACTGCACTTTTTTAAGCATATGTTATTAGGAATTCGTGAAGCAGTTTTGTACTCCTACATTGAAAATTCAGATGTATTCAACCAGGTTATCCGAGGGCTCGTTTGCGCCAAGGCTGCGCCCAAATTATCTTCCGTAAACATTAACGTACAGAGCACAATTCCTCTAAACAAGGTGGAGCCACATTTTACGGTTTCCGCGAGCGTAAATAGCAGAGCACTGCGGGAGGTATTTGTTATCATGCAATTTTCTTAGAGGTTAGGTTTACCTTGTCGCGAATTGCGCGAATTGTGCATGTGTTAAATTTTCTGGCTTTTCACCTTGCCGTTTTCAGTGAGAACCATTTCCTTGCAGAGCAGGTTTTGTTAAATACTTTTCCTTTCTTGCTTTTGTAGCGTAATTCTGCTGAATGGAGCAAATGTATTATGTTTTGATTTTCACTTGAATTATAACCATTGAACCGCGTGTGTGAAAACGCTGCTGCCAGAATTGGCTCCCTGGCCTAGTCAAGCTGTGTTCACTGCTTTTTGCCTGGGAAGCCATTAACGTTGTACTAATGTCGAGAACAAACTTGATTTGATTTGGTTTTTTTTTTTATTTTATAAGAGCTTATAGTTACTCTTGGAGCTGAATTTCTATATATTAAAAGGTAAAAAAAAGATAACGAAAAGCAAATGTATTACTACTTGGCCCCTGACATTAATTAACTAACCAGTATACAAAATAAGTTAAACAATTGCACAAAACGCAAATGCAAGGTTTGTAAAAGTCGGAAATTTCTCACTGATGCGAGTGAATTCAGTTGAACACAATTCGCATTTATCGCCCGTGTGTTATCAATCTCTGATGGTTGCTAAAAATTTTATTCTCGTTGCGGGTGAACCTTTTTGGACGGGAACTTTGCAAGCTTGCCGATGCAGGCCAACTAAGTTTGTCCATGGCGTTTCATGAAAGGAAAAATTTGGCAGCTTTACCGAGAACTTCAGTATGAAGCGACGCAACACACGCGTGCTTAGATGTTCACCCAACGCGAGTAAAAGAAACCACCTTGTATATGACAGTCGGTGAAAACACTCGTATGACTGTTCCCTTCAATCAGACAAGAGCCTCCGCCACACTGCTGCATCACAATCAGGATATGAGGGGTAGATGACCATTTTGCACTAATGTAAGGTACCAAAGTGTCGCACTCAAAAAGGAGAAGTGGCCGTTATTTAAGGTAGCGAAATCTAATGCCACGCTTAATCCAACCAAGCAAGAAACAATTTTCGTGCCATCGACAGACATGATCTAGTATATTATTTTGTTCTTTCGATGAAGGGGAGGCTCGGTATACTAATGCAGCGTCAGCTTGCCCCTAGACAGTTAACAAAGACGCCGGCATTGGTGCCCTCTCCTATTTCTTCAGGAGCGTCCATGCAGCTCTGCCCACCGCCGTCGACGTGGGACTCATTCAATTTCCGACCAGCCATAGAAATGGGAAAGGGGTTGATAGGTGCTACCTAGGCGAGAGTTCTTCGGGAGCTTCAGCTGCACCCTTCATACCCTTGCGCCGGAGAGCCAGTGAGCGGCCTACTTTTTTAAAATAAGAAAATAAAGGCTAGGAAGAGGCTAAACCTTCGCCTTAAGTGTAGACGCGATAGCGCCTTCAACGCCCCCATTTTATTACTAACATTCTCGACATTTAGAGACTGGCAAAGAGTTTGGCGAAGCGCGAAACATTTTTAGTTGGTTTGCGCTCTCGGGGGAAAAGAAAATGCAGTGCCTTTCATTTCACACCTACATTTACATTAAGCACGTACAATTGGAGATAGAGATATGTCATCGGTTCGAATTCCTGTCGCAAGTGAGCCTCAAACGTGAACAGCAGATGAATGCAGAGTGGTTAGCTAAATGGCATGAACCACCCTTAGGGCTGCATAAAGAATGTTGCTCCAAAATTTTGCTTAGAAATCAGGTGCACAATTTTTCCGACATTGTTCTCAAAACTACGGTATGCCGACGGCGAAGTTTTATTGAAAAAACGAGCCGCATACTGTGGCGTCTTAAATGACACCAGGCGGCACAAATTTCAGGCAGCTGCTTCTCTTTGTCGGATAATCTGTCACTTCGTCCATAGGGTCGGTCTGTCGCACATTGTGCTTGAATTTCAGCCCATTAGTGTCTATTTAAAAAACAAACTATAAGACAACATAATTGTTTTGCAAAGTACAGTTATGGGTAGTATCACCGCTTTTAGATACCGACGTAGAACCAGAAACCTTGAACTGCGTATGAGACAGATCGAGAGCTTCTCAGGTTCACGAAAAAAAAAAAGCGTATTTTTAAAGCTCAAAGTTAGACCATGTTCGTCTAAGTCGATGGAACCTTTAAATTAATCCCTATGAAACTTATAATAATATTCTTTAAAGATTATGGTGTCCACGGCCCAGTTATATTCGTTTACGCGGCACTGTTCTTCATGCGAACGCTGTTTGTGGCAGAACTAAGCAGCATAAGCCGGATTTCTCATCTAAGTAGTCGTGAACTCCATTCTGACACGAATGCAGACTAATTTAGTCATAACCACGGGTGTGCTGTGCTGTTCGTTTAGAAGCCAACTTTAGATTTGGTGTGCCTGGGTGCGTGTGCGTGTGCGTGTGCGTGCGTGCGTGCGTGTGTGTGTGTGTGTGTGTGTGTGTGTGTGTGTGTGTGTGTGTGTGTGTGTGTGTGTGTGTGTGTGTGTGTGTGTGTGTGTGTGTGTGTGTGTGTGTGTGTGTGTGTGTGTGTGTGTGTGTGTGTGTGTGTGTGTGTGTGTGTGTGTGTGTGTGTGTGTGTGTGTGTGTGTGTGTGTGTGTGTGTGTGTGTGTGTGTGTGTGTGTGTGTGTGTGTGTGTGTGTGTGTGTGTGTGTGTGTGTGTGTGTGTGTGTGTGTGTGTGTGTGTGTGTGTGTGTGTGTGTGTGTGTGTGTGTGTGTGTGTGTGTGTGTGTGTGTGTGTGTGTGTGTGTGTGTGTGTGTGTCTACGTGCGGGCGCATACGTTTGTGTGAGACTATGAGGCAGGAAATCCCACAGGGGGAAACATTTCAAAATCCGAAAGCAAGCGCAGCGAACAGCTTTGTCTGCATCTATGCTCAATAATTCCCCAATTAGCAAGCCCGGACCACAGTACAACGCCCATCTCTCCCCAGATTTGTGGAAGGAGAACTTCGTTCTACGTGTTTTGCGGACTTCTGTAATGAGCCACTTGGGAGAATGCACATGTCTGTGGAAAATCCTACGCACCCGAGCTCTGCTTCAGTTGAGGTCGGCAATGTCAACAACAACAACAACAAAACGCTCGGGACATTCTTATATCATGCTCATTTTCACATGCAGTCAAGTGCAGTCCCTTTATTTGGATTTAGGGTGCGTACTTTCCGTTTGTTAATTTTTCTGTTTCATAAGACGCTTGGTAACGACGTCTGCAGTGAAACCTCGTTAATTAGAACTAGCAGAGCTGAAACCTCTAGCTCATCGAATTAACGCGTTGCTCCGATCGGCATTCTGCGTCTTACAGGAAACCTGATGATGCAAACTCTGTCTAATTCGGGTAAACGCTATAGGTCCCCTTACATAAGTTATTGAGATTCGACTTTACTATAAATGGGAGTCAGTTATTTTTATATTTAGCCGCCCCTTTCATGAGACATGAATTATTTGCAGACTAAGTAAATGAATCCTACAAGAAATCAAACAGCTATGAAAACTAATAGAGCAATGACTAGAGCTGGATGCGCTCGTTAGGGAGCGATAAACTTGCGTTTAGTCTTTCCCTGCGTCTCCAAAGCTGCACACATTCAGGAATGCACTGTTTGCTGAATAGAAAGTTGTTATAAATAATAATATAGTTTTTCTTCCAGTATTCTTTCTTTTTGTGACGGCATAGAAGCAAAAACAAAGGCGGTTAATGACTTTTGAGAGGAACGCCAGGTCCGCCTTCATAGTTGTGAAGGAAAGGTGTCTCAAACCACTCGTTTTAACTATTTTTGCGTCCCCATTCTTGAAGTTAGACAAGTGAAGAATAAGTAGGAGTTTATTACTGATATATGACAAGAGAATACAAATAACAGGAAAGTTGCTATCTGCTCCTGTCGACCATATGGTTCGTGAGCAGTTAAAGCGCCAGTTATTTTAGACAAATCAAACCGAAAAACAAAAGTTACATTTTTTGCGACTGGTTCTTCCCCGCACGCGCACCTCCGAACGCTGAACACAAACACTGCGGCAGAATAGAGACAAATGATTCGCATCCCGATGGTGCCCATCAAAATACAACTTGAAATTCCAATTCCAAATTGCAGTCTTATAAGCGGCAAATTCTATGCCCCAGCACCTCTAATTCCTCTGCTGCGGGCGTCATATTATAGCTGACTAAGCAGCTGTGGAGTGTCTTTGGAAAGAAAATGAGAATTTACACCCCTATAATCGCAAAAAAAGAGGCAACTGTCATATTTCTTGAAGAGCACGCATCATTGCGTCTCTTCAGGGCAGCTCTCCGACTATCGGCGTTCGGACGTAAGCGTTATTCTTAAAATGTCTCATGTCAAAGTGTTATTCCCTTAATCTTGGTACTTCATTCGAGTTTAGTACCAATATGGAGTCATCTCAGTGCCCGTTCAGCTAAGGCTAATGGTGAAAAAATATTTCATATTTGCGCTCGCGGTGACCTCTCTCCGCCTCAAGCGGTTAATGAAAGTCGACAGCCTCGAGTCGTCGCCATCTCAATCTCACTTTTTGCCAGGAGGCCGGTAAGTAATCCAAGAACTTTGCACGAGTCACACGCAGGAGCCGTCTGAGCCGTGTCTTTGAGATCGTGTCCGTCTGTGGCTCGAGCAGTTGACCGCCTGGCTTCGTTGCGTCGGTGGCAGGCGATTGCTTACAATTGACGACCACTCTGTATAAATCTTCTACCGGCGCAACTTTTCGCGGTATAGAAGCGTCTGCTACTGGCTGCTTTGATATAAAGCCACAGTGATGACAGCATATACCGTCCGCGTTACCCGTTCCTCGGAGGGTGCTTTTTTCTATTTTATAGCTCTCCAAGAGATGGGAGTTCCAATTCACCTCATCTGTCTCCTCAGGAACCTTTATGAAGGGCAAGAGGCCACAGTCAGATCTGGGCATGGTCTTACTGATTGGTTTCCGATTGAGAAAGGGGTGGGGCAAGGCTGCATACTGTCGCCCTGCCTATTTAACCTATATGCAGAATGCATCATGAGAAAGGCCGGTCTGGACGAGTCTTCAGCTGGAGTGAAGATTGCTGGAAAACGTATCAAAAACCTTAGATATGCGGATGATACCACTCTAATGGCAGAAAGTGAAGTGGAACTCAAGAGACTTCTGATGCGCGTACAAGAAGAGAGTGAGAAGTTGGGGCTTAAACTGAACATTAAAAAGACGAAGATCATGGCGTCTTGCCCTATCAAGTCCTGGAGCATCAATGGACAAGAAGTGGAAGCTGTGACAGATTTTCTGTTCTTGGGCGCCAAGATTACCTCGGAAGGAGACTGCAGCCATGAAATTAGGAGACGCCTGCTTCTGGGAAAGAGAGCAATGGTTAGCCTTGACCGCCTAGTAAAGAGCAGAGACATTAGTCTGCCAGCCAAGATCCGTATAACCCGTGCTATGGTCTTTCCAGTTGTGATGTATGGATGCGAGAGTTGGACGGTGAAAAAGGCTGACCGTCGAAGAATTGACGCGTTTGAATTGTGGTGCTGGCGAAGACTCTTGAGAGTTCCTTGGACTGCCAGAAGATCAAATCAGTCGATATTGTCGGCCATAAACCCTGACTGCTCATTGGAGGGTCAAATTCTAAAGTTAAAGCTCAGCTACTTTGGTCATCTGATGAGAAGAGAGGAGTCGTTGGAGAAAGATTTGATGTTGGGAAAGGTTGAGAGTCGCCGGAGAAGGGGTAGGCAGCGAACGCGATGGTTAGATGGCATTCTCGAGGCATTGCAGATGAAGCTATGTGATGTTAAGAAGATAGTGAGAGACCGGAAAGCGTGGCGTGACATGGTCCATAGGGTCACGAAGAGTCGGACACGACTGAACGCCTGAACTGAACTGGACGAGCATTTTGTCCTATAAAGCCGCTATTTTGGTTGCCAAGCTGCAGCCGCGTCACGGTGACCCTCTACCCGCCCACGCACGGTAGAGGGTTACCGTGGCGGATCGCGGAACACGGCAAGCTAAATCTCTCTAATAGTGCTTCTAACGCTTTGACATTAGACTTATTCAACGGATTGTGGCAAGGGCCATAATATACTCTGCTGAAAAAACTGGTGAAGTAATAATGTGTGAACATTCCCACGAAGCGCAACGTTAGAAAAGTTTCCTCTGGTGCGTTCCCTCATCTGCACATATTCTGCTGCAAAATGGCAATGAGGGCCGACGACACTTCCACCCTGCCCCTCATAGATATATAAACGCGCTGTGATGTTGCATATGCGCGTATTAAACCTTTGTAGCGAGAGCTACATTGGCCACGATCTCGCCATTTCACCGCGCCTGTCCATTCTTGTGCGGTGCCTGTCCGTGCCTGTCCGAAGGGTGGAGAAGAAGAAGTTGCGGGAGGCGGCAGCTTGCAGCTGACATGAGAAGAAGAAGAGGAAGAAAAAGAAGAAGAAAAAGAAGAAGAAGAAGAAGGAAAAGAAGAAAAAGAAAAGAAAAAGGAAAAGAAGAAGAAAAAGAAGAAGAAAAAGAAGGAGACAAAGAAAAAGAAAAAGAGAAAAGAGAAAAGAGAAAAGAGAAAAGAGAAAGGAGAAAGGAGAAAGGAGAAAGGAAAAAGGAAAAAGGAAAAGGGAAAAAGGGAAAAGGGAAAAGGGAAAAGGGAAAAGGGAAAAGGAAAAAGGAAAAAGGAAAAAGGAAAAAGGAAAAAGGAAAAAGGAGAAAGGAGAAAGGAAAAAGGAAAAAGGAGAAAGGAGAAAGGAGAAAGGAGAAAGGAAAAAGGAAAAAGGAAAAAGGAAAAAGGAAAAAGGAAAAAGGAAAAAGGAAAAAGGAAAAAGGAGAAAGGAGAAAGGAAAAAGGAAAAAGGAAAAAGGAAAAAGGAAAAAGGAGAAAGGAAAAAGGAAAAAGGAAAAAGGAAAAAGGAAAAAGGAGAAAGGAGAAAGGAGAAAGGAGAAAGGAGAAAGGAGAAAGGAGAAAGGAAAAAGGAGAAAGGAAAAAGGAGAAAGGAAAAAGGAGAAAGGAGAAAGGAGAAAGGAAAAAGGAAAAAGGAGAAAGGAGAAAGGAGAAAGGAGAAAGGAGAAAGAAAAAGCCGTCGTAGTGGCACTGTGGAAGGCGGCGACGACGACGAAGAAGGAGAAGAAGAAGGAGGAGAAGAGAAGAAGAAGAAGAGAGGATGATATCAGAATCAGTCTGCCGAAATCCTTGCATTCACGCTATCCCTAGGTCACGCAGGCACGTTCATACGGGTCGGTTAAAGCGGGGCTTTGCATGTTGGCTGCTAGTTTACGTTATCACGTCATCGCGAAGGCGCGAGTGAAAACAGGGAGAAAGAAGTGCCGTAGTGGAGGGCTTCGGACCACCGCGCGATAAAGGCTTACGCCTCATCGTACTTTATTGGCCAAAAGTTCCCCCTGTGGCCTGAATAAAGCTTAAACCATAAAGTAAACTACTATGTGCAAAAGCCATGGCTTATTTTCAAGCCGAACCTAAGCCTAGGCATGCAGATAGCTCTCGCGTAACTCCAGGTTGAACCGCAAGCTAAACCATAGCTAATTTAATAAGTGCGTACTCAAACAGTTCGGTCTTGTTCTTACAGCTGGTAAAGTGTGCTATCCTTGTCGCCTTAAGTATTTAAATATAGGTGGTCGGGCGGATGAGGTACGGGCGACAATGCTAGAAAATCGGTGAACCAAAAACTTGGTTACTTTCCGCGGGGGTCATCATTGTAGTTGGAAATGCTTTTTGACACCATTTTTCAACCCCGTAATTACTTTTTGTACCTTGGATATCGATGTGGGCTCATGTTGATCAAATAATCATTGTTGCTCGTGAGCTACATGCTTATAGCCGAAGAATTAGCGGGGTAAATGAATTTTTGTATTTACTATCTTGGGCTGTATTAATTTCTTTCCTTCATCTATTTGCAATTATGTTTTTAAAGATGAAACAAATTGACGTTTCTGCTTAAAAGGCAAATATAGGCACTGATTTCAAATAATTAGTAGTAAAACTCGGCGCAGGCGCTTAAGACTGCTTGCGTGCTAAAAGACGGAAGCTTTACGTTACTTTACACTGCACTACATTATTTTGTGATGTGCTGAGTCATGCTACATTGTGTAATGAATTGGAGTCATCAGTCACTGCTATGAGTGTCATCCATGACTGTGAGTAATGTTTGTTCAAAGTCTACACCTTACATAACGCTCCTCTGTAAAGTTCTCAGTCATGCCACGAACGACTAATCAGCACTTGGTATACATGGCAACTACTCTTGCCAAGAGCGCACTGGGGAAATTTCGTACTTTCGAGGGATGCTGAGTTCTCCTCTTAGCAGGGCTTGGAAAGGTTTCGACATATTTAAATTCAACTGTTTGTGACAAGTGGCTGTTTTATGACGGCAATCTCAGTGACAACGGGTTTCCCTCTTAATAGAAATCTTTAGCTTACCGTGATCCGCGATCCGCTACCGTGATCCGCCACCGCGCGTTCCACTGCGCATGCCCAAACCCCCTCAACGCGGATAGGTGGCGCCACATACTGGATGTCCGCACATGGACCTACCGCGTCAGGACCAATGAGCTTGTTCGCCCCGCCCACGCACGGTAGAGGGTCACCGTGGCGGATCGCGGAACACGGCAAGCTAAATCTCTCTAATAGTGCTTCTAACTATTTCACATTAGACTTATGCAACGGATTGTGGCAAGGGCCGTAATATACTCTGCTGAAAAGCTGTTGACTAGTCTGTGTGTCTGTCGGTCCGGTATTCCTCGCCAGCATCCTTTGGCAAGCGGCACGTTGCAGGTGACATGGCGACCTCCAGGCGTGTGGACTATGTCACCGGCCGACGCCACCTGCGAGAGACATGCTCGTGATGTTTGTACCATGGCCGCTGCCGCCGGACGCCGCTGCTGCAGGATCTTATCCTAAATTGGGTGTATAAGACTTTCGCCCTAAAATAATCTGCAGGGAAGGCCGCGCACATCTTAGATTCCCTCGACCTTCTAGGCATTGCAGGAACTCATCTCCCAGTGCTATACGTAGCGGTGTAGAAATAGATGGACTATCAGGAGTACTTGCCCTTTGGATAATATGTCACCGATTTCCAGTTTGGCGGACGTATTAATTAGTCGAGCACAGGACGGATTACAAAAAAGTGTCCCCGAAGTGACCAAGAGGAAGCGAAATTCTCTTAATCGCGCCTAAAATTAGGTTTTGGCTTGAGTTAATGCAAATATTTATAGCTGATGGCAGAATAACTTTTTAAATGACACGTTGAGTGACAATGACGTATGGAGCTGTTTGCTTCTCCTGCAACACAGCGACAGCCAAAGCGAGACCTGAGGGGGCCGCAGCTACGTCGCAAAGAGGCGTAGTTACGAGAAGAAGAAGAAGAAGAAGAAGGCAAAGAAGAAGGCAAAGACAAGAAAAAAAAAAAGAAAAAGAAGAACAAGAAGAACGGTCGGTCACCCGTGCTAAAGCTTTTGCTCCACATTCAGCTCAGCAGCGTTGAACCCTTCTCATTTTTTTATATCTTGGATATAAAGAAGCAGATGTTTCTGGAAAACGTTCTTGGATCTGGTTCGTGAATAGTCTAGCGTTTAATTACCACAGCGCCATTCCGCTTAAGACCAAGGAGCATTGTGGAACTCCGAGGGCTGTTTTCAACGAATATGGGATTCCATATCTAGCCTAAATAATGAGCTGCGTGGTCTTGACATCGTATTAGAAACAGCGTGCGTAATTCCAGTCAAACTTTTCTACCGAGTCTCAAGCGAGCGGCACGGAATCACTTGCACACAACACTCATTTTTCATTTCCAAAGTACCGATTTTCGCTCTAGGTATATGCACAAGCAAACACTTAGAAATTACCTCTCTCCCGCTATTCGAGGCGTAAAGAAACAGACAGAGAAGACAAGAGTGATGTTAGCGTTTTTTTTTTCTTTTTTAGTGAAGGTTTTATGAGGAGCTTCATGCGTAAAGCTTCTCCGGCACTCCATGAACGCTCTTTATGTAGTTGAGAGGAATCTAGTGTTGTGTAGGTGCAATGTCAGTGCTACGGCGGTTTCCACAACGAAGAAGACAATGTGTCGGAGTCGTTTGTCTAGGTTGCGTTTTAAACAGAGCCGAAATTGTTCGCAACCATGAACCACCACTACCAAAAAAAAAATAAAAATTTATATCTTCGCCAGGATTTAACTTACATTTCGCGAGATACCGGGGAGAGGAAAGTGAGTGCACAGGAGCATGTACTTCCATCGCAAAGCAGGTGCCCTGTTTCTAAAGCTGGTAAAGAGTGCAACGGAAAAAGAAATAGCATGGTGTTGCCGACGCGATGGCTTGAGAAGCCCAATCAAATGGAAGCGGCGCTAAGCTAGACATACTATTCGCAGCCCTGAGCCACCTGCACTAAGCCTTGCGGAGCGAGAGTAATAAATGTCGGAAGTTCAGGCGTATTCGCTGTGGTGATTAAAATGTATGGCTTTTGTTTTAAAGCTGGGCGTGCCTCATGCATCTTCTAACCACCAACGGAGTACTACTGCCGCGTGTGGCTTTGTGAACGCTCGCCACAAGTGAGCGCGTGAGGAGAAGGGCGGCAAATGAATGTGACTTTTCGCAAAGATTGCAGTTACAGCGCACTGCAACTTTGGGTAGAGATAACAAAGCAATCTGGCAAACAATAGAAGTCCCATTCGGTGAACTACCCCAATCTAATTATCGAGTACGTCAAACAGCTCTCTCTGGTTCCTCGTGCGAGTAGAGAAGTTTGGCGTCAAGGTCATGCGCATCCACCGATAGGATGAAAACCCCCAGCCTATATCTCCGCAGAAGAAATGTTTCGCGATTTGTAGTCGTAACGACTGCCTACTTTGCTGACTGCACGGCAACGTAAGCTTGGGAACCGGTACTCGGGTATGGACTTAGCGAAAAAAATTTTCCCGTCATTTTTAATCATTGATATACGAGCTAGTGTCTATCTGCTTCACATTCGTCATCATCAATGTTGTTTATATTCACCATCAGTTATCAGCAAGACCCTTCATATATTTAATGCAAATTAACGTATTTCATTCAAAGTGAGCATTGTTTACAAATTTCATCTTTATACTGAACTAGCGGCTCTAACAGATTCTGTAACACATCTCTTTCTATTTTCTTTTCTTCTTTTTTTCTGTTTTGAATTATTCCATTCATTCACTAACTTCTTAAATTTATTGATTCATCTATATCCTTCTCTTTCCTAGTCATAAAATATTACAGAAAATAGTCTGCTGGTACAAGAAGATTTCTACAAGATATGGTCTTATTGTGACGACAGAATTTCCCCAGTGACATCATAATTATGTAGTTACAACGTAAAAATACTAGAGAACTACAGAAATGTCTGGCGTTACAAAACTAGACTATTCTCTTTCTTTCTTTCTTTCTTTCTTTCTTTCTTTCTTTCTTTCTTTCTTTCTTTCTTTCTTTCTTTCTTTCTTTCTTTCTTTCTTTCTTTCTTTCTTTCTTTCTTTCTTTCTTTCTTTCTTTCTTTCTTTCTAAATTTCGACCCTATAGTAGTAGAATCAAGAGCGTTATTATTTACACACTATTTACAAAGAAAGAAAGAAAGAAAGAAAGAAAGAAAGAAAGAAAGAAAGAAAGAAAGAAAGAAAGAAAGAAAGAAAGAAAGAAAGAAAGAAAGAAAGAAAGAAAGAAAGAAAGAAAGAAAGAAAGAAAGAAAGAAAGAAAAGAAAGAAAAGGCACTTGTGCCTTTGCCGCCACCGGATGTTGTAATTTTTGTTGATATGTCATATGAAATAAAACTGCAAAGCAACTCCGAACATTAGCTCCAACCTCACAAACTTCTGAAAGGGCCACGTAAAGGTGGACGTCAACTGATACTCAGCTAATGAGTCGCACCAATCGCACCAAGCAACCTCACTGCAAAGACAAATGAGAGTTTCTAAAAGCACATATACCTGCGCCATCAGGCCTCACAATCGTCGGGCCAAACATGGTAAGAAGGGGTTCGGGCTGTGGCGTGGGCGCCAGTTTTACTTCGGTGTTCCGTGAACTCATGTATTATAGCAAACCGCTTTTATCTGTTTTGAATTCTGCCTCAGCATTGCTGCCTTGACAGCTCTCTTTTATAATATATCTGTAGGTGGATCGCGAGTCTAAAATCATAAATTGAGTATATGGATCTGCCATGGCTAGCTGTATCGCTATCGGCTGTGTTTTTTCCTCATTAGCATATAAAGAGATTACTCCAGTTCTGAATGGAAGGTCATTATTTAAGACTATCGTTGTCATTGCCTCTTTGACGTTGTATTTTGCCGCATCCATGAATACAATATCTTTTTTGGGTGTCTAACCTGAAGGCTTGCGAATAATTTATTTCACCTTGAGTTCTGCAACGAGCATTGACTTTACAAGAAGAGGGCCTTTGTCGGGATGGTTGATTCATGTTGAACGAAATGAAGAAACAGCGTTAACCGACAGGGCGAGTAGAAAGGCGGGTCAGAAACATGCGCACGTGTCTGTGTCGCCTTTCCACTCGTCCCATCTGTTAGCGCTGTCTCTTCGTTTCGTTCAACAGACTTTACACAGACCACTGAAGTTTTTTTTGCACTTGGAATTCGTTTAGACGTGATAGCCATGACCAAGGTACGCATATCCCGTGTCATCCGGCGAAGCAATCGAGGAAGCCACGCAGCAAAATCACCCAGTGTCTTTAAACGTAAAACAAATGTGTGCATTCAAGCATGGCTTCAACCTGGTGACACGAGCGAAAACTGTGTTAAGCACGGTTATGCATGGTGTAATGATAATTGGTTCGCAGCAAAGGAAATGCGCAATATCTGCCACACTTTCCGTAGACACCTGAACCGCTTCGTAAGGGAAGGGAGTAATGTGCAATCGAAAGAGGAGAGAAAAATGTGAAAGATGTGCTCTAGTTGAGGGTCGTGGTGTAATTTCGACCACTGCACAGCCCACAGACGCCTCTCCGTATCGCCTGTATCGAAACGCAGCTGCCCGTGGTCGGTTATGCATGATTTCACGGTCTGGATCATTGAGACGCTCAAGCTTCGTCTTGAGAGCAGCTGTGATGGCTCCTTTAAGACCACCTGATGATTCCGCGGAAATGTTTTTGATTTTTTTTTCTTTAAGTTAGGTTTTGAGGACAGGAAGGCTCTTGGGTAGACATCCCGAAATGGTGAATACCTACACTTATGCAGGTCAATACCACACCCTTTTTGAAGGCCAAGTGACCGGGCAGGTTAATCTTATCTGATACACTGCGTAGTGAAGCTATCGCTTAAAAGAGATTTAATGAGAAAGAATGACAGAGCGACTCCTTTCTCGGTGGATAACTCACCCGTAGTCACACCATTACGAAGGAAGCAAGCCGGTTCCGAAACGTCATATTTTCTTTGTAAAGGAACTCGACTGGCGCTATTCACCTTTTTCCTAGGCAACTTATACTCACTCTGAGAAAGTGCGCTTGGAAGAGGTGACGTAATGTGGAGCTACCCAAGAATTTCGACCATTTGGATTTAACCTGCACTGACATCACATAGCGCACGGTCATCCTATGCATCCGTGTGCTCTGCTACGTTAGTGGATTTATAGTTAGAACAAGCGCAACTGTAGCAAACGATTGAAGGCCAAATTTTATGACGTCTGTTCGCCCTGAGTATCCTACTTCCTTAAATGAAGTTGTCATGGTAGCAGACATCCAGGGGCGCACGTGCATAACGCTATTACAGTGTCAAACGAGAACAATCGCATCAAATTGCACCAGGTATTTGGAAGAAACCTATAGTTATTGCTCGCTCTCCGAAATTAGCGGAAAGCTCAGTTGTGAATTTGTGATGAGCCTATTTGTGTTGTTATAATTTTATCATGTTTTCGGGGTGACTGTGTATAGTATATGTGCGGTGTAGAGAGTGATCTTTCTCGTCTGTCACCGCTATCTCCTGCAAGTACAAGGTTCCAGGATCTTTTTAAACCGCATCGCTAGCTGTTCCTTTAGCCCTTAGAAACAACGATCGATCCAGGAACGCCAATGGCCATACGGAATTCCCTACGCAGCGCAGCAATCAATTCTCATTATCGAAATCCCCCTCATCCCGAGTCATTGCTTTATTTCGCAGTTACGCGTTTTCGCCAGTCTTTTCTTGATAAATCCTCATTAACTTGAACCGCATTATCACCACTATCCGCACTGTTATGATCGCGATTATCAATACTCGCCTTGAGAACGGTATAATATTGACTAATTGTGCAGAAGTCCTCAACATGGTTTTCTGAAGCATTTAGTTGTAGTTTTAATATTATCGGTGCCGGACATCATTGCTAAATTATGCGACGCAAATGGCCTAACAAGAATGCCATTGGACGCAGGAAAATTGCATGCTAAGACCACCATTGCGAAACATGCCCCTACAGCTGCTGCTAGGCTATGGAAAGGCGGTTGAGGGAGGGAGGATCCAGCAGGTTATTATAGATGTCACAGCTGTCCCACATCGCAGTCGTCTGTCGTCGGAATGTTTTATCGTTGATTTTGATTAGGTAGACATGAAGTAGCCAGTTTCACACACAATTCTCTACCAATCAGCTGCTATTTTTCTTTTTAGAGATACGAAGGCCAGAATAAGGCAATACGGAACTCTGTGTGGCCTTCTCTTGTGAGATAAAGCCTTGCTCACCAAAAGGTTCTTTTTTTTTTTTTTCTGTCTCAGGGAGCCATTATATATCCACAACGATGCCTAATTTTAGATTGGGGATTTTCATCTTTTCTTTTTAGCTTTCTTGTTTTTCAGTTCCCATTTTTCTGAGGCGTTCTTTTAATACAAGCGTGAAAGCTTTCAGAGAAGTATGTCACTGCAGCTATAGAGCCCATCACTAAAGAAAACAGCATGAGAGACAAAACATGGACAAAGAAAACCTTGAGTAAGCTTATGCTTATTAACTTTACTGCGAGTTGTTTTCTCCGTTCCAGCTACCATACACAACGCTAAATTGACTTCCATAAGCCATCGAAGGCACCATCCACTTCGCCAGAACCAGTGACGCTCTCCATTTTCTAACTTCTCTGTTTTCTTCAATCTACATTTTTTTAGCCTCATTAACTTTCATGTGCTGAAAATCTAAAGCATGGCGGAAACAAAGCCCCATCTTGGCCCAACAGAAAGTGCGATTGCCGACGCGATGCCCGGTCCATTAAACAGCCTTTTCGATGGAAGGTCGGCCGCGCTGTTTCGAGCTTAGCGACCACGTGTTGCTATGGCATTACCGTGCTCCGTCATTTTGTGTTTTTACACTTGTGTTTTTCAGCCAAGTACTGCAGGGCATCTATCGTTTTTTTGGCTTCTTTCTTGCCATTTTTGCTCACGATGCACCTTTCTGCTCCATGTGCCATTTTGAGAGGTCCATTTGCCGCGGTAGTTGGTAGGGCCGTTCAGCCAACGTCAAACGCTTCCTGTGCGTCCCGTATAGCCGATGAGAAAAGAGGCAAGTATTGGTGGTCTCAGGAAATACCTCGGTTTCCATCTTCTCGCGCTCTTATTTTTTTTTTCTTTTTGTTCGCCCAAGCTTGCGTATCCTTCCTAGTTCACCTGCCGTGACGCCTATATATTGTAGACACCAGAAGAAAATGTTTTATTCGGCCGTGTGTGGGCGAGGGGTGGGGCGTGTACCTCTTCAATTCTTATTAAAGTGAAACTTAAGTGCGGCTATATTCAGGCATTCACAAATAACGGTATCAGGTTAGGCTGGTAAATATATGATAATAAAGCATACTCTCTGGAACAGGCATTCGCAAAATCGATTGAACATATATTCAGTCTCTATTTTGCACTTTTATACGTCTTGAAGCACAATACATATAAACTGGGCACTGTGAGCTGGGAACGTAGTACTGTCCAAGTAGAGCGAAGGAAAGAATATACCTTGCTCCCCGCTCCTCACCATCCCTCACGAAAGTTTGCCGATTCGGCATGCTGTAGCTGTTCAGCTTATGACACGGTTAAGGGAAAACTAATTGGTCTGAGCTAGCACACCTGCCCAAGCCCTTAGACAGGCTTAGCACGCAAATAGCAAATGATTCGCGTTATCCGCTCGTAATAGAGTGATTTTCTTTACAATAGAAGCCCCAGTCGGAGCCAGTCAACGGGCTATCAGTGTCAAACGAGCAGATGGCAACTACAACACGGCGCCATTAAAAAGAACATTAGGTGCGTCTATATTGAGGCATTCGCAAATAACATTTTCTGGTA
The DNA here is from genome assembly GCF_055883805.1 of Amblyomma maculatum. Classification (NCBI taxonomy): domain Eukaryota; kingdom Metazoa; phylum Arthropoda; class Arachnida; order Ixodida; family Ixodidae; genus Amblyomma; species Amblyomma maculatum. The sequence goes on from NC_139345.1 coordinate 9,645,149, forward strand.
TTCTTCTTGTCACCTCAGTGTTTTTGTCCAGTGCAGTGCTTTCTTGCACTAAATGAAAATGACGTGAATACCTGCATTTTTTTTGTTGAAATTTTCTGCTGCCACTGTTCACTGATGGGCACAACTTTAATATGGGCCAAATGTTTTTGACATTCTTTCCAGCCTGGTGATACTCTGCGTGAGATAATCCGAGCGAGCGCTAGTTAGCCTTTATGCATGTGTGTCAAAACGCAGGCCAACACACGAGTAATGAGTAACACCCTTTCCGATTCAAGTGCAACTTCGTCGGATGTAACGAAGATGATCAAGACAACGAACTCTGAAGCGCATCGTGAAAGGCCGGAATTCCAGCATTGAAGACAGGGTTTGCCCCGCCGGGGTGGTGCAGTGGTAAGACGCCCGACTACTGTGCCGGAGTTCCCGGGATCGAATCCCGGCCTCGGCGGCTGCGTTTCGATGGAGGCGAAACGAAGTGGCGTCCGTGTGCTGTGCGATGTCAGCGCACGTTAAAGATCCCCAGGTGGTCGAAATTACTCCGTAGCCCTCCACTACGGCCCCCCTTTCTCTCTATCCACTTTCACTCCCACCTTCATCCCTTCCCTTACGGCGCGGTTCAGGTGTCCACAGAGCAAGTGTGACAGATACTGCGCCTTTCCCTTCCTATGAACCAACCAACCAAGACAGGGTTTGGCTGAGTTCGGCTCGGTTTATGGGTTTAACGTCCCACAACTACTTGGTTATGAGAGACGCCGTAGTAGAGGCCTCCGGAAATTTCGACCAACCTTGATTATTTAACTTGCACTGACATCGCACAGCATGCGAGCGCCTTTCACTGTTTTGCCACAAATTTTGCCGCTTTTCTTAACGCAAATTGTCGCCGAGCATAACCGTGGATAACGCGATTTAAAATAAACTACTGATCCCACCACAAAAATCAGACACAATTAGCGCAGTGCGCTGTTCCTAAGCGATGTCAGCAACCTGGCTGTCAAGATTTTTCGGAAGGTCATCGTCTGATCAGTTCTTCCTGTTAATCGTAAAGTAGGCAAATAAGTAATGCTAGAAACGGAGCCTGAAATGAAGAGAATAGTTCAGATAATTACAGCTCAGATTGCGTTTTATGCTACGCAAATTATCCGTGTATAGTTGCTCGTACACAGAGCTTCGCAAACAGAATGTTTCAGGCGCAGCCATCGGATCAGTGATTTCTGAGGGATATTCGCGGTCGCAGATTTAATGCAAAGTAATGCACTGTTATATGTAAGGATTTGTTTATCAAATAAACGAGTTATTTGCTTCACAAGCAGCAAAAAAATGTGAAATATTCATGCTCGATAGTCTCAGCACTCGTAGGAGCAGTGCGGGCGGCTTGAAATAATGACTAATATTCCTTGTTCGTCGTGGAACATTCCAAGCTTTTTCTTTTTTCTTTAATTTTGCAGAAGCTTCTACTAGCCGGAGAAGGTGTATGCTTACACGCGTACGATACTTATCAAGCAGTTTGCAGCAATATATCAGCCCAGTTCAAAATTTTATTCTCATCCTCCCATGCGACAAGTGTTACTGCGCTGCCGCCTTGCTCTAACGTCAGCACTTAAATATCGAGCTAACGAAGTAGCGGTCAAACGTGCAGGAATGAAGAACGCACGTCGGCGAAGACAGACAAGCGACATGCCGATTTTCACATGCGAGAGGATTTGCTTCTAAATAGAGGTATGAACAGCACGCTCTTACGTTCTTGATTCAATCGTACATAATTGGTTTGGTTTTAGGGTTCAACTTTCGAAACGAACGCCGGTAATTAGGCTGCCTTACTTGAGGGCGCCGGATATTTTGATCACCTCAGACTCCTTATCGTCCATTGACATTGCACAGTACAGGGACGCTTTGCGAGCGGCTTTGAGAGCGGCGGCCACTGCTGATCCGCGTCCTCAGGATCAGCAGTCAGGCGCCCAAGAAATTGTCCTCCGCAGTGAGGCTTTAAGAGTAAAGTATGAACCGGTTTATCCCTGTTTTCTCGATAACCTTAAGAAGCACGGCATAGACAAGCCTACTCCTTCAAGGATCCCTGTGCCGCGTGTTCTAAAGGGAAGGCTTCGTGTTCGATTTCAGGTTCGTCGCGGCTTCCGATCGATATTTAGCTTAATTTGCCGAGAATGGGAGCTGAAAGAAAATGGCACTTTCTACTGAAGACCTTTTAGCAGTGACCAATTGTTATTTAAACACATCATCGCGACTCGAATATATGCAATAACCGATATTGCTTGCTACAGGAATCGCATTCTTAACGCACCTTCACCCTGCACGCGTTTATGTTGAAGCTCCCATGCTGGTCCTAATGCCAGTGTTTGCAATGCAGCTACACTTTCGGAATACCTTTCTCTAAATCAGCAGCATTCAATTTCTTGGCCAGCCTTAACAACCAACGTATCGCCCCTTTACTACAAATCTAGTTACTGTTTTCTTTGCTTCGTTAAACCGCATTCCTAACATATGGTCACTACGTAGATTTTGGAAGGTTAGAGGCTCCAGCAAGCTTTATATATTAAGCCCGGCATCTGCTCGGGAAACTGGCACATTTACTTGTGCGACAGGGCTCTCGTGAAAAATGGCGGCTCATTCCTGGCACGTAGTACAGCTGCTCGGCTCCTTCGTGGCCGAAGAGCTCCCCTGCGGCTCTTGTGCATAGCGCGGCTGCTCGAGCAGTGCCATGCGTCCTGGGACATTGTACTAATTGGTTCGTCTCTAGGAGTACGTGTTCTGCCCGGGGTCTTTTCTGCTTGCAACTAGATCGCCACTGTTGGCGAAAAGAAATAAAGAAAACATATAGAAGAATCCCCTCATATTTCGTTTGGTGATGTTCAGGCATGGCTTAAGCATCTTTTTTTTTTGTGTGTGTGTGTGGAGAGAGCTGGTTCTTATTTTTTGTTTCGCTTTCTTTTTCCTTACCTTGTGTATACAGAAGTGCACGCCAGGAAGCGGATGTTCTTATATCATTGATAAAATTTAATGCTAAAGTTTAGATGGTCCCCACTAAGCTGAGAATCGCTTGTGCCTGGAATAGCCCAAAACGGGCTCAGGTTACAAAGGTAGCATTCAAAACTAGCGAGATGGACAAAAAAATTGAGAGATAGGGTAATATGGTTGCAGGCATGAAACATGTAGACTTCAAGGAGATGAGAGAATCGATAAACAAAAAACAACTAGTGCGCACGAGATAACAGATCGAAAAGTAACGTAAAGCGCACTTCTGAACTTACTGCAAAGGTGAGCAAGCATAACTGAACTTGTAGCGACACTGAGTTTCAACGCAAATATTTTTTTTTTAATTTTTTACAGCTGTCATATGCATATTACTTCTTTTTCTCCGATGGAGCGTAAGCACTTTCTAACACTGCAATGAACAGGAAAGTCAAGCTTGTTTGGTTTCAGTTGGTCCTGCAGGCATTTCTCTCCACTAACCTCCATGATGTCGCGAAAATATAATTCAGGGGGTGCGAATGACCCCAGCAGCCTAAATTGCCTCAGATCCAACAATTACGGCCGCGCGATGTCTGAGCCTATGTTTAGCTATGGAGCATTAAACCACTCAAATATTTTCTTACTATCTATATTTAGAGCAGATCGTGAAGTAGAAAGGTAACTGAAAAACGCAGGCTTCCGTTTAATGGGCAGATTCTTTATTGAAGGACTCAATCCTGACGCCAGGCTGGTAGGAAATCTGCCAAATAACTGAGATTTTCAGGTGTTGCCTTTTGAACTCACATGTGCAAAATATTTTTTTTTGTTTAACCAATGTGGTAGAGCTACTGCCGTTGCAGTGAGACAATTGGGCCCTTTCTTTGTCTTAATGCCTGTCTCCTGCTCTCCATGGTGCCTCCTAGTCCTTATTTTTCACGTATTCATGCGACTTGCCTTCGTAAGCTGAACTTCCTTTCCTTAACAGGTTTCAGGGTTAGACGCGGTGGAAGTCAAATCTTATTTTACTGTATAGCGTATTTATAGTGGCGTTTTCTTGCGTTTGTCGGTATGAACCTGTCGTCTGGAAAGTGCACTTCATGCAGTTTCGCAGTAAATGTTTATGAGGATTACCACCGCTCGAGCCTCATTCGGCCGAAACGGTTAGGCTGCGTGCGTCTTAACGAAGAGGCGATTGCCCGTGCTTTGGGCAGACATAATTGTACCAGGACAAGAAGTCGGAAATAAGGCTTTATAGAGGTCGCAATTATATAGAAGGAGAGAAATCGCCCGACGATGGGTGGTTGCTTACACTCACTCGCCAATCACACTGATAGACATGCAGTTCACTGAGCTATGACAATGAAGCTTTAGATGCCAGAGTAGACGATTAAGTAACTGGCTGAGCTAAAAGAAAGCATGAACGAACTTTGACAGATATGAGCTGCCCATAGGGCAAGCATGTATCTCATGAGTATCACAGACCAGCTTTAAACTATGACCTACGCAATAGGCTTGTTAAGTCGAAATATTAGTACTGGCCCTCTCTGTTAACTATTATCGCTAGCATAGACTCTTTTTAGGCAAATGAGCTATATATACACAACACAGAAATAATTACGGTGCAAGAAATACACTGCACCGTGTTTACCACTTTGTGTATAAATTGATGTTTGATTCTTCCTGCGATTACCTTTTATTTTTCGTGTGAACACTTTCTTTGGCCTCTATGTCTCCTCCTTTTCCAGAGCCGCATGCCCCGTCTGTGCCGCCTCGGTGCATGCCTCGTGCACGTTGTTTTCTTTTTGCCTTCCTTGCGTTTAAATTCACTGCACAGCTATCTGATTTCCTTTGCAGTTCCTCGATTATAATCAACATCTATATTTACTTTTCTATTTGACCAGTAAACTAACGATAGCAACAGGATAGATTTATGTTTCGCTCGTTTTTATCCCGCTTATAAAAAGGGATGTGAGCCTTACCAAAGAGTCACTTTCTCGCTCAACCCTGGCCCCCATCCTCATCCGTGATCTGCGAAAAAAAAAAATCATTACTATTTTTTATTGTCTTGTTGGCTAGTTTCAAATTAAGTGCAAAAAAGTGAACCTCTTGTATGATAATTGTCAACTGAAAAGTACTAGGACAGCAGGTACAGTGGCGAACCCAGTCCTTTGTCAGCCCGGTCGCGCACGAGTACACGCGGCAATAGTAATGCACGCCGAAGAAGAAATGAACAAGAAGAAAGTACAAAGACAGAAGCGGTCTAGGTTTATATTTTGCAAAGAATAAAAAGAAAGTCGTTTTTGTTAAATTAGAGCAGAACAACAAAGACTTTCTTTTTATTATTTGCAAAATATAAACCTAGACCGCTTGTGTCTTTGTACTTTGACGTTTTTCGAGCAATGTCTACGATCGCCTATATGCGCCTACTGTTAAAAGTTGGGCGTTTTGTACAATCCGTGTTAGAAAAACATGCTGCGCCAATTGTTTGTAAGAGGCGTGAGGGAGTGGAGGTGAATGAATCAATTTTCAGCAGAGCCAAGGATATATGTGCCGCAGAAGGTTTTTGTGACTGGGCAAAGCAGCGCAGCAAGATGGAACGAAGAACGCCAAGCTGCGAAACTTTCCAAAACCATGCTTGACGATACAGTAACACCGTCGCCTAGCAATGTGGCTCTGGCATACGTATGCTTTATGTGCACAAAGTATACCCCATCGAAGAGTGGGTTTTGCGAACTTTTTTTGAATGCGGAGGATATTATACCATCAAAAACAAGATAATTATACCTAAACGAATCATTTGGCACGTGAAGAAGCAGTCACAGTTTCAATTCGCTGAACTGGCACCATTTCAGCGTATGCATGCTGCATGTCTACGTAAGATTAAATACTTGCCTTCACAAATACTGATGCCCTCTATAATTTCTAGAAGCCAATCTTCAGATTTGGCGTCTCTTACATCTACTCTGCCTCAGTGTTTTAGTTTTAGCATAAATGACGACGAATAAGCGTATCAGGTGTGATTTCAAGACTATCCGAGCTCCTGAAGCTTGTTAGTAGCTGTTTTTCCTCTTCCTCCACTTCTCTTCCTCCTCCTAGAAAAGTACACAAACACCACACAATATCGTCGTTTATCTGCTACGTGAGTGGACGCTTCTGCCTTATGATGAGTATCGGGAAATAATTTTCATCAGATGTGGTTCTTTCCGTAACTTCAGCATAGATTGCCTAAAAAATATTATAGTCCCACCTGTTCGTGTTGCTTTTGTTCGGGAAGATAACCGTTCTAAATTTAAATTTTAAATCCACATATGGAAGCGGTATAATCATTCATGTATATGTTCTCATTTTTTCGCGTTTTATTCATTTTGTTCTTTTTCTATCTTTTTGTCTTTTTCCTACTTTTTCCTTCCGTTCGTTCCTTTCACTTTCTTAGTTTCTCTTTGTTTCTTTCATTACCTCTACCTTTACTACTTATTTAATTTTAATTTTACTCTTTTCTTTTTTCTTTTTTCTTTTCTATGTTTTCCTATCTTCTTCAATACTTTTTCTCATTTTGTATCTCTATAATCAATACTTATGAAAGCAATAAACATTAGACGATGCATAATCCTTTTTTCACGACACCTCACAATAACTAGCTACATCCTGGTTCAAAATACTCACACAGCACAGTGAGCAGAAGCTCGGTGTGTTGCGTTCGCGCCTTCTTTTTGCGTTCTGCGGGAAAATGTACTACTTTCTACTTTTCGGTGTCTGTAGCGTAAAACCTTGTGATCTGAAATTGTGTTAATGATTGTTCACTTTTGCGTTCTATACAGAGACTGAGCGTGTGCTAAGATAATACTATTTCGAAATAAAAGGAAAATTCTTAACTACGCGTGGTGGCGTTTTTTCCTCCCTTTTAACTAGTCACAATCCCCAGTTACGAGCTTTCGTTACTGGCAACACAGTATGGGTCATAAAATTTACAATGTGCCTTTCATTGAGCTCTCGTCAGGCGTTGTTGAAACACTCTGAAGGAAACGCAAAGTCGTTAAAACTGAACTGCTGCATAGAGCTCGTGTTTTCCAAGCGATTACCGCAGAACAGTCCACTAAGCACTCTTCATGGCTCTGAAAGTTAAGCCTATCACCCCCGTAGGTAGAGTAGGTCTCTGTAAGGGCTGCATAAATCTATCAGAATGATGAATAATGCTAAAATATGGGAAGCGAAAAAAAAAGCTAACATAAAAATTGGGTGGATTTATTATATTGTCACGAAGACACACACAACACTCACAAACACGCTGGAGCGGGGAGGCACTGAAACACACTCGGCTGAAACTCGAAGGGCGCACGTACGTTGGCCATCGGTGGGGCTGGCAGCCGCTTTCTCCGTTGAGAACGAGACCGTTCGCTGTCGGAGATCGATGATGGCGCCATATTCCCGCAGGAAATCCACACCGAGAATCAAATCGCGAGAACATTCCCGGAGAACGACGCAGCTGACAACGAACGTTGACGTACGAATCTGGATTCTAGCCGTGCACTGTCCAATAGGAGTAATTACATGCCCCCCAGCCGTGCGTATTTGCGTGCTACACCATGGTGTCATAACCTTCCTAAGGCTCGCTGCCAGTTTCCCACTCAAAATCGAAAAGTCTGCTCCGGTATCCACTAAAGCGCTGACATTATGACCATCGATGCACACAGGGATGTCCAGCGATAGCCGGTCTCGTGAACCAAACGCTGTCGTTTCTGCTCCAAAATCCATATCTGTTCTCATTGGGGGGACTTCTTTGTGCTGACATTTAGCGGCCCCGCCCCTTGAGGTCGCTCTACTCAGTTTTCCCGGTGGGGGCTTGGCGAGCGACCAGGCGGTGCTCGCGGGAAGTCACCAGTTGCTGAAGGGGTTTGCCGACTTGGGGATGGAGACCTGGATTGTCGGCGCGCCATCCGGAGGCTCTCTTGTGCGAGGTTGTCTCCAATGTCACGAGGTAGTTGTCCGAACGTGCGTCTAGGTGCGTTAGTGTAAAAACCTTTCGGTCCGAGTTCCCGATAAGGGCACCACCGGAAAATGTGACCAGGTTCCCCACAGTGGTAGCAAAGGCGGCGGCTCCGAGGGGCCCGCCAGACGTCCGTTCGTTGAATATTTGACCGCGGTGGCCGCACGTACCGCGTTGGCTGCTGTACAGGAATGTATTGCATTGGCTGCTGGACGGGCATGCACTGGGTTGGTGATAACGTAGACAACGGAGCTTGGACGGGAACTGGGCGTCGGAGAATGTCAGCGTAAGTCGGACGAGAATAATCAGGAAAAGGGGTACTTTGAGCTTCAGCAACATGCAGAGATGGCTGCGTGACTTGCTGAATCTCTTCGCGGATCATATGTGCGAGAGAATCACCCCTGGGTTGGAACGTGCCACAAACCTTCTGCAGTTCCTCGCGTACAATTGCACGAATAAGATCGCGGAGGTGTTCAGTATTGCTTACAGCAGCTGTAATAGGCTCGGCAGCAGTCGTAGCGAGGATTGGGCTGTCGTAGACCGCCGAGCGGCGCTGGTGTAGGATCTTTTCCATGGTGACAGCCTCTGTTAAAAATGAGGTAACTGTAGTTGGTGGGCTACGTACAAGACCAGCAAAAAGCTGTTCTTTAACCCCATGCATCAGGTGGCGCAGCTTTCTCTCTTCAGACATGTTGGGATCCGCACGTCGAAATAGTTTCGTCATGTCCTCAACATACATCATGACAGACTCGTTTGGCATCTGTTTCCGAGATTGTAGAGCACGTTCTGCTCGTTCGCGCCTATCCAGGCTGACATACGCCTCTACGATAAGACGGCGGAACTGAGGCCATGATGTTATTGTGCCTTCTCGGTTCTCATACCATGTCAAGGCATGGTCTTCCAGGCAGAAAATGGCGTTCCGTAGCTTTAAGTTGTCGTCCCACTGATTAAAGGATGCGACTCGTTCGAACTGAGTTAGCCAATCCTCAACGTCTTCATGCGCAGTGCCATGGAACGATTTCGGCACTCGGGGGTTTTGAAGGTAAACAGGAGTACCTTGCATGACCGACGTAGTGCTTTGCGTGGCTGGCCGGAGGTTCGTTGTTGAAGTGGACTCCAAGGGCCCGTGTTCGGGAGGAAGGCCCAGGTTCCTCCGGCTGACGCGATGAACTGGCGTGTCCACAGGCAAAAGCTCGGTGTCGTTGGTTCGCGGAGGGGTGTGAGACATTGAGAGGACAATTACCTAGCACCTCCACCAAAACTGTCACGAAGACAGGGATTTATGGGTATCGGCAACAGGGGCAGATACACACAGTCAATACAGAGGTTCCCGGGAAACGGTAACACGAAGACACAAGCTCAAGAGTCCACAGTCCTAGCTAGCCGAATCGCGCGAGAGTCTCCAACTTCTTCGTCGTTCAAGCGCTACCTCGAACCGTCAGGTGGCAATATTGCTTCGGCTTTTTTATGCTCTAATTGTATCTTCCAGAACACGGATGACGTGGATGCTATGCAGCTTATTTTTTTCTTGTACACATCGGGTGCTATCAAAGCAAGTTTGACGAAAACGACTGTTTATTATCAGAGTGAACGGGTGATAAAAGACAAGTAGTATGGCAAGGCCAAGTTTGTTGTAAATTTTCCCACAAGACCACAAATAAACAAGAAACAAAAGGCAGTTTTGTTCCTCTTTCTTAAACTCGATAGCTCACAAAATATTTTGACGTAGTGATAGCTACGATAGCACCCCATCAACAACACCCCCTTTCCTGAACGAGCACTTTCCAAAGGGATTGCGATGAGTTGAGAGAGAGCCACGTTGATGACGGTGGCTGGCCAGGCGATTACTTTCACCATATCCTTTCCGTGCTAGCGCTGATTTCTTCAAGTAAAAAAAGCAATTGCCTTCAAAGTTGCCCAATAGTTTGCTACCTACGGGCGATGTTTCTTGTGGAAGTTCATACAACTCAGACTGGGTAAATTGCAGACGCAAAGACAGTTTCAGGTTTTCGAAACGTAAGGCGCACCTGCTTGAGACTCACGTGATATATTTTAATGAGTGGACAACCAAAATGGCACTCTTTAATCCGTTATATTTTTACCATTTTTCACTTGTCAGTAATGGCTAATGATATTCACCTAAATCTGCAGCATTCAGCTTTATTTTAGCTTATCACGCCTTTCTTACACATTTTTCACAGCCGGCAGCTAGAAACGTAACCGTTTTATACGCCCATTTTAGGAACAAGACATCACTGATGAAAAAAGAGGGATAAATTTGGCAAGAAACTTCCCATGGAACCGTGTAAAAACAACGCCGCTTTGAATAAAGCAAACTGAATTGATGCAGGTCTAACGAATTAACTGGCTTGGTGACAGAAAGCGACAAAAAAAAGTTTCTTTCTCATGACATTAATTCAGACGGTTCTGTGAATTATAAAGAAATAAGAAACGAGGATGATATAACGCTTAACTTGACACTGCTTCGCTGCAGTGCATAGTTGATGCTCGATGAGTGTCTTTCGTAAGTTTAGTTTGGAGTATTGCTTCATTTCGGAGTTGTCAGTGATGTTTCCCAAACCTGATATCGGACGCTGACGGTGTTAGCGCATTGCACACACTGTTAGAGGAGGCTGCCTACAAGTTTAGACGTTCGTGCCGTTTTGTATCACTTGGAATGTTATGTTTTCGAACGTCAGCGGAAACTCTGGGCGTTACTCAATACGAATGTGTGCGTAAAATGCATTGCGTATTCGGTTCGGCCGTTCTAATTTTCCAGCTTCAGAGAACTTAGAAAATAAATCAGCGATAAATACAAAAGCCTAAATTTTAGCTACCAAGAGCCATGTAAATCCGCTGTGGATGCGCGAAAATCTCTCCAATTTCTGTATCGTGCGTTTCGCTCGCTTGTACATGTTTCTCTCTAGGACAACGAGTAAACGCTTCATACAGAAGCCAAAAGTGTGCTTAGCATTCATGGTCCGTATCCTTCGTTATAATAAACACACTTAGACAGTATGCGGCGTAATGGTAGATTAGAGTAGGTGAAGTTTTACATCAAGAGGTGGGGCATGTTACATAAAAACCTCTAGAACGCTCTGAACGGCAAAAGCACCCTTTATTACCACAATGGTGAGCACGTAGGATGAAAGACTGTTAATTATACACGCTAATATATTTAAAAGATAACTATTTGGTGTGCTATTACACGCGGCATGCTCAGCCACATCTCACCGCCTCCCAGTGCAGTGACAGATTAACGCTTTGAACAGAAACTGATGAGAACATTATAGTTGCGTCATTGCTTAGTCCTTGCGCAAACCACAGGGATCTTACGCTTGATAAACAAGGTTTGGCAGTGTTGAACGCCAATAACTTTTTACTGCAGACTTCTTTCTGGGTTGAAGAGGATACAGAAGTCGTTAATGACAAAAGGAACATTTATCCCTCTTGCCTTGCCCAGAATAAAGAACAAGTATGGAACTCCCGTACATTAGCTAAGTAATAATCCGATCGTACGTGGCACGAAAAAAAAGTAATTGATGTGAATGCGCGAGAGGATTTCGAAGCCTGGTAATGAGGAAGCAACACTCAAGGGAGAAAAGTAATCCTGGACTTATACAAGCCAAAAATAAATTCATCCCATAGAGGTCTGCGTTGTGAAAGGAGCTCTCTTTCCCGACCGAGAGCACGGTGCAAATATTTATGTCAGCGTGAATACGTGAAATAAGATATCTTGATTAAAAACGGCTGATGGAAGACAATATTTGTGTCAGCGGTGTAAGAGTATAGTGCCCTTAATCCTCTTCCTCAAAATCATTTGAAACCGAAAAGGCTGGGTTCCTAATTGGAGAGTTTTTTATTAGCACTGAAAGCAGGGCGAGACGGCTTATAAGGTTTTAAATAACGACAACATATGACAAAGGTAAAAGGGAGGAACATATTGACTGCCATAGAATCCAATTAGCAAGCCCCTTTCGAGGCATGGACAAAGAGAGTCTGAAACTGAAAGAAAAATAAAACACCATGTCGCATGTTCACGCCAGCCTGGCAAACCTTCACGGTGTATTCCCGGCAACCCTGCGCATCTGCACTCTGCATAAATTCTGAAGATGGGCTTTTTTACAAAACTAAACAATTCTCGGCTTTAGCAGGAGCGCAGTCTCTCTCGCAGAAACAGGAATATGTATTTATGCAACCGACTGTTTAGCTAAGCTACCTCCGTCACAAATGTGGTATAAAGACATGGATAATAGCCCAACTACTGCAAACAATGTTATTGATATGATCTGGTTGTAGATAGAAAGACCTCCCTTTAGACATGGCTCTTACAATCGGCGCGTACCTAAAAGTTCTACGCATCCAACATCGTTTTCACTAAAACACGTCTTCATAGTGAGTTTTAACCATACGCTGCCCATCCGCTAAAAAATAAAATCATCATTATATACAGACGCTCGCCTGCGATGGAGCAGCAATGCAACCTTCATTGTCACACGAAACGGGACCAATATTATCGTGGGCTTGGAGGCTGCCACGGGTAAGACTCGGTGTAGGGGCAGATCTGCGACAGAACTCAAACTACTGCGTGCATGTTACTCTTCCTTCTTCGAACGAGACGTAGTCTCAGCTTTGCATCTTTTCTAAAACAAAGTTCCAGGATAGGTCGTTTTATGCCAGACGTACCAGAGCTGGCGCTCAATCTTTGCAATAAAATTTGGGGCTGTATATTGAACAGTCTAAAATCATTATCCTTGATAAATTTGGCGAAACAAATTTTTTCGGTCATGTGACAGCCCTTTGAAGGTCTTAGAGGAATGCGAAAGTTGGTGTCAGTATATCCACCGAAAATTGAATATTTATTTTGCGCTGAAAACGTTTTCAGACATAATGATTATGCATTGATTTTTTTCAATCGCACAGAACAAAACTTGCAGTGCGAAGTTTTTTGTTGCATTATGTCGTATTTTTTCCTAAATATACCGCTTTTGCCAATTGTTATACTCTTACATGACATTAGCGAGCAACATAATATGCTTCCCAGCTTCTCTAAAATATATACGTATCTATATTGCAGAAAAGAAAGTCAAACTAGGAAAACAATGTTGTGCCCTGCGATCACCAATTTCGTACAGAGGCTTGTCTAGTAAAAATAATAAGCGATAGCTTTATTTATAGCTATAGCTTTATTAAAATTTTCCTAACTATTTTTAGCAGAGCATTTTTTGTTTTAAGCAGGAATTTTTTTTTTTTTTTTTTTTTTTTAATTTCAGCGGCCCACTTCGAGCCATGATTGCCTCGCAATGCCATTGCGCTGCAGAACACGGCCGTGCCGCCGCTCAAAATTTTATGTTGGGTTTACATGGCGAACGGTATGGACGACAGCATAAATGATTCGCCGGGGCCGTCTCTGCGGTCTGCTTTCTCCTATCCCCATCAAAATTTCAGCCGGAGGCTACGCAATTTGCTCCCAAATTTCATAACAGGAATTGTTCACATAACAGAGAAGGCGCAATACAGTGCTTATTTTCATGTGCAGAATTAGTTCATTTGGACTTATCAGTGGTGCAAGCTGCGTAGCGAGCAAGGGTAGAAGGGAGACACTGGCTCCTCCACAGTTTTTACGTTTCGGTCACATTGCGGTACGAAGCACGGAGATGATTACACGAAGCATTCAAGCGGAGAGGGATGGGGATGGGATATGCGTCGCCATTGTTAACCGTTATCAATTTTTAGGAAAGAAGAGTGCTCACATTAAATCATTTAGCAAAAAGTTTAATGAAGCTAACTTCGAATTGAGCTGTAATTTATATTTTTACTGGAATGCCCCCGTACAAAATTGATGCCTGAAAACGCGGCACAACATAGCCTTTTTTTTTTTTTTTTTGAAAAGTCTGACTGTTTTTTTTCTAAAATATACTTGGTTGTATTAGAGTTTAAACAATTAATTCAGAGAGCACATACTTTATATGCGCGACGAAGCAGATGTCGTGAAAGAATATAAAAAAATAGTAAGCTATGTTTCTTCAGGGAAAAATAATGAAATACAACAACACATAACTTTGAGCTACAATTGTTTTCCGAATAAAACCTCAATGCATAATAATAATGTATGAAATTGATTCGAACGGAAGAGTAGCATTTCTTATGTTTTGCAAGTTCTTTACCCAAACCAACTTTTGCGCTCATCTGAGAAATCGAAAGGCTGTCGCACGAGCAGGAATTTTTTTTCGCCAAATTATTCAGGATAGTTACTTCAGACTGTTCAATATAAAGCAAACAATTGTATTGAAAAGATCAGAAAGGGTTAAAGTGGTGTTTTATTCGGTCTTTCATATGAACATTTCTGAGATGAGAAGGAAACAAATGAAGGGATTCGTGAATAAGCGAAAAATAAAGCGCATGTACGCGATCGAATATTCTAAAGGGGAGGCAGCAAATGGAAGCCATCTATGCTGTCGCATCATGGCCTCAAAGACGGAGCTTAAGTGGTCATTACTTTTTGCAGAAACATGAGCTATGTTTATGAGTAAGAGTCATTATTTATGTGTCATGCAAATACCGTAATGTAATTCACGTAAGCAGTCTTAAGTGTATCGGCCGAATTTTATAGCCGCACTGCGAACTAATTTATTTCTTGCTATTCTTTGTTAGCTTCAACAGTATGCCTCGATATTTTGTAATGCCACCACTCCAGGCCACTAACAAGCTAAGGGTTAAAATGAATGAATATTATGTTTAGATTACTTCATTACATTGCAAGGTACGGGTCTATCGTTCTCAAAAACCCCTGGGAGGTGACATACTTAGTGCACATGCCAGTAGGCCCACGCGAATACTCCACAAGTGTTGACATAAGCCATCATCATCATCATCATCATCATCATCATCATCATCATCATCATCATCATCATCATCAGCCTGATTATACCCACTGCAGGGCGAAGGCCTCTCCCATATTTCTCCACTTAACCCGGTTCTGTGCTAGCTGCATCCACTTGACCCCTGCGAACTTCTTAATCTCATCCGCCCACCTAACCTTCTGCCGCCCCCTGCTACGCTTTCCTTCCCTTGGAATCCAGTTTGTTACCCTCAGCGACCATCGGTTATCCTCTCTTCGCACTACATGTCCTGCCCATGTCCATTTCTTCTCCTTAATTTCCACTAGAATGTCGGTAACTTGAGTTGTTTCTCTGACCCACTCTGCACGCTTTCTATCTCTTAATGTTACCCCTACCATTTTTCGTTCCATAGCCCTCTGGGTTGTCCTCAACTTAAGTAGAAGCCATCCTCAAGCTTAGTTTTATACTACCATATTTGTGATGAAAACCTGTGCCGGAGTACCCGGGGACGATCCCGACCGCCGGCAGCTGCGTTTCGATAGAAGCGAAAAGGAGTGACGTCCGTGTTCTGTGCGATGTCAGTGCACAAAAGAACCCCAGGTGGTCAAAATTTCCGCAGTCCTTCACTACGGGGCCTTTAATAGCCTTTGTCGCTTTGAGACGTTAAACGCTACAATCCAATTGTAACGGGAAAATGCTGTGGCTTCTACTGAACGATAGAATGCTTCGCTTGGAGTTCCTATGTGTGCGGCAAGCGTAAATTCAAAACAATTTTGAAATCTTTGCTTCTTCAAACGATAAGTTCTACTATGTAAACCGTTTAGAAAAAATGTGGCATTAACTTGAAATATTTTAAATGTCATACAGTTAGTAGCGTCATCCATGAGAAAAATGCGGGGTCGATCGCATGCCTTCAAAGGCCGCAATTGACGCCACCAGAGAGGAAGTGAGAAATATTCGCTTCGATATGACTTCACTGCGTCCGTGTTGGCACTTCTGCGGAAACAACTAATCACCACCTTCATGATAACAGCACAGCAATTTAATCATTCATATTTATTACACGTTGATACAATTTGGCCTTGTATCGTTTAATTTTCTACTATTCAATGATTTCCGGTTCAACCTTTATTGATGAAGTGGAAAATAGAAAAAGGGGCTCTTGTCACTTTTTTACCAGATCGTTCTTACAGGATTATTGCCGTTTGTTCGGGCAGAAGGATTTAAACAATATATAATCCAAGTACTAGAATTATTGCCGCTTCTGCAGGTGTAAGAATTTGAAGTATACAAAATTCAGGGATAGATGCGATGACCTTGCGTAAACCAGGTAAGAATTAAAAAATATTTTATCGTATTTTGACAAGATGCTATAGTTTTCTTTTTTTTTTTTTCGATTAGGATTCCCCACATTGACGAATCTGAACGCAACGCTGAAGTTAGAAACACGTGAACATTTCGTGCCCAAACATTCCTTCATTACTGTATTTCGAGAAAAATAAACAGCTTCAATACTAAAATGCTATCGTATCAGGAGAAAGCGGGGTATGGATTTATTGCCATCACTCCCTAGGTCCGCTGGTATGAACAAATCTGAACATAGTTTTGGAGATGTATAGTCACTGAAACTCAAATAAACTTGTTGCCAGTCCAATGTTCGCCAAGCGTATTTAGATCGAATTAATAAGAGTGCGAATTACAGCTCCGCATCGCAACTGCAGATCATTATAGTTGCGTCGTAATTATCGAGAGCTATATTAATTATCTACAATGTTTTATTCTACAATACTACTCTCTGCAAAATGTGTGCCTGTCTTTAACTTCTTTTTCTTCAATTTTATTGCATACGTTTTGTATGAAGCCACCTCTTCTTGAATGAGAAGTTTCAGTTCAGTTCAGGCGTTCAGTCGTGTCCGACTCTTCGTGACCCTATGGACCATGTCACGCCACGCTTTCCGGTCTCTCACTATCTTCTTAACATCACATAGCTTCATCTGCAATGCCTCGAGAATGCCATCTAACCATCGCGTTCGCTGCCTACCCCTTCTCCGGCGACCCTCAACCTTTCCCAACATCAAATCTTTCTCCAGCTACTCCTCTCTTCTCATCAGATGACCAAAGTAGCTGAGCTTTAACTTTAGAATTTGACCCTCCAATGAGCAGTCAGGGTTTATGGTCGACAATATCGACTGATTTGATCTTCTGGCAGTCCAAGGAACTCTTAAGAGTCTTCGCCAGCACCACAATTCAAACGCGTCAATTCTTCGGCGGTCAGCCTTTTTCACAGTCCAACTCTCGCATCCATACATCACAACTGGAAAGACCATAGCACGGGTTATACGGATCTTGGTTGGCAGACTAATGTCTCTGCTCTTTACTAGGCGGTCAAGGCTAACCATTGCTCTTTTTCCCAGAAGCAGGCGTCTCCTAATTTCATGGCTGCAGTCTCCTTCCGAGGTAATCTTGGCGCCCAAGAACAGAAAATCTGTCACAGCTTCCACTTCTTGTCCATTGATGCTCCAGGACTTGATAGGGCAAGACGCCATGATCTTCGTCTTTTTAATGTTCAGTTTAAGCCCAAACTTCTCACTCTCTTCTTGTACGCGCATCAGAAGTCTCTTGAGATCCACTTCACTTTCTGCCATTAAAGTGGTATCATCCGCATATCTAAGGTTGTTGATGCGTTTTCCAGCGATCTTCACTCCAACTGAAGACTCGTCCAGGCCGGCCTTCCTCATGATGCACTCTGCATATAGGTTAAATAGGCAGGGCGACAGTATGCAGCCTTGCCTCACCCCTTTCTCAATCGGAAACCAATCAGTAAGACCATGCCCAGTTCTGACTGTGGCCTCTTGCCCTTCATAAAGGTTCCTGAGGAGACAGATGAGGTGAATTGGAACTCCCATCTCTTGGAGAGCTTGCCACAATCTGCTGTGATCTACGCAGTCAAACGCTTTCGCATAATCAATAAAGCAGAAGTAAATGGTTTTCTGGAACTGTCTTGCTTTTTCCATGATCCAGCGAAGGTTGGCAATTTGGTCTCTAGTTCCTCTGCCCTTGCGAAACCCAGCTTGCACGTCCGGAAGCTCCCGATCCACATACTGCTGCAGCCTACCTTGCAGGATTTTTAACATCACCTTGCTAGCATGCGAAATAAGCGCGATCGTGCGGTAGTTGGAACAATCTTTGGCACTGCCTTTCTTTGGAATGGGGATGTAAACTGACCTCCTCCAATCCTGTGGCCACTGCAGGGTTGTCCAAATCTTCTGACATAATGTATGCAGAATGTTAACAGCGTCATGGTTGAGGTTTTGAAGCAACTCAGCTGGAATGCTATCAATTCCGCTAGCTTTGTTCTTAGCAAGGCTGGCTAAGGCCCATTCAACTTCACTCTTCAGGATGCCCGGCTCGAGATCACTGATCACAACCGTCTTATGTTGGGTTTGCACATTCGGGTCCTTCTTGTACAGTTCTTCTGTGTATTCCTGCCACCTCTTCTTTATCTCTGCGGCTTCAGTGAGGTCCTTGCCTCGTTTGTCCTTTATCACGCCCATCTTAGCACAGAAGCTTCCTTTGATATCTTTGATTGTCTTATATAGAGCTCTTGTGTTCCTTAATTGGCGGTTGTCCTCAACTGCTTGGCACTGTATGTTCAAGAAGGCATTCTTATCTCTCCTTGCTATTTTCTGAAAATCCGCATTGAGAACCTTGTATCTTTCTCTTTCCCCCATACCTTTTGCCATCCTCCTTTCCTCAGCTATTTGCAAAGCCTCTTCAGATAACCAGTTTGCTTTTTTGCATTTCTTTTGCTTTGGAACTACCTTAGTAGCAACTTCTTGTATTATATCACGAACATCAGTCCACATCTCTTCGGGCTCTTTGTCTTCTAGATCTAATTCTTGAAATCGATTGCTCACTTCCACAGCATATTCTAATGGAATCTGATCCAGATCATACCTGAAAGGCCTTCTAGTTTTCTGCGTTTTCCTCAATCGAAGCTTAATTTTGGCAACAAGAAGCTGATGATCGGTGCCACAATCGGCCCCAGGCCTTGTTTTTACTGCTTGTATAGCGCTTCTCCATCTCTGCCGGCAAATAATATAATCGATCTGATTCCTGTACAGACCGTCCGGTGAAATCCATGTGTACAGGCGCCTCTTGTGCTGTTGAAAATGAGTATTCGCTATGGTCAGGTTGTTTTCTTGACAGAACTCTACTAGCCTCTGCCCAGCTTCATTTGGCTCACCAAGACCGAACTTGCCTGTAATTCCGGATACTTCTTCACTCCCGACCTTAGCATTCCAGTCTCCTATGAGAAAAACGACGTCTGATGATGGGGTGCGGTCTAAAAGGCATTGTAGGTCCGCATAAAATCTCTCAACGTCAGCTTCTTCAGCAGCAGTGGTCGGTGCATAGACTTGGATAACTGTTATGTTGAAAGGGTGGCCTTGGATCCGACGTGAAATCATTCGGTCGTTTTTGGGGTTGTACCCTAGCACTGCTTTGCCCATTCTTCTGTTTACTATGAGAGCGACCCCATTCCTTCTCTTGGATTCGTGCCCACAATAAAAGACATAATGTTCGCCGGAGTTAAATTCTCCCATTCCGGTCCACTTGAGCTCGCTGATACCCAAGATATCAATGTTCAATCTGTCCATTTCTCGCTTGACGACATCCAGTTTACCTTGCGTCATAGATCTTACATTCCATGTTGCTATGTGATATATCTCCTTGCAACATCGGACTTTCCGGTCGCTTCCCGACACATCCACAACTGAGCGTCCTTTTGGCTTTAGCCCAGCCGCTTCATTCGTCCTGGAGCTACTAGGAATCGCCCTTTGTTCATCCCCAGTAACATGTGGGACGCCTTCCAACCTGGGGGGCTCATTTTCCGGCGCCATATCGATAATGGTATTGTGACTGGCCATAGGGTTTTCTTGGCAGGTAATACTGGAGTGGGTTGCCATTACCTTCTCCAGTGAATCACATTTTGTCAGAACTCTCTGCCGTGACCTGTCTATCTTGGGTGGCCCTACACAGCAGAGCTCACGACTTCATCGAGTTTCGCAAGCCCCTCCGCCACGACAAGGCAGTGATCCATGAAGGGGATGAGAAGTTTGGCCAGCAATATTTCCAAACAAAGAAATAAACGCAAAGATCAGCTCTCCAATCTTGTGCGACAGCTTAGAAGGTGTCAAGCCTATTTTAGTTTTCTTCTTAAGCCCTGAAAACATGAAAATAGTGCTCTTCAGAGTGCTACTAATTAACCTGTCTTCTTGTTCGCAGCATGAGACCGTACTTGTTTATTGCTCGCGTCAAATTCACAAAAATATCGGAGCCAGAAATGAAGCCGCACGGTGATGCATGCTTGAGAAGCATACATTCTATTGCAGAACGAGTAATGCAGAGAAGAGGTCGAAAGGCGAGGAGACAAAAGAAGTGGAAACGTGAAGAAAAGGCATTTTAGGGCGCCTTCAACGAACCCGCCCAACATTTTTTCAGGCCACTAGGCTTCTTTAGAACGCTCGGCTTTTTTTGCTGTTGTTTGTTTCATGGCAGCAGAAACCAAATACGGCCGACCAGTTATATTGGCAGTTTCATACCAGACGGCTTCCTTGCTGAAATGAGCACGAAAGTACGATCATGAGGGCAATTCAAGGGGAGGATCGAAAACAGTTGATGATAAGTACATGCTTTCATGACATGTGCATATATATGAGTATCATTTCTCCTTGTCATTGCACTGCTATGGCTGAATGATCATAACATGGCCGCTAACCGGCCGCAGGTGTCACATTGACACCTTGCAGATAACGGGGAGGAGGTTCTTGAGTAGTCGTTCGTACACTTCTGACTGCGACCAACACCTCACTGTGTCTCTTTTGTGCCACTTCCAGAGCTCCTGAAGTTTTTTCGGGCAAGTAACAATATTACTGGAATGTTAAGCTGTGAACTGTCCAGTTTATTGCTTGTTTTAGCTTTGTTACATAGTATATGTGCGATGCTTTCAGTACTTGCGGAAGTTTTTCCACCTAGATGCAACAAAATGCGATTGGTAATTGTATTACACACCTGCGCTTCTTTGCGTGATACTGAGAATTATAAAGGGAGTCCGTGGCCTCACCATTTTCTCTGTTCGCTCTTCGGCTCTTATCTGCAGAGTCGCATTCCCGGGTATCGGTGCTGTCCTTATCGCGCTCATGCTGACGAACTACGTTGTGCGCACAAATTTTCGCGTTATTCTAGTGAACTTCACGCTTGTGTGCAACTTTTGCGAATGCTTTACTAGGCAGTGTTAGGCATTGGCGCCATGCCTTCCAAGCCGCCTCATAGTGGCTGCTAAGAACAAGGTCCTTGTGTCGAGTCCTATCTGCGGCCATTGAAGTTTGATGGGGGCCAAATAAAGGAGAACGTCCGTGTACAGTATCGTTTCGATGCGCGTATGAGAACTGCAGGCGGGAGTAATTTATCAAGAATTATCCACAACGCC
Organism: Amblyomma maculatum; assembly: GCF_055883805.1. Taxonomy (NCBI): domain Eukaryota; kingdom Metazoa; phylum Arthropoda; class Arachnida; order Ixodida; family Ixodidae; genus Amblyomma; species Amblyomma maculatum. The sequence goes on from NC_139345.1 coordinate 9,666,426, forward strand.
TCTCTCGACCCACGTGCAGCTGTATGGTACTAATCACCATATACTATGATGTACCATACATATACCACACAATAACAAAACATATCGTGGCATACAACACTTAAAATGTCATCACACTACGTGCCGTACCGTACTATACCTTAAAAGGCCATCCTTCTCCGTGCCATGCAATGGCAAACAACTCAAGCAGAAAGCGCCGCAATTTTGAAGAGCGCTTACCTAAGATGGTGAGCAGTCTGACACAGGAACGTTTGCGCTGTTTTGCCCGCAATTAACGACTGTGGGTGGTTCACACGCTTTCGGGGGCACAGTGTACACCATACCATACCATACCATACCATACCATACCATACCATACCATACCATACCATACCATACCATACCATACCATACCATGCTATACCATGCCATGCCATACCATACCATACCATACCATACCATACCGTACCATACCATACCATACCATACCATACCATACCATACCATGCCATGCCATACCATGCCATACCATACCATACCATACCATACCATACCATACCATACCATACCATACCACACCGTACCATGCTATACCATACCATACCATACCATACCATACCATACCATACCATACCATACCATACCATACCATACCATGCCATACCATACCATACTTTGCTATACCTAATACTATATCGCTTTCATCTGCACTCTTGAAAATGACTTCGCGAATTACGTAGGAAAATGTTATTCTCAGGCCATATTATCTCCAGCATAGTGTGTGTCCTGTGCCTGACTGATGTGCAGTGGCACTCAGCTACATTGCAGATAGATTCTTTATTGTCAGGTTTCTGTTCGATGCGCCGGGGAAAAAGCGTCCGCTCATTTGTGAGGCTGCATATAGATACAACTACGAATCATAGTTGGTGCACCATCGTTCGGCAGCGTTGGGAAGCGCTCGGTCGCCTTTTTAAGGCTTCTATATATGCATCCCCAACGAACTCCACGCCATCTATATTCTTCTTCATCCGTGCGAAGGCAATAAGGCCTCTGATATTCGACACGTGCGGACAATATCACCCACAAAATCACAGCACTCTTTCGGCTTTGTCACAAATATATTCACCTGTATTTTTGAAGGCACGCCCAACCAATTGAGAAATATATTTGTTGTGCTATATAGAGCTAGGAGTGAGGGAGTGAGTGAGTGAGTGAGTGTGTGTGTGTGTGTGTGTGTGTGTGTGTGTGTGTGTGTGTGTGTGTGTGTGTGTGTGTGTGTGTGTGTGTGTGTGTGTGTGTGTGTGTGTGTGTGTGTGTGTGTGTGTGTGTGTGTGTGTGTGTGTGTGTGTGTGTGTGTGTGTGTGTGTGTGTGTGTGTGTGTGTGTGTGTGTGTGTGTGTGTGTGTGTGTGTGTGTGTGTGTGTGTGTGTGTGTGTGTGTGTGTGTTTGCATGTGTGCGTGTGTGTGCGTGCATTCGTGCCTTTTCTGTAGATTGCCGGCTATTCATCGGCGTGTTCATCACATCATTAGGCGCTGGTTCTCTAATTCTAGCTCCTATCTTTCTGATTTTAACGTTACACATATCGTTCTCCATTCTGCAGCTAACCGCACTAGGTCAAAAATTTTGGTCTGAAATAGTAACTTTGTAAATTACATTTAAAGCTTGGTTAGCTGGAGTGACTCAGTAAACGAATCAGTCTAAAAAGCTAGTATGCAATGGTAAACAACTCAAACCGAAAGCGCCGCAATTTTGAAGAGCACTTACTTACGATGTGAGCAGTCTGACACAGCTACATTTGCGCTGTTTCGGCCGCAATTAACGAGTGTGGGTGGTTTACACACTTTTGGGGGGCACAGTGCACCCACAGACCTGTGAATTAAGGTCGCCAGGCAGCTTTCCACTGTCTAAAGCTACGGCCATAAATAACGATATAGACGGCGAACCGAAATTCGCCCACATTTGAACAAGCCGATGTATACCCACATCAGTGGTATTATTGTTTACAGTTCGTTAGTCTTCGTCACGCCTTGCGCCGGCAATTTGCAGAAGGGAGAGAGCTCGCAGAGCCTAGTGGCTGCGAGCTGGCTGCAAGCGCGCAGAGTTAAACTCAGGGCATAGAAACGCGTTGTACCGCATTAGAGAAAACGAAAACAAGACAATAGCTTGTCTGATGATTCAATAAGAGCCGTCGCAACTCGCATTCGACCTGACGCGTCTCACCATACGCCTTTCTGCTCTAGCTACAGCGTTAATTTCAGGACAGATGTCGCTGTGGCCTCATAGCCTCATGTCTTTAAAAATATTGTAGTTGGATAAATATATCTGAAAAGCAACACTGCGTTAGGTTGTGATGAAGGCGGAAAATTTTCCGATATCCTTTTTAAATTATGTTCGGGGTTGTAGAAAATGCTTGCAAACGTGTATACAAGTAAAGACATCCTATTTTGAAGCACGCTACTATTTAATAAATTATTTTCTAAAATTTTCAAGCGACTAATAAAGAGCGATTCCGTTCACGCACTGCTAACAGACCTGTTCGCAGCGCCCTACTTTGCGAGTCTATGGTGACAAGATGAAGCCGAAATTTCACAAAGCAAGTACATCAATCCAGCAGCAACGATTGTTTAAAAGCTCTTGAAAAGTTATTTTCTAAAAGACATATAAACACAAATACAACGGCAGGGAGTCAACTGGAGGTTGTTTAAGGGCACCCAGGGTTTAAGGGTTGTTTGAGGGTATATTTACGCTTATTACCAAATTAGGGTGTTTTTCATATCGTTTCCATACATTCTGCCAACTGCGACCCCCTGCAAGCTTGTCGGTCTCTTCCGCCAGCCTGAACTCATTGCTCGACTTTGGCTTAAATAGGTAGCGTCAGCCAGCGAGATGCGTCCACTACGCACAGGCCGCTTGTCACTGTTCCTGCATTCGCGGCCGAATTCTATTTCTTTTTCTTTGCTACAGGCGTCTGTTACGCACTCATGCTGTATAGAAAGAACATCTTTGCCCCGCTTTAATAGAGTGTCAGTGCCAGCGGCGCCTGGTCTCGTCTGATGAACTGCAGAGGCGCTACTTACATACTGTAGTTGCTTCATTCTTTGCATTTCCTTGTTTACATTTCCTTCTTTTTCTTCCCTGTCCGTATGTTGTTATGCATTACGGGAAAGAAGTGATGTCGGTGTAAGTAATTAGTCTGGGGCACATGAATAACACCGGCCCTATTTCGCGGTCTCACTGACCGTTCTGGCCACTTCTGGCGTGACCCCTGCCTTCAAGCTTTTTTTTTTTCCCCAGCATGACCGCCGAAGGGTTAGTCTAAATTGTGGGCGGCGCTGTGCTGCAGGGTTTTACTGTAGAGCCGGGCGAGTCATCGGGCTTCCCCTGCACGCTGAAGGTAGGCGCAGACGTCAAGGTTCTCCTCGTTTCTTCGATGGTTACGTGCGGTAGCATTGCGTCATGCGTCGTCGTGGGTTCCCTGCAGCACAAGGCTGAACCGGGTCGACCTGTTTGTCTCCTGGACGGCGGTATTGTAAGCTAAGATGATTCCGGGTAGAATGGTGTCCCATATCTTGTGTTCGGAGTTAGCGCACGTGGCAATCACGCCCGCAATCGTTTTGTTGGGACACTCCGCAAGTCCATTTGTTTGAGATGGTACGCTGCTCGTCGATGACTTGTATGACTGTATTCCGGGATGGCTTGCGTCAGCTCTGCCGTAAATACCGTTCCCCTGTCCGTGGTGAGCACTTCTGGGGCACCGTGTTGCCAGATAATTTGTTCCGCAATAAACTTGGCGACTTCTGCCGCGGTACAATTGGGCAGTGCGTTTGCTTCGGCGTAGCGGATAATGTAGTCGGTGGCCACGATGATCCACTTTTTACCCGTAGATGAAGACAGAAAGGAGCAGAGGAGATCCACCCCAATTTCTTGAAAGGGTGTGGTCGGGGCTAGTATGGTGTTCAGTGTTCCAGTTGCCTGATCGGGGAACTCACGGCACGTATTCACATAATGGGCAACGCTACGTCGGCAGGTAACTGCGGCCAGTGATACCGCTCTTGAATTCGATGCAACATGCGCGCTATCCCGAGGTTCCCCACTGTTGGCTTATCGTCGAAAGCCTCCAAAATGTATTTTCGAAGTTCCTTAGGCACGGCAAGGAGGTATGTGATCCTGTTGGACGCGATCTTCTTCACGAGGGCGCCGCTGCGCAAAGCGAAGGATCACAACTGACGTCTGAACACAGTAGGAGGGGAAGCGACCTTTCCTTCCAAGTAGTCCGCTAGGTCTTTCAATTCAGGGTCCTGAAGCTGTTGTTGAGCGAAACTTCTGGCTATTACCAAAAAGGCATTGTGTTTTGGAGGCGCGTTCACAGTGTCCCGGGACAAAATGTCTGCATCGGAAAGGTTGCGACCAGTCTTGCAGACGGCTGTGACTTCGCATTCTCGGAGACGTAAGCTCCACATAGCAAGGCGGCCGGAAGGGTCTTGCGAGTCAGCAGAGCGCAAGGTGATCCGTTACTACCTTGAATTGTCGACCGTATAGTATATAAATAATATTTTGCAGAAATACCACTCATGATAACGTCTGACGAACGCCCGATAAAAATTCCGGAGGCATCAAAGGTTATAAACTTAACGCTAACCTCATAGCCATTCTATTCATTTTAAACTCGACAACAAGCTAGCGTCCAACTCAACCACATCCTTACTCTCGACCCAGATCCAAGACTCGCAATCATTTACCAAAAACACCGCTGTCAAAAGTACTGGGAAGGAATTTGCTTTCTACATAAAATGAGGGTTTATTTTAACACCCCCAGACGTCATCTACCTTCTAGAATGCTCCATGTGTCGTAAACTGCACGTCGGAGAGACAGAATAATCAATGAACATAAGGTTAAATAAATGTCATCTTACAGAAACAGGCAACATCTCCCGAAACCAGTTTCCTCGCATTTCAATCAGGAAGATCATAAGCTCGATGAAATTAAATTATTCTCCAGTCAAGCTTTAAATCTTCAAGGGACAGAGAATATAGAGAGGCATATCAAATTTTGAAAATTTCGAGCATTGGAATCAACAGGAATAAATCTTTCGAAAGGAGCATTAGTATTCCTTAAATATAATTCCTCTGAGCCATAACTAGTCTTGAAAACAATCCCATACAGCTTTAATTGTGCAGTTTATTCAATGCATGTGTGTGCTCTATACCCTCCCCTTCCCCGCTGCAACAACATATGCTGCAGATGTTATTCCTAAAATATTTCTTTTTATTACTACCAACTTTGGTTCTCCCTTGAATCCTTTTCTTCATTTAATGTTAGGCCTGGTAGATGTGCTCATTAGACTTGTTATTAATCTGATTCTTTGTCCTTTTGCCCTCCATAAGGAAAGCTCTTGATAACGATTCCCCTGCAGCTGTATTATTTATAAGAACACTTTTGAATGCCTGATCCCTTTTAAGAAAGGCGTGTCAGCATTGATTCTGCTTTATGTGCTGACTCGTAATCTACCCCGCATTGTAGTTTTTCCTTTTGCTGCCGCTTTTTATTTTCTTTTTGAGGCAACGAGATCACCGGCCTCAGGCTTAGAAGTTCGTCCCAAGGAATCATTCTTTCACTTCTTGCCCTGCTTCTTTGTTCCCTGCCTCTCCCTGGTTTTCATCTTCGGAAGCAAAATAGTATTTAAACCTCCGCCAGTGATGATCGCGCTGCCCAGACGAACAAGTCCTCTTATTGAACATTGGCTCGACTTGCCAACAGATGCTCTCCCTCGACTCTTGCTCAGTGGTCTTTCACACTGCGTAGCCATCTTCTTTCTCTCGTTCTACTCTGTATTCCCACCGTGCTGTCACTCTTCACTACCTTCTCTTTTCCCTTTCCTTAGCATGGAGCACTCATCTTACCGGCCTGTCTATAGTATAGAGTTTACGATAAATACATTCATCTATTTACTGCGCATTCTGTCAGTGCCATATCCTTGTCGCGTTTACTTAACAGTAGCCGGGAAAAGATGGCCGGGTCTTCGCCCTCCACTTGCGCAGCTGAATGTCGATCGGCTGAGCAGTTAATAAAACCGAACCGAGTCGCAAAAATGACTTCATACTAGTTTTTCAAAGAAATGATGGGCGTGAAATTGCGACCGCAGAAGCAGTTTTTGAAATAAAATCAATATACCAGCTTAAAGTAGGTGATTGGGCAAAACAGAACGGTTTAATAATCAACAACAATAAGACAAAAGCGATCGTTTTTCGAGCGAAAACAAGACTGGTACCGTTGGAGTTAAAACTTGAGTTAAATAGCTCGGAAATAGAAATCGTGCGTGAATTTAGAACATTAGGAGTCATTTTTACAGATACTATGTCTTGGGACCGACACATAGATTACATATATAATAGGCTTGCGTCAGTAATTGGTATTCTGTATAGAAACAAGTTTTTCTTACCTAAGAATGTTATGATGCTTTTATATAACTCTCTCTTTTTGTCTTACATTAATTATTGCAATCTCGTGTGGGGTACTACTACAGTGACTAATATGCAGAAACTTAGTAGGCTTTAGAGAAAGGTAGTTAGAATCATTACACACTCTATGTACGACGCTAATGCGCAACCATTGTTTCAAAAGCTGGGACTTTTGCAAGTGAAAGACATGTACAAATACAATCTGTCTCGCATTAATCAAAGGAAGAAAGCAGAATAGTAATATCCTAAAAAATTTAGGAAACTTAACTCCCAAAGTTTCGTCTGGACATTTTACGCGGAAACCCGAAATCTGGAAAGTTGATTTCAGTAGAACGAATTACGGTGCGCAAACACTAAAATATTGTATCCCATCGCTTTTAAATTCCTATTTGTCTAATAATACCGACATTTTACAGCTGAATGTTAAGCAGCTTAAGAACATTTTCTTTCGGTGTTAGTATTGTATAACTTTTGGAAATGATATGACTTTCTTGTGGTGTTATCTTGTGGTGATATCCTTTCTGATGCATTAGTATACTCCTTTTTTTCCCCTTTGTTTTGGAATGCTGTGTGTGCATGTGGCTAAACTGATTTCAAATGCAAGAGAGTTGCATATATTATCTCCTTTTTCAAGGTTACCTAATTTTTCGATTTCTTAGACTCCACTATGAGCCTAGAATTTTTGTTTGCCACTGCACATTGCTGTCGTCCTTGTCAGTGTCCACGCGTATATCTTTTGTGTAACCAGTATTTTCCATTGGTATTGTGCCACCTGTCGCTCTGTCGCTCTTATTGTAGGGGGGGGGGCCGAGGACCAGTCAGGCTGCGGCCGCAGCTTTTAGCCTCGTCTCCCTCCATCTTTAATGAAAAATAAAGCTTGTCGTATCGTATCGTATCGTTATACATGCAGCCGTATAGTTGAACAAGTAAAATGTGCACTCATGTACATACAGCAGTAAATAGTTGTCATAACATATGGTTAACGAAGAAAGAGGTGCGGTAATTGCTCATCGCTTTATCGTCATGACAGGTAGCTACTTATAGCTTGTGTAAATAGGACGAAATGGGTTTAAGTATGCGGTAGCGTGCTAGCTGATAGCGTTTCCTTCAAAGCTTGGTCAACAAATAACAAAGAACAATTTGCCACTTCGACTAAGAAAAACATGTGCGAAAATTTGAAAGACATCTGAATGTATTCTCCAACGCAACACATGAGCAATATGCCAACGGTAGATACACTCGACGTCGCGGAGATTGCCACCACACCAGTGCGTCCTAGTATTCTTTCGCACAGTCCTTTCTTGCATGCACTGTCATTTTCTGGTTGGACTGTGCCTATTGTTTTAGGGCTTTTTAGGCTGGCTTCCTTTTTTTCATGCCGTGCGTGTGTTCGTCACTGCTGATATTGCACTCATATAATGTTTGCGTAGGCCAGTAGAGCTCTCGATCAAACGCATCTTGCCTGAAAATTTTTGCTTGGTATTGTTTGCTGCTTTAAAGAAAAAGGCTGCCGTATTCTTAGAGAAGCGTTTAATAATGTTGAAGAACAGTGTATTGGTTCTCTTGTGTCAATATTCTATGCCAAGCTGTCACGTTTCCCCTTTATTGAAACGCGTGTGTCGGAAGGTTTCAAAAAGCTTTCCCCGTCTCTCAATTCATCTACAATAAAAAAAAAAGTCAGATAACGTGCTTTGCGCCGTATTCCTGGCGCTTAAAACAAGGCTATATATATATATATATATATATATATATATATATATATATATATATATATATATATATATATATATATATATATATATATATATATATATATATATATATATATATATATATATATATATATATATATATATATATATATATATATATATATATATATATATATATATATATATATATATATATATATATATATATATATATATATATATATATATATATATATATATATATTTATATATATATATGTTTTCAGGCGGCGTAGTCTTGACATTTCTTTTTTTTTTTTTCTTGAAACGGCAGGCAGCTGGCGGCGCTGTGTGAGACAGGTGGAGGTTCCTGTGCGCTACACTCTTCATGTTTGTCACGTTTGATATATTACCGCTTGTACAAATTGCATTTCTGGACTGGACGTGCAACCTGCTCTGCTCAGGTTTAGTCAGCGCGAGTGAGCACCGCTACGTCAGGCACTAATCGAAGCGAGGGTGCGCATCACACATAAAGGCCAGTATTGTCGATACAGCACAAGCATCCTCCCCGACACTGATTTATCTCTCATCAACCCCGAGCTGCATGTTTTTTGTCGCACAAACCTAAACAGACTCCTCACTACTGCCCCATTTCCTTCATTGGATGTCTCGGTGCCAACCCTGCCTGATCCCATTGCTCCTTGCTCTATTTTAGTCAGGAAACTTTTCAGAGAGCATTGAAACCGCAGTGAGAAAGAAAAAGTGTAGAGCTGACAAAGGAATAGCGCGGTAAGTAAAATATAAGGAAACATCAGATGCGACGCAAGACCAGAGATCTCGCATGCAATAATGAACAACGTGGCTTCTGCATGTTGTGAATGCTGTGAACGGCGCGAAAATTCGCCGAACGCCACACGCGTCAAAGGACCACTTGCACCAAAACATACGCGGCATCTACCTGATCCCTCTGCCCTGCACCTCAATGGATGCGGGCGATGCTGCTTTCCAATGTGGCCCTGGAATGGTGGCTCCAATTAATATTGTGAGGGGAGTGGTTTCTAACCCAATCACCTCTCTGTAATCATTTAATGGGTAATAAATGCTGTAACCACAACCACCCACCTGCTTTTGCACAGATCATTGATGTTTTCCAAGTGGGCTCACGGCTGTAGGTTCACAGACGCTCGCTCGTTAAGGAGGTCGCACACGCGCAAAAAAACAGCGGCATTCTTCTACCGACGAGCTGAGCCCAAATGTAGACTTTCGCACCCAAAGGAGTCCCTGCAGCACACCCTGCCTGTCGACGGACAATTTTCAAGACTGACAAGCTTAGGAAAGACTTTTGATGTGTGTAATAGCTAGTGTTGTGACCACGCTCCCATTGATTGAGCCTTATGCGAGTGCAGCTTGCCGCAGTTTCACTTCGAGACATGCGAAAGTTATCAAATTGCACATGAATCAAGTTCTTCAATACGTCGTAATTATTTCTTATTATGTCTTACACCTACACAACAAAGAATCATCTCCACGCCCAGTATCTCATCTCTACTGATGCTGACAACGAAATCAGAGTTCTAATGGTTTATTTTTATCGCACAGATTTATAATAATAAAATATGGTCACGGGTAATCAACATGTAATAAGCCTCGGAAGCAGATGACCTAAGCTTTTTATTGCGCGGGGGAAAGCATCTGCTATTATATTGTGGCTCGAGTGTGCATATGCGGAAGAGAATAATAGGCGGCGGCAACTATACAAAAGTGAAAAAAGTAAAGAAGAAACATTATTACATTTTTTACACATTGCCGAACTCAAATTCCCAGCTCTTGTAATAACGTCAAGTGCAAAAGTTACAACATACAGCCGTGGCGGAGTTCGGGAAAAATGTATCGAAACGCCACCTAGCGACAACGACAGGGACAGCGACAAACACATGTTCATAAAATGGGGCGTAGCCACGATTGTCTGGATCCCAGGTAGCTGCTGCTAGGTGGCGTTAGAATGTTTTATGTCATGCATGCGTGTCACAAACCCCCGCCTTTACGGTCAAAAGAGGTGCGGGATCCCCTTTACGATTACCCGTCGTTCCTCTATGAGGGTTGTGAACACATTTAAAAGTTAGGCCGGTCAACCCGTGAAGCACGTGTGTCGGTGTGTGATTGAGGAATAAGTACAAATAGGTCACTTTCTTTTACAAACAATTGAAGGTTTATAAATAGCAGACCAAAATTACACTGATAATAATAGAGTACAATGAAAGAGAATACAACGCCACGACAAGATATTGATAAAGACGAAGAAATAAATGATAAGAGAAAAAAAAATAACCCGACAATGAACAAAACACTGTGATAAAAAATATGAAGACTATGAAGATAATAAAGCAGGTATTTCAGATATTATAAGTATGAGCAAAAGTTACATAAGAACACAGCGTAAAATACTACTAAGTCAGGTCAAAAGTTAACAAAGCGAAAATAATGTTCGATTGAACAACAGTCCGTGGCGAATGAAATTCTCACGTCTTTCTTGTTTGCTGAGGCGTCGAAGGCTGTGTTGCTCGCTAGCGGCGGCCGTACAGGTGCAGAGGACGATGCGTCGATCGCGGGCCCGAAGAACACAATACGCTTTCGGAGCACCGCGGAGTGGCCGGAAGTTTGAATCTTCCCAAACGCACTGGTGAGGGCGTGCTGCTGTCGGTTATTTTATACCCTCGGCCGACTATGCAGCAGCCGCGTCAAGGACAGGCGGTCGCTGCCCCATCGGCTTGTCGAATCTTGTCCAGAGGAGCGACGGAGTCCCGTGAATTTCGCTCTATATTCCAGCCATAAGCTCCCGCATCTTCCGCTGTATAATAGGTGAAGCAGCTTGTGACACTGCCCCCAACTGAAGAATATTGCCTCGGAATATTCTAGAACTCCACAAGCGCCGAGAACGATGTTATTACGCCCCTATAGAGGGGTGCAGTAGATTGGGTCCGTTCAGTGCACTGAAGATCGTTCGTCACTCACTACCGTTCATGACGCGCACCATATACGCACTGATCTGAACCCACACACACCACATTGTTTTACATTTAGCGGATATTGTTTTACATTTATCGGCCGGTCGCTGTGTAACTTCAGTTGGCACTCGATTAGCGTGGTCTTTCCCGGAAGGTCCGAAAATATACCTTCGTACTGTTGCAGAAGTTTATTGGCTTCATTCTGCTGTACGTGGCTCAATCTCTCGGAAATGTGTACATCCCCGATAGACTGTGTCTGGGAGGGTTTAGGAAGCTCAATCTCTCCAGCGTCTGTGTCTTCTTCTGCCGATATTACTGCACCGACAGCTGCAACAATGGTGTCGTCTTTCCTTTGCTGGTATCTCTTCAGCATATTGATGTGGAATATTTTTGTGGCATGGCCCAAATCCACTTCATAGTCGACATCGCCCCTGCGGCTGATGACCGAAAAGGGACCCTTCCATTGCATGAGCAGCTTATTGTGCTCTGTGGGAAGAAGAATAAGAACCTTCTCTCCCGGTTTGAGTGAGCGTTTGCGGCTCTTGATGTAGTAGCGGCTGTAACGCTCTCCTGCGCGCTCTAGCTCTTCGTGGGCAAGTTTACAGGTATTTTCCAGTCTGTCCCGTAGAGCAAGCACATACTCGTACGTCGTTCGCAACTCGTTAGGGATGGTTGCATTCGTCCAAAGCTCTCTAAGTACAGCCAGGGGTCCACGCACATTTCGCCCATATAACAGTTCGAATGGGGAAAAGCCGAGGCTTTCTTGGGGCACTTCCCTGTATGCAAACAAAAGTGGAGCCAGGTAGCGATCCCAATCGGTTGGTCTCTCTTGACACATGCGCTTGAGCATTTGTTTAAGCGTGCCGTTAAACCGTTCGACTAGGCCGTTCGCTATCGGGTGGTAGGGAGAGGTATGCAGCTGTTTTACTGACAACAGACGGCTAACCTCCTTCATTACTTCGGACGTAAAATTCGTGCCCCTGTCACTGAGGACCTCTCTGGGCACTCCTACACGGGAAAACATTTCGACAAGTGCTTCGGCTACCCTTTCGGTCTCGACGCTAGGAAGTGCGACTGCATCAGGGTACCGAGTGGCATAGTCCACCATGGTCAGGATGTACCGATTGCCTTGAGCGGACTTCGGGTTGAGTGGACCAACGATGTCGATCGCCACCCTCTGAAACGGTGTCTCAATGACGGGCACTCGAACCAAAGGCGCTCGTGTGGTGTGACCCTTCGGAGTTGTGCGTTGGCACAGATCGCAAGAGGCAACGAACCGCTTAGCGTCAGCCTGCATTGCTGGCCAGAAGAATTCTGTCTGAAGCTTCAGTAGGGTTTTCTTCGCGCCTTGGTGGCCTCCCATCAACCCATCATGTGCCAGCTTGAGAATAGCTGATCTGTACTTTTGGGGCACAACAACTTGAGTGTACTCCCCGCCCGACTCGGCGACGTATTTCCTTTGAAGGACGCCGTTAGCAATGAAAAACTGGTGGCTACCCTTTCCTTTCTTCGCTTGCGGCGGGCCTACGCGATCGAAACACGAGCGTAGGGTCGCGTCATTCTCTTGCTCTTGAACCAACTCTTCGCGGCATACACTAGGGAGGCCTTGCAGGACTTTAAGCTTTTTCAGCGTTTTATCCTTGCACGCCTGCGCTCTAGTCACTACCGGACAAGCTTCAGCGGCATTCGAAATGGGTGCGGGGCTCTCGGTGTCAGGCGCTAGCTCTTCAACTTTTACTGCAGTGGACTTCGTAGTCTCGCTTTCTGTTGTCTTGTGCCAGTTCGGATCGGGGTCGTCTGCTGGCCTAGCACCTTCCACATTTCCCAGCACCAAATCGTACAAGGGATTCTCCATACACTTAGCGAGAAGTCGTCCCTGAAAGTACGGGGTGTCGACATCGACCCAAGCTTCTGGGAGCATTAGGACTGAGCGGTCAAGTAGGTAAACTGGAGACTTCGTATCGGTGATATCTTCTTTCCGTACTAAGTCCTTTCTTACCACCACCGTGTTGCAGCCTGTGTCTCTCAGGACTCGGACTGTCTGGCCTCCGATCATGCCGGCTACGACAGGTAAGCATTCCCTGACGGCGCATTCTTTACTGGTGAACCCAGCGTTGATGACGGGGATCTTCCCTCCATCCTTAAGTTCGAGGTATCCGTTCTCAACACATACTGCAGCGGACTCCCGATTTTCTTCTCTCTGTTTCAGGGCCCCATTTGCCCAGCATCTCCAGCTTGGATGACCTGGTTTTCCGCATTTGTGGCATTTCTTGGGCGGTCCCGATCCGTCGGATGGGGCGGCCCGGCAATTTTCGGGGCGGTGTCCCGTGCGTGAACAAATAAAACATTTCTTTTCATCGCTGCTCTTCGCATCCGATGATTGAAGCAAAGTTTCCTTTCTCTCGGTCGTCTTGGAGACGGCGTTTTCTGCCTTATTCTTCGGGGTGCTTCGCTTTCCGAAGTTTGACCAGCCATGGGCCTCCACATACTTTTCTGCCCTTGCTACTGTTTCAAAGAAGGATGTGTCCTTCTTTTCTTTCAAAAGCATTTGTAGCGGAGTGGCGCAGTTAGAAAGGAACTGTTCCTTTAGAATCAGGTCAAAGAGATCTGCGTAATCTTTCTTTGTGTCCGACAGCTCTATCCATCTGTCTAGGAAGTTCTGAAGACGAGTCACGAACTGTGAACACGTTTCCTCGTTCCGGGGACTAGCAGACCTGAATTTTTCTCTGAACCCTTCCTCTGTCATACGGAAGCGAATCATGAGTGCCTGCCGGAGCTTGTTGTAGTCCAAGCACTCGGACGCAGACATGCGACTAAAAACGCTGAGCGCTTCGCCGCTTAAACATAGACTAAGGGCTGTAGCCCACTGGTCGCGAGGCCAATTCTGACTCTCAGCGACGCGCTCGAAACGTATGAGGTAAGCGTCAAGGTCGTCCCTGCCCTCATTAAAAACCGGCATCAGCTTGTGCGGGCTTATGCGTTCGGGCCGAGCAGCTTGACTCTCCCCCGTTTCTGACCTTGTCTCTCCAGTGCTGTTAGCGTCAGTTGCCGGATTATTAGGTAGGTCTCGTCGGAGCATCAGTAACTCCTTTTCTTTTTCCATCTCCGCTATCCGGAGTTGGGCTTTCTGCGACTCTATTTCCTTTTCTTTCTCCATCTCCGCCATCCGTAACTCCTTTTCTTTCTCCATCTCCGCCATCCGGAGTTTAGATTCTAGTTCTGCCTCCTCTTTCCGCCGCGTACGTTCCTCATTGCGTTCTTCTCTGCGACGAGCTCGCTCCTGATCTACCCATTTGAGCAGCTCTTGACCCTCAAAGCCAAAAGTTCGGCCATACTCAACAAGCCATTCTAACTCTGCATCAGCCATGTTAGGTGGAAAGCGTTATGCAGTGCTAGGATACAACACTAAAAAAATTGCACCTACTCCTCTCTCCCTTACCGACACTTGGTTGACCAGTCCTGTCGCGGACGCCAATTATGTCACAAACCCCCGCCTTTACGGTCAAAAGAGGTGCGGGATCCCCTTTACGATTACCCGTCGTTCCTCTATGAGGGTTGTGAACACATTTAAAAGTTAGGCCGGTCAACCCGTGAAGCACGTGTGTCGGTGTGTGATTGAGGAATAAGTACAAATAGGTCACTTTCTTTTACAGACAATTGAAGGTTTATAAATAGCAGACCAAAATTACACTGATAATAATAGAGTACAATGAAAGAGAATACAACGCCACGACAAGATATTGATAAAGACGAAGAAATAAATGATAAGAGAAAAAAAATAACCCGACAATGAACAAAACACTGTGATAAAAAATATGAAGACTATGAAGATAATAAAGCAGGTATTTCAGATATTATAAGTATGAGCAAAAGTTACATAAGAACACAGCGTAAAATACTACTAAGTCAGGTCAAAAGTTAACAAAGCGAAAATAATGTTCGATTGAACAACAGTCCGTGGCGAATGAAATTCTCACGTCTTTCTTGTTTGCTGAGGCGTCGAAGGCTGTGTTGCTCGGTAGCGGCGGCCGTACAGGTGCAGAGGACGATGCGTCGATCGCGGGCCCGAAGAACACAATACGCTTTCGGAGCACCGCGGAGTGGCCGGAAGTTTGAATCTTCCCAAACGCACTGGTGAGGGCGTGCTGCTGTCGGTTATTTTATACCCTCGGCCGACTATGCAGCAGCCGCGTCAAGGACAGGCGGTCGCTGCCCCATCGGCTTGTCGAATCTTGTCCAGAGGAGCGACGGAGTCCCGTGAATTTCGCTCTATATTCCAGCCATAAGCTCCCGCATCTTCCGCTGTATAATAGGTGAAGCAGCTTGTGACAATGCGACACTGCCTTCGCCATCGCCCACGAGTTAAAACTGTTCTGTGGATGGCTGGCATGAGCTATAGACTACAAATGGCTGTTCTAGGGTACATCACTCGCTTATAAGGAAGTAGTTACTAACTGACATCAACCTAAGCGCAGCCATACAGCTGCAAAGAAAAGATACGGCTTCCACAGATACTTCGTAGTTCAAGAAGGGGTCTATATCCGGACCAGGACGAATTTTTCAGCAGCTACCAACTTTCTGAGAAAACTGTATAGCGTCCCTATGTAGTCGTATGGCTACGCTTGGCTGAATTCTAATGAGTAATTACTCCATTATAACAAAATCGACCCAACCTTGGGGGATTCGATTGAACATTCGACCATTGCTAGCTTACTTTTCAAAACTATAGAACTGCAGTTAGACGCTGCTTCTCATAATTACTGGAGTTCGTCGGGTTGATAAATTTCATATAAAGATGTCATCTTCTTGCAAACAAGAATTCTTATTACTGCCGAAATTGGACTTCTTGCTGTTTTCAGTAATACCTATTTTGGTGGTCCGCCGCGTCCGTCAAAGAGACACCACATACGCCAGCAAGAAAGACGCCTTTAGAACGAGAACGCCAGCTCTCCTTAACCTAGGGAATTGCATAAATGTGCGCACAACCTTTCCACTGAAGTCAGGCGTTCCATCCGTTCCGTTCAGTCGTGTCCGACTCTTCGTGACCCTATGGACCATGTCACGCCACGCTTTTCGGTCTCTCACTATCTTCCTAACATCACATAACTTAGTCTGCAGTGCCTCGAGGATGCCATCTAACCATCGCGTTCGCTGCCTACCCCTTCTCCGGCGACCCTCAACCTTTCCCAACATCAAAACTTTCTCCAGCGACTTCTCTCTTCTCATCAGATGACCAAAGTAGCTGAGCTTTAACTTTAGAATTTGACCCTCCAATGAGCAGTCAGGGTTTATGGCCGACAATATCGACTGATTTGATCTTCTGGCCGTCCAAGGAACTCTCAAGAGTCTTCGCCAGCACCACAATTCAAACGCATCAATTCTTCGGCGGTCAACCTTTTTCACAGTCCAACTCTCGCATCCATACATCACAACTGGAAAGACCATAGCACGAGTTATACGGATCTTGGTTGGCAGACTAATGTCTCTGCTCTTTACTAGGCGGTCAAGGCTAACCATTGCTCTCTTTCCCAAAAGCAGGCGTCTCCTAATTTCATGGCTGCAGTTTCCTTCCGAGGTAATCTTGGAGCCCAAGAAGAGAAAATCTGTCACAGCTTCCACTTCTTGTCCATTGATGCTCCAGGACTTGATAGGGCAAGACGCCATGATCTTTGTCTTTTTAATGTTCAGTTTAAGCCCAAACTTCTCACTCTCTTCTTGTGCGCGCATCAGAAGTCTCTTGAGTTCCACTTCACTTTCTGCCATTAAAGTGGTATCATCCGCATAGGTCGACGGCAAACCGAAGTTGCCACGTCCATGCAGCTGGCTGAGATACGAGGAAAACCAAGATGACGGACCGAAGCCGTCAGATGGCTGCAGAGAGCACCAAGGCAACATCTGTTTCATTCGAATGCTAGCACACGTAACGCTGACGCCATCCAGCGTACCACCAAGCGCACACCACGCCGTATTAATGGCCACACCTGCCGCTGTAGTAGCGCCACGATCACAACCTGGTTGATAATGCAGAAATTGCCCTAAACGAGCATTTAGCCAGTGTGAGTCAATTAGCCGCCAAGCCTCGACACCGCGTGCAGCTGTTAGCGTTGCACCCATGCTGCACATCTCAAAATAAAAAAAACTCCTTCACTCGGCTGTCGCTTTATTCCTGTACATGTTTGTGGTCTGAGCAGCATGGAGTGCTTCCTCTGACACACACACACACACACACACACACACACACACACACACACACACACACACACACACACACACACACACACACACACACACACACACACACACACACACACACACACACACACACACACACACACACACACACACACACACACACACACACACACACACACACACACACACGCACACGCACACGCACACGCACACGCAGACACAGACACAGACACAGGCACAGACACAGACACAGACACAGACACAGACACGCACACGCACACGCACTGTTTTCTATTTATGCACAAAAGTATATTAATATGAGGCATGACGTAAATATATTATCCTCCTAGAAAAGTGATTGCGAGTCAATCTCGCACCATGTTTTAAAATCTTAAAACAGTTTATGCACTGTTGACTGCAGAATATAAAGTGGGTATCTATGAAACCACTCCCCAAGCCCGACAAGAAAGACTGCTTCTACGCTGTCTCACCATCATCTGAAACTAACGTGGTCACCAGTTCTTGCTGGCAGGTTTTCAAGCCTGCGTTGCTAATCCTCCCCTGAATTCTTTAGAAGGATAACGTTTCCATGACCTCAAATATTATTCGCGCATGCGTTCTCCATATATTATTAGGTTTAGTTCTGTTCACTGCAGAAGTCTGAATGTCGCTTGTGAGCGTGCTCTGCATATTTTCTCTGCTTTTCTGACATCCTTTCTGATTGGTATTCGTTTTTTTCCCTAGTCACATATTTAGTTGCTACACATATTTTATTGCGTCACTATGCTTCCCTTTATTCCAGTTTTATTATATTAGCCAGAAGTCTACAGCCAACTCTGAATTGTGAACGACTGCTTCGTGTCACGGAGTCCCGTAAGGTAGTGAATCAATGTCAGGTACTCAAATCAAGGCGAGGTCGACTTAGAGGATGGCGGTGTCACGCTGCACGAATAGGGTCGTAGCGTTAAAATCTCGAGAATGATGGTGTGTGATCTAATTGGCGGAAATAAATGTAGGGCTTTTAGGGAGGATAATGGCGTATCATGTAATAAATAGGTCGTAAATATTCGCTCTAAGGTTGACTGTCGGAGGTACGCAGCCTGTGTGTACGTGTGCGGGGGGAGGGGGGGGGGGGTGCTCAAGGAATCTGCACCGTTTAAGGGTTATTCAACAATACCCAGAATACACCACTGATTGTTAATGTTATAATTACATTATCTACGACGATTTAAATTACAAGGCTTTAGCTAGCGCTTTTGGCGCTCTAGAGGGCATAAAACTTCGCACGGCTTCTCTGATGAATCACTGGCCTCTCACTAGAAGCAAGACTAGTGTAAAAAACCCGCTTTTTCTTCGACGGTTTACCAAGACCTACTCCACGACGCACTTCCTCTTGTTTTATGATTTATAGCCACAGATAGCACTGATGGCAATATTAGGGCTACTTGAATGAATTTATCTGGATTGTATCTTTCATTCATCTCTTTGTCCCTGTCTGCTGACGCTGTGGATGCACAACTATGAATCAAAACCAACTAGCCCAGTCCGGCATTTTAACTAGAGAAGACTGCTGCTCGCGGTGTGCTGTTGCTTTTACTGGTGTCCACATTCTTAAGGTTTCTTTATCTCGCCTTGATGAAGTGCGGATGCTCCAATAAAGGACTGCCATCCTGAGCTGTTGAAAAGTAGCCTGCGTCGAAGGATGCATTATCGGGTACAAACTACCCTGCATAAGGTGCGCCTGTGTTTCTCGTCTGGACCGGCCGGATCTAACGGAAACGCGCGCTGAATGACTCGCTGCATTTTGTTGGGGTGTCGCTATTGTAATGAGCAGAGTGTCTCAGGATGAAAAGGTACAGGAATGCAGGAGTCTAATCTCATCTCGAAGGCGGAGCCCGAGTTGACAACGTCTGCTGAACCCGTCACGTGGCGTCGTGATGCCACAAACTGACGACCAGTCAGTGCATGGCCAATTATCATCAGACAGGGTCATGCCAGTCACTTTTCGCTCACAAGGCGGGCAACGTCGACGTCAACTTTTGTGGAGAACGGCGTCTTGAACTCTATCGCGTTAAAATCGGGATTGTGTTTCTAAAGACAGCCGATCATCGTGATACCGGCCTTCTTGCCAGAAAAGGCAGCGTTGCAAGCCTTCGCTTCCCTTAAAGACTCCATACCATCGCCACTTACGGATGACGACCTACGTCACATTAGTCTTGCTGCTACACGGCAAGTATTATGCGTAGATGTATGCTGCCATGATGAACAATAGGTTTTGTTTTTGTTTTTCTTATTAAATGAACTAGCACCGAACATCAGGCAACACTTCGCCTTTTCCGTGCTGTTAAAAAAGCGTCTTTTATTTTTTAGTAAAAGCATATCGTATAGTTATTGAAACGTAACTTGTCATACATGATAAGGTTACACGAATTAATATTAGTTATTACTCTTTGTTGGCGCTAGTTTTCACTCTGAGGGCTTGCGGTAGCGTGAAGCTTAACGATGGGAAAACTTGAGTTCCCCAAGTAGCAGTGGCTTCTTCCTAGGTCGTCACTCCCTCGTCAATCGTTTTATCTAGTTTCCTAATTTTACTGTCGGGCAACATCCACAGCTGAAAGCGAAATGTAAGGCGGTTCTTAAAAGCACCTACACTCATACACTGCACGGTCGCAAGCAGCAGCTTCAAAGCAGAAGCTTGTTTATCTCACATCTAGAGAGAAGTAATAACTTAATATGATCGATAATTTCAAAAGCTGCGATATTTACGAAGTGCGAAATCGTTTTCTTTACAATTTCATCATGCCCAGGACAAGATTTTGAGCGCGATATGTCGTAATGTACTGAGTGCGTAAAGACCCCCCGGTTACGCGCAACCTAAAAAGCGAGGTGAGTCTGGGCTGACTGGTGTAAACCGGACAGTGAGAGAAACATGAGACCCAACAAGGCGCTGTCACAACGACGGTGATAACAAAGTGGTGTTAGACGTTGACGCAAGCATACAGCGGCAACTTTGTTGGAAATATCACATGGTTCGCTTTCCACTAAACCACAACTACTACTACTACTACTACGACAGCGCTTCGTCTGCGTCAACATCCCCGTATGTATCTTGTTCCTTGACACTATCTTGTTTATGAAAATATGTGTGTGAGAGAGAGAGAAATAAAATGTGGAACTATGCCACAAACAAAAACAATTTGTACCATTTTTCACAATTTAAATTGGTTGGTTGCCAAAAGTAACCAGGCTGCGGGTTTCCCTTTTAGGTAGGGTAGCAGAGAATTCGTACCACTTCTGAAGCTGTAAATATGTGCAAAGTAAACACGAGCGCCTGCCCTCACTTATTAACAAGATGTGATCCTCTGGGAAGTCATGTTGGCTTTAGAATACAAGCGAGAAGCAAAGCATGCAGCCTGGTTGCTTTTGGCAAAGACGGTACGTACTTGGTCGCTTAGCTACTGCATCTCAAACTTTCAGCAAAGTCTGGATCTAGGCATGTTTGCGTAGCTGTTTGTGGATCACTTAGCAATGTGCGTTGGGTTTTATTTTTCCCGCTTCGGAAATGAAAGGGCTAGCAATAAAAAAAAAAAAAAAAAAAAAAAAAAAACAAGTCCCCTCATCAGCTCTGTCATGGTTTAAAATGAAACTTCTGGGAAAGCTCCAATAGTTCTGTAATAACGGACGATTTGTTTATTTTTTACGCGAACCGGGCACAGCTTGTTAGATCGAAAAGGCGTCATCGTCTCTTTAGCCCAACTGACACAGAAAAAATACGCACTTGAGTTTGTATCAAAACTACGACGCAACCATATTTGTGCAACGTCCAGGTTGATGTCTATACTATTTAGCTGCCTATTTTGCATTTATTTGCAGGGTAGTTTGCGGCAAGAATTCGAACATGCAACATATCTGCTTCAGATAAGTGTAAATGTCCACTGAGAAGTGAGACAGACACGGCACTTTCCGCCCACAAAACCAACTTAAACAAAAAATACAAATATATTCACAGATGACGATGAAAACGTTTATTGAGAGCCAAAACAATTTAGACAAGGGAAAGGCTGATCAGGTCCATATAGCTTGTAACACCATTTGTAAAAGCAGCTGCCCGTGTGCTTTCGACGAGGCCTCGCTGTTCCTCGGGATCCGAGCTAGACAGGGCCGCTTCGCAACCCTCTCGTGTTAGCTACTTTATTATGTCAATACCGCTGTTTTTCTAACAAGCCCACACCGTATGTTATAATTTTGCCTTCTCGCCACAAAGTTTCCTTAGCGCCGAAAATAACTGGGATTCAATGGCCCGAAGCGTAGCTGGGATATCAAAGGGCGCAGCTTATATTCTTCGAAGATGAGTTTATTCAGATTTATTAAGACCCTTGGAAGGTCTCGGGAATGGTGCGAATGCTGTAATATCTGGGAATATGTTGTTAACGAAGAAGGGAAGCCTAAATCGCTAAATGAGGATATACAAGGATTCCGGGGAAGAAAAACTCGGGACGAAGCTTGTGTGTACACATTTCCTTCAACTCTCTGATGACCTGGCATCCATATAAGCTCCTTCCGTGCAGCTGAAATCCTACATTGAATGAAAATTTTGTAGCCTCCTCGGAATCTGTCACAATGTATTTCGGTGCAGTGTGCATCGCGGCTATCGCCACTTCTTCCATAGACAGTGTTTCCCAATTACGAACTGGACCATGGCCTGCATTTGCTTCATATGCCCTCTACAGGGCGCGCAGAATCCACTCCTTCTTCTTTTGAATAGCACTCGTTCATTCTCTTGCTCGTCGACTAGCATGATGCTGGTTCGGGTGCATTTTTTTTTTGGGGGGGGGGGGGGGAAGCGGAAGCGTGGGGAATTTGCTTTTCCACTCTTTTGGGCATATCTTGTCTCCCAACCACTTGTCGTGGAAAGTAAACGTTTAAATCTTCAAAAACCCTGCGGAATGTTGTTTGTCGGAAATTTACCCGAATATAGCCGACCAACAACATTCCCATTTTGAGTTATTGATTATTTCGCTCTCGCCCTATCATCTGATCTGCTGACCGTCCTAGTTAGTTCAGTTATTAGATTGACTGGCCCGCAAAAGGCGATGATCCCAGGTTCGATCCCCGGATTAGGAGAAATGTTTCTACTAATTTTCTCGATAAAGCTGTCCAGCTTTCTTTGACAAAGCTCCAAAGCTCAGCCTTATGGCTGAGCTTTGGATGTCATTGAGCGGTTACTCCCTTATTAAATAAGTGCAAGAAGTGCACGTTTCCTGGCTCCAACAGGATGCCTTCTTTTGCCCTGCTTCACGCCTAGTTCGTTAGATTGAAATTTTCCAAGGATTTGGTATAGCTTTCCTTTGTAGCCGTACGGCTGCGTTCATGTTAATTAGCAATTACTCCATTATTACAATACAAAGTCATGTAACAGTATAGGATTTCTCTAAACTAATTGTGGTGCCGTTTGGATGGGGCTCATATTCGCCTATGAACGTGTGGAGCTGCCTAGTGCCAATAATAATGCCTTTTTTTTCTCCGCCAGCCAGAATGGATTCTGTAGGAAACTGTCAACCTTCACTCAACTTATTCAAACCTTAATTATTTAGCTCTTTCGCTTGATGAATGATCTCATATAAAGGTAATCTGCGTGAACCTTTAAAAATCGTTCGATCGTCCGCCATCTAGAGCGCATCGAGATGAATCCACCTCGGCTTATATTCAAACGTTCTCTCTTTCGCGCATATTCCCCCTCTATACGTATCATTGTGCAAGAGTATTTACCAAAAGAAAAGCTTAAGCGAGCGATTTTCAAAATTTTATAAGTTGAACGTTTTCTGGCGATTCCTTTCCCAACATTTACTACCATATACTTCACACCTGTTGTAAGTTGCTGCACTGACAAAGTTGCATAAAAATTTGCTGTCGAAGCACAATGCAATGGCATGTGTTGACGTTTCTATTCCAATTGCACGTGCACTCTGCGCTGACAGCCACTTTGAGCCTATAAAACTCAATAATCAATATGTTTATTCCAGCAAAGGCAGAAAGGAAGGACATGTTCGGCCCATCATGACGAGGAAATGTAGAAATGCAATGTGTGTTTGTGCCGCTCCCGACCAATTCCGACATTACTCAGGAGCAGAGGTGGGCATTTGACCTCAAAAACCTCGACCTCACCTCAAGCTCAAAAAATATTTGGCGACCTCACTCAACCTCATTAGTTGAGGTTGAAGTCCCCCAGGCGACCTCACCTCACTTTTCAGGTGACTATTGGCGACCTCACTCAACCTCACCTCAAACTCAAAATGTGAGGTTGAGGTCGGGCGCTCGACCTCAAAAAAAAAAAAAAAAAAAAAAGAATAATTAAATCAAACCGTAACTTAAAGCAAATATACATTTCTCGGTAATCCTGGGGTATATATATATATAGGCTAGCCAGAATTTTGTCGTATGAAGGCTGTATTTTACTCCTAATTTTATACTACAATTAATATCCTGGATAAAAGCAGAGAAACTCTGGACACTACATGTCCAACTCTGCACTAAAGCGGCAATCCTCTCCCCCTCCTCGCCTACCCTTTTGTGGTCGGTTTCAATCTATGGCACATGGGTACCACGTTACTACGCATAGGCCCATAATGCAATACAAAGAGTTTATCCCATCTGACCCACGTGAATAAGATTCGTATTAGAAATAAAACAAGCCAGTTCTTACTATAAACTGAAACGACAAATGCTGTTGACCCTAGTGACGACAACAACAATGACGATATGCTCTTTTTCTTTTCTTGCCACATAGCGCTAAACAGACAGGGACACAGCGAGACACACGGGACGGGCGATTTTTTTTATCGCCCGTCCCGTATGTCTGTGTGTGTCCCTGTCTGTTTAGCGCTATGAGGCAAGAAAACCGACACCAACACGCCCAAGCTTTCATCCTTGCTCTTTTTCTTAATTCGAAAAAAAAATTGATGATTGCCGAGCTTTTTTTTAATACACGTTGTTTTGCGACAGAATACATTAAATTAAGAAAAAATAGGAATACAGTTGTGCTAGACAAGAATGTGAGTTCTAGACAATCTGCTGACGCATAAAGGCGTCAATAAAAAAACACGAGAAAGCGTCGCGCGAAGCATACAATTCTAATACAATATTTTAATAATTTGCAGCAGTTAGTCGACGAAACATAAGTCCGTTTTTAGTGTGCATCAAGGGTCATGCTAGTGTGTTGAGAGTACTGACATATTTAACCTAATTATCTGTAAGATCATTCCATAGTCTCTGCATATGCTCCTAAACAAAATAAATTAAGATGATGATAAGGTTTAGGACACGACAGCATTTGCTACCGCTCCCCAGTGATAAAAAGAATACCGACGCCACTGTTTGGTGCCTCAAATGTGAGCTGCCTTCCGTGGGCCTGTTCATTTACGCAACGTGAAACTCCTATCGTTACCAGTAAAGCAGTCTTCTTTTTGATCTTCTTTTTGTACTTCACGAGATGTCTGTATTTTTTCTTTATTTCGTAAGCATTTCTAAAATTTCAAGATTGAAAAGCATCTGCATTATTTCACCAGCGTGCAGTGGCTATTACTTCACAGAAAGTCATTCAACTCTGTTAAAACACCCTCAGACATGTTCAGCAAATGATGTTCGCACATTGCTTCACTGGAAAAAACATTGTGCAAAGGAAACAGTGCAGCGTACTTTTAATGGTCTGGTTTCAATCTGTCAAGAGAGTATTTTCTCAAAAGTCTTATTTTTTTTTTTTTCACATACTAATGAGATTCGCATATGATTCCGGACAAGTTCATGATATCAGCAGGCAGGTGCCCGCATGAGCTTAGGAAAAGCGCATAGAACAACGCCTGCGCTATGTTTACCTTTCATGTTTCGAACGCTGTTGTCTTCGATAATGATAAATACTGTTGGCCCTCTCGAGAATTATCTGTTCGGAGCGGCAGAACAAAATCTAAAGCGCGAAATCCACGTGCGCGCAGAATGCGGTCGGCGCTCCAAGTGCCAGTTCACTAACCTCGGCACAATTCCCCTCGTCCCTATCCAACCATAAGACCCGCGCGTGCCGTATGCCTCCGTCAAGCGGCAAAAACTGAATGAGCACCGGGAAACGGAGATGCCGTATCTGGTCGAAGACCCCGAAATCCGAATCCGCTGCGACTGCAGCAGAGTCGTATAAGCCGCCGACTCTCTTGTGGATCGCGATCCTTCGCCACTCGGCACTCGTCCTCCAGCCACCTCTATTTTTTTTTCTTTTTCTTTTCTTAGGTGTACTCAGTGCTGCCCCCGGAACATATCTGCATTTAAAACTTATCATCAGTCGGTCCCACAGGGGAAGACACGGCGACAGAAGAGGCCCTATTGTCGGGAACCAGGGGCTGGTCGTTGTTACTCGGTCGGCCCAGCGCCGCGTTTTTCTCTTGCCACGAATACCAGGAATATGAATGCAGCTACATAATAGAACACCGTCGCCTTAGGAACCTAAATGCATTGCAAAGCGACGCAACCTCCTGTTTCGACATCTCTGACGCGTCTTGTTGACCTTTTGCATGCGCTTGCTTTCTCTGACTGTTACGCAAACGGGGAGTCTGGTGGCGGCGTGCATTGTGTTGGTGAGAGCGCGCGACATTGAAGTGCGCAGGGCAGATCGCGCTCGGAAAACGCTACTGCTATTGAGACGCGTGAAATTGGCTGTCCCTCTCTTCAGTGCATTCCTTCGCGTACTATGCGGCCAAAGCTCAGTAAGACCCAAAAAGGACAGCTTTTCGTACTTTCCATTTGCTGATTCGGCGAACTTATCTTTCTAGGCGCTTGAGAAACAAGAAAGTTCGATGAAATAGACAACACCTTCGATGCTGCTGGAGTGCCATTGGCATAGCATTGCGCAGTTTTTGCTAACACCTTACGTTCAATACAGACGCACAATTGCTAGGGTTTTGACGATAAGAGTTATAGCATCAAATTTCGCAAACAGCGAAGAACAGGGTGTTATATGGTATTTTGAAAAAAACAACAACAACAGAAACAAAAAAGACACGGGAGCACCTATGCCAAGCTACGGATTATTATTTTTTATATATACCTTTCAGTACACAAAAAAAAAAAAAAAAAAAGTTATCTTCATGACATTTCCTTTTATGCCTAGAGATCGATACCTTCTTCGTTTAAAAGGGTGTTCATTTGCTGACTTCGATCCTGCGGGTCGAAACACTTGTGCCTGTGACAAACTCATATTCATCCTTTTTTTTTTTTTTTTTTTACAGACGTATGCGCAAAAAAAAAAAAAAAAAAAAAACATCTGCACAGAAGACACAACTTCAGCCCTCGTGTCGTTTTCTTTCGTAAGACCCGTTTTTGTTTTCTTTTTCTGCCCTAAATTCTACACCACATAGAGGACAAGCTAGTTCTGCTTCCAGCTGTGACAGTGAAGCGAGAGTTTGCAGTGGATAATCTTCTTTCGAGGTCGTTTAAACAGATAGCAGGTTTGTCATGCCACTGCTCTAAGCCCTATATTCCTTCACAAAAAAACTCTGCCGCCTTTATTTCTCTAACAAAGTCAACCAAATGCTAGAATGTGGATAAATCCAAATCGTTCGTCAGTCAACGAATGTGTGGGTGAGCGCACCATATAACGACCGGCCGCAAGTTTGGAGACTTGCGTATTCTAGTGCCTTCCACGACGCATAAATCCTGTTTATGATTTTTGTTTTGTAATTTCAGATTCTACCAATGTCGGAACCTTACAGAGGGGATTGGGTTGATACAGCACAATAATAGGTGAACTATAGTGATGAAACCAGCTTGTTCTAAAGCGCTCAGTTTCGTTTTTATGTCACAGAAGGGAGGCTATTTGTAATAATAATATCTGCTGCCAATGCATGTAGGTGGCTCCAGTCAAGTGATATCTTGGGAAGAAAAGAAACTGATAATGATGTAGCGCATCCTGCCCGAACAGCTGGTTTAAAATGGTGATTGTGACGAGATGAAACGTGAGCTGGAAGCAAGATGAATTCTTGAGCTAGCATGGGATGATGAAATATTTTTAACATGCACGCATACGAAAGGCTCCTCAGCGATCCTGTAAATTAGACAAGGTTTAGATTAAAATTAAAGGTTGTGCTGACGACGCAATTATAGGTGGAAATAATGAAACGTGCTGCACTATTTTCCTGGAAGATTATGCACGGTACTGCTTGGAGCTTCAACGGGCACAACATCCGCTTGCTTGGATACGAAGTTAACCTGAAAAGTTTCCAAGGTTCCCGGTAGGAATTTCACAACTTGTTTTTGAGGGGTACAGGCGGTGAAACGGGCACCGAGGCGACACCTGGTGCGGCACGTCACGTCCAGACCGCAAAAAGTCTTCAGCACAGTTATGCAAACCTCTGTCAGCGCTCATCGTTGAAAGAGCCGCCAACGTCTGCACAGGCACCCAAATTTCACTGGCGAGCATTTTAGCGGGCACCGACGCACGAAAAACAAAAATGAATGAAGCCGAATACTCCTAGCAACACGTGACGTCTGTGTCTCTCTTTCGCCGCTAGGGGCGCCTTGTTGTTTCCTTTTCGGATCATGTTGCACCGAGTGCACTCGGGGTCGGGTGCCCAAATTTAGAACGCGAGGCCCCGCGGCTTCGTTGCAAACGCCGGAGTAAACGCGGAAAGAACAAAACCAAAACTTTCGGCTGTCAGATTCCGTGCGAGCATCTTTGTCTTTGTTTTTGTTCACTGCTCGCCTGCCTCGCGCGCTTGCCTCCGACCGGTGCAAAGGGGTGCACGCGGTTGTGGATTTGCGGTGAAAGTTTCCGAACGACTGACTCGACTGCACTGAGTGGGGAACACCATGAGGGTATGCCGTAGTTAAACAGGTACGTCTCATCACATATCATTTTGACAGCATTTTGATGGCATTCAGTAAGTATAATAAATTGGGCGCCTGTATTTAGTAAACTCATGTGCAACTTGCAGCAAGTGTCTCAGCTTGGAAGATGCTGTAAAAATAAACAAATATACATTTTATAATTTTTCTTCCCCCGCTCACAAAGATTCGATTAGAGGGTTCGCTCTCTACGTGCGTGCGTTGAGTCGTTTGCAAGTTGTGAGCTAAGGGCTGCAGATAGGGTTAAATTTCCAAGGCTTCCATGTCCGGCAGATTTCTTGGGCTATAACAAATAAATGAAAGCTAGAAAATGTAGAAAGCTCTTTACACTGTCTCATAAGCCACAGAGCATGTCTAAGAGAATTTTAACGTTGATGGAGACCGGCTGCTGTCGTTCCGTTAACTGGCGTTATGGTAATGAGCACAAATTCAGGTCTTTTCAATATGACTGTTGACTGCGAGTGAAAGTGTCATTTATTCTATAATGAATATATGCCGATAACTTGCATCATTCCGCATCCCTGGATTGCGGCATCCCATTGCTAGAAGGTTACTTTGGTGCACCGAATTTTTCCACCTCTATCAAACCGGTAGAAACGTTTTTTTTTTTTTTTCGCTGTCAATGCGAATCAGCTGCTGCTGCTTTATATTTTGCTTGAAGTTGCTTTCTCGGCATGTGTTTCAAAATCTGGCCCTGCGTGAAAGCCTTCCCTCTTGAGCATCATAAAACACTTTTCTTTGGAAGTCACTTTCAAGCTTGTTTTGACAGTATTCATACATCTCAGATGAGAAAAATATATTAAAATACTCTCTAAACGTCACGTACTAGGGCCAATGTTTTCTTGCGCTAGTTTTCCTGTGCTGATTTAACTAGCCCATTTGAGTTCGCACATATTGCTGATGTAATATCCATTAACGCGCGTTCTAGTCTTCGAAGTTCTCACGATAGTGATATATCTTCAGGAAATCTAGGCTACAACAGTATGCTCCGCGTCAGCTGACCTTCTTAGAGTTACTACTCCTTTAATGAGCGAAAATAATGTTCGTGGCCCGCTTTATTTCCAAAACAACTCTGTGGTCGGACTTTTTCTACCAGCGCCTATGCGCCCCCCCGTAAACAATGCCGATGAAATCTTTTAACTAGCTCAGTAACGAGTCCTGAATAGAAAACCAACGTGGTTAGTCCATGAGCCCGATTACGGTTCATACTCTAGTTTTTTAGCGTATAACGGTGGAAGTTATTAGTGGAATAGTTGGTGCTTATGTTTC
The DNA here is from genome assembly GCF_055883805.1 of Amblyomma maculatum. NCBI lineage: Eukaryota > Metazoa > Arthropoda > Arachnida > Ixodida > Ixodidae > Amblyomma > Amblyomma maculatum. The sequence continues at coordinate 9,695,905 of NC_139345.1, forward strand.
AGAAAGCACCTGTCCATGTCACTTTCTTGTCGTTATTTTTCTGGGTTGACACTTCTAAATTTCCTTTTAAGTGTAGTTTGTCCTCATATTTGTGTTATGTCAGTGTGACGCGTGTTTACTGCGTAGTTTTCTAATTTGACTGCATATTTGACCTCGCGTCATATTAGTACAGGATCACTGGTCCACCAACGCTATGCAACAACAAACAGAATAAACGAAATAGTGTATTTGTGCGCCCTAAGGAAAAAAGGGGCGAAGATAAAGCCTCTCGAGCTACTTTTGTGCACTTTAGTCCGCACTCTGATAGCGAACGAAAAGATTAAAAAAGAAGCAGGTATTAGCTTAGACCCCCTGCATTGCAAGCAACATTGTGTTTTGCATTCACTGCCATGCAGAAACTAGTGTCAGCACTCGGGAAACACCTAATTAAGCTGATCATACCCAGAAAGCCTGGAAAAACGCACTTTTTGTGCGGGCAGTTTTCATAAACGCAATTATTTTCAAATCTCTTAGAATTAGCACTTCCAAATTAATATATACGCAGACCTTCCCTCGGAACATTCGCTTTCTGCCACTTATTGGCGAATGTCCCGAGGGAAGGTCTGCTTATATATTAATTTGTTAGTGCTAGGGACATTCGCTTCCTGCCACTTATTGGCAAGCCCCGCTGGGGTGGCGCAGTGGTTACGGCGCTCGACTACTGTTCCCACGGACGCGGGATCGAATCCCGACCTCGGCGGCCGCTTTTCGATGGAAGCGAAAAGCAAGGCGCCCGTGTGCTGTGCGATGTCAGTGCACGTTTAAGAACCCCAGGTGGTCGAAATTTCCAGAGTCCTCCACTACGGCGTCTCTCATAGCCTGAGTCGCTTTGGGACGTTAAACCCCACAAACCAAACCAAACTTATTGGCGAAAACGCACACCATTAGTTTCCTATATGGCTCTCTTATCTACTCGAATGTGGGAGACAGTGGGACAAAAATAATGGGAGAGCTTTTTACTAGGTATTTAAGGGTTAGACCATTTCCGTGATTATGTCTGAAATAGCACCTTTACAATATTCCGCTTGCCGCACACTTAGATATGATGTCATAGAACGCAAGAGTTTTAATAGGAAGTTCTTTATGAAAACATTTTTTACATGTTGCGAAATTCTTCTTAGGGATCGATATATCTGAATAATATTTCCAAAGACGCTTATGATTTCTAATATTTGTTCTCAGAAGCGCACCTCTTGGTTTTTATTTTCAGTCTTGAATACTCGGTGCGACCACAGGACTAACAGAAAGCAATATTTTTCTAGCATTTATAGTTTAGCCTATTCCGATTAATATGGTTTTAACAATATATTGAAATAATACTGCCTTGCCTCAGGACTAAAATTAGTATCAAGATAATATGCAGGGAACCTGTTCTTGTGAAGGTTTCAGTTCTGAAAAGGCCAAAAAATGCTTATACGAACATCCGACCATTGAAGGATATGTTTCCTTCATGCGTACTTGCAACAGCGCCTCTTCACTTTCTGGGAGGAATTTAGGTCAGAACGTTCGAAAGGCGAACCCATTTTGTATGGCGTTGTCGCTACACCACCTTCAGCTTTTTTCCTTGGCTCCTTCCGAAGAGCGATGAGGGCATAGCTAAAAAGAGGTCGTATACTCTACACCCACTGACGCTGCATTAGTCACTAGAACAAAACAAAACAATTGATTCCAAGGGACCCAAAAAGAAACAAAAAAGGCAGACAAATGACGAAATGCGGTACGAGCCGACACGCATCATCTAGTATGGTGTTTTCAGCAGTAAGCTTATTTCAACAAATCTATTGCGCCAGCTCTCATGTCTTGTATAGTCACTCGCCTTCCCCACTTTGCAGAGAGGAGAACGTTACAGGAATGGCTATTATGGAGGAGGAATGGGGCTCCAAGGACGGAGTGTGCAGGACTGGGTGAAGTCTGCGCACCTTAGGAAAAAAAATGATGGTGCAAACAAGGAATCATGCGTGCGTTTACGTCTGACATGTCTCGCAGCTGTTCCCAGTTGAACTGGTCCTAAACTTAAACAGAGATGACCACAGTGCATTGTGTATCATGGCTCTTTCGTTTGGTGCGTACAGAAGTAAAAGCCATAACAGCTTATGTGCTGAAACTCTTGACTGGTTGATGAGTGAGTTAAATTTTCCCCACTACCTACTGCGCCCATTGATTCGTGCCGGAGACCCTCACAAAATACATTAAGAAGCATGAACAAAAAAAAAAAAAAAAGATGGACTTTGATTTTTGTTTTGTTGCTTCTTAAAGTATGTGCCAATAAGCCCAGATTCCAGCCATCTTTAGTGAAGTTCTGCAAACTAGCTGAAGTGGCGTTAATGGGAAATGGGTGTGACACCCAAACTCTTGTTTTTATATACGTCATTGGATCTATAGAGCTGCCATAGCATGTACAACCGAAAAAAAAAAAGTGTCTTCATTAACTCTTTGCCCTCTGATAACGCGTTTTGCTGCGGCTTGTTTACTCGCCCGCTTACTCGTATTCATTCACTTAGATTCACTGAGGGTGTCACTCATACACTCACTTTCCCCCAAATTCACCCACTCACTAACGCCGCGCTTCTTTCCCTCCAGCTCAACCACAAATTTTATATGGTCTCTTATGTGTCATATTATAGTTTCCGGCTCAGTGAGATACCTTGTAGGAAAATACCTTGTTATTCGGCGGAGTATACTGGTAGAGTTTCCTTTTGGGGTTTATAACCTCCAAGCGACATCGACCATTAGGAGCGTCGTAGTTGAGGGCTTCGATAATATAAACCAGCAGAGGAGGTTTAAAGGGCCCATGAAAAGGTATGTACTATAGCTACAAAACGTACCAATAATCGCTATCCCTTCAGCTCTCGCCGCAACGCAACAACGCTCAAGCTGGCTTCACTAACATTGCAGATGTCAGGGATACAAAATGATGCTCTCTCTCCCGTCGCTAAAATCAATAGGCGCCAACGATCAACAAGAATTAAAGAGATTGCCAGGCTACCGCACCGCGGAATGTTCCCATACTGCGCTTCCTTGGTCGATACCATTGACAATGTTGCGCAAAGAAAGCCAGCGTCAGCAGTCAAGGTCGGATAAGAACGTGCTACAAGGTGCCGCTCTAATCGGTTACGTGAGGTAGTGAGCAGAATCATTAAAAAATTATTAGTAAATACTAGGATCACGCAGAGATTAACGTTTATTCGTATACTCACCAACTGGAGGGCTCGTATCTCTGCATAGTTTGTTTTACAATATGACCATGAACATATTTTCAGAATTTTTTTAACGTGCACTGACCTCGCAAGTGCACAGGCGCATTGCGTTTCTCCCACATCGATGTACGACCGACGCAACTAGGATTAAACCCCGCCTTGGAGATTAACAGGGGAGAAACCTAAATGCTAAGCTACCTCGATGATGGTCCAGCGATAGAAATAGCATATATAAAAACTTCGTATTTTAAAATAAAATATTACTGCGCACATAGTTGTGAGGACCAGGAGGATGAATTCAGACCCACGTTTTCTGAAATATGAATGAAAATTTATTGAAACCACTATCGTGCTGATGGGATCTTTCGGCACCACAGGAGGGCAATATAAACAAACTCTGGTGCTATGTAAGTCGAAATAACGTTGTGGTGCCCACTATCGGGAGAGGGGTGAGGGGTGTAAATCGACACCTAAAGGTTTTGATTTAGAACGCGTTTCATCTCGCAGTCGACGGTGCCCCTCGCAATCAGCTCCGCAGCCGGGGCAGCGCTACCTCCCCGACTCGCCAACTTTCTCCGTGGCGGTGACCGCGCGTGTTCTCCGATTTCTTCGCGTGCTCTTGCCACCACCCTTTGCCGCTGCGTGTACCCGCCCCCCCGCCCCTCTTTTCCTGTGTGGAGGCGACGGTGTGCTCCGGTTGCCGAACTTAGTCACTTAAGTACTTAATCACAGCTTAGTCACTGATTAGACAAAAGTACATAATCGCTAATTAATCACTAATTAGTCACAAGTTTATTAGTACTTAATCACTACTTAGTCTAAAGTTAATTAGCACTTATCACTAATTAGGGGGTCAGAATACATTACTGTGCGTTCGTGGTCGCAGTTTCGAACATTCTCGAAACTCGTCACCCACTGACAGCTCAGTGGCAGGACATGATGGATGATGCACCAGCAGAATGTAAAACAATAGTCGCCAGCTTTACTCGTAGCAACAATTATCGCGCCATGCTTAACAGTTGCGCAGCAGAATACACCACTCAGGCTTTCGCCTTTCACTACTTCAGCTCGTTAAGTACCTCGTAATTTTTTCTTCGCCGCGCAACGTTCCTATGGGCCCACGAGCCGCCTCCCGCAACCTCCCGATAACTTAATTGCTCTCTTCATTTCTCCAACCACAAAGCTCCCTTCAATCATGACAGTCAAGAACTGTTAGGGGAGTGTTTCTTGAAGGAATATGTGTGAAAAATTTAAAATGTTGTCTGTAATTGCACATACTTGCTCGAAATATTTGCCTCAGTCTATCGAAGAGGTGAAACAGCTGGTGAGCTACGCTCAAATTTGCCAATAGGAAGTAGCGTAATCGTCGCAAAGTTTTTTGTTGTGAAAATTTCCTTTAAGTTGCCTTAGACCACATGAACTGTCGACATTTCTTGCAGGCAATGGTCTCGAACTCAGCGAAATTATCATAGCCTTGAGGTCACAAAAATAGACACCCCCATTCCACCTCCTAAAGGCAAGTTGGGGATTTCTCTGGGTGGCAAGGGTTAAACTGAGGATGCATGGATCCGACGTGTTCGATTCCCACCCTTCCATATGAAATGAGCTGCCCTGTTAGTAGCTTCTTCATATGGAGGGTTAAGATGGGATTCGAACACGTGGTTCCATGCATACCCAGTTGGTGGCTCCTTCCAACTGTACTATGTCATCAGGTCTGCTGATATCCCACAATCCGGCGACCAACCACATCTGGCGGTTTCCATGAGTAAAAGAGAAATGATCGCCGACACGCTATTGTACATCTGACCCATGAGTGTTCAGTCATGTAATCCGCCAGCTACCACATGCATGCTCGCGATTGATTTGTTGCTGAGATGCTTCAAAATGGGACGGCAAGGGTCCCGTTGTTGGTCACCTTGCAATTCTCACCAGCCAGAGACATGCTTGATATTTTTATAGGGTTCAAGGCTTCAAATGCCGGCGGACAATTTTCGCCGACATTGCGTTACTAACGCTCTCGCACTGAAAGGCTAGCAGAGGCATGTCCGTGATTGTTCGAGGCTGCGAGTCTTCAAATGTTCCACGCCGCCAACGGACATTTTTTTGTTTCCATGAAGTTACTAAGGCTCTTAGGTTAAAAAATAAATTTCGTGCAAGTGATGCCCTCTTGCTGTTTGCTCCTTTCAGCACATATTGGTCACGCCGGACAAATATGTATGTTAGTTCATTTGGTACAGGATGCGGTAAATAGTGAGGCTGGCTCACGCTCTGCTATGAGCGGCATGTGGCGCTCACGACTCTGAGTGGCTTGCCGTACAGCAAAAGCAGGAACCTCGCTGCCCAAACTACAGAGTTTAGTGGTGATGCACCCTCAACTAGGTGACGAGGCACTTCGAAGGAGGGAAAAAGTGAAAAATCAGGGGACAATTAAGCCACAGCGTTAATGTCTCTCATTTGCGGCTCCCCATGTGATCTTGGTTTGCGTACATGCACTTTGCACTTCGCTTTATCACTCATCTATTCATGTATGCCTATGGTTACTTAGCCCTATACACTTGCATAGTACTACTTTATGCTACATAGATATAAAGCCCCTTACTTCTCGTGTGATCTCATGACGTCACACAACCCCCCCCCCCCCCTCCTCCCCTTCGATCAGTGCACAGTGATCTGGTCTGCAAACTACTCCCTGCTTAAGGGATGCTCGTCATTTCTCGCTCACAATGACGAGAATACCGGACTTTCTGCGGAACGTGGCCTTTAACTCTATTGGTTTAATAAGGAAAAGCCCGAACGCAGAAATTCGTGGTCCGGGGAGGAACTGAATTTCGTCAATATATTGACGCGACACTGACTGATAGACAGGTAATGTGACGTCAGATGGTCATCTTACAAGGTAAGGCTAGCAGAAGCTGCCGGCTCGGTTAGCCTTTTTCCAATCGGAGGGCGCGATGGGAATTGATACCGGCGCTCTTGTTTGACGAGAACACGCTACCTCTATTCCACTCAGACACATTAGTCCGGCTTCCTTAAGCCGAAGAACTATATTCATGTCTGATTGTCTTTCGAAATAATGGAATTGCTACAGACGCATGAGAAGGAGTATATTTACGGTAACAGAGACGCACATTAAGGGATTATAGGTTAGTTTCAAAATGTAGGTATCAGCGAACGCATTGCCACTAGAGAAATGCGCTTAGCGCAAACGTAATTTTCAACGCAGAGCCGAGGATCACAAATTAAGAGGATAATTTCAATTGGTTCGTTCACGTTAGAACGCCAAGACCTAAGAAACTAAGAGTATTGACTGCCATCTAGGTTCGGGACCCAGTTCTGCATCGCAAATGTTGTATAATGGCTCGGCCAGTGATCGCCTTTCCGAGACGGCCAAGTTGCTTTAGTAACCTTCGTGAAACGACACGACTAATAGGTTTCGATATTGACTCAATCGCTCGTGTACATTTTTTTTTTTTTTTTTGTATGGAAAGACGCATAAGGATGAGCGACTCAGTGTGTGAATTTTCTAGTAGACTGCGAAGTAAGCGAAGCACTTCTCAAGGCAGTCCGGAAGAGCACGGACACAAATAGCCAAGTAACTGTATGGGCGTCCCATAGGAGGAGGCACTTTCTAATATTCGTGACAGACGTTCGCCTGCGTGTTCCACGGGAAGTGCCCACGCTTAAATCCATCTTTTTGTCACGAAATATTCCGGACAATTATTACAATCGGTTCGATCCCCTCGGCTGTGCTTTCTGCACTTATCTATGCTTCTTTCGCCTTGGTCTCCGATTCTTTTCACGCCCCAAGGCAACTTTCGCTCGGGCGACGACAGGAGAAGAGGAAGCGGTTCTCCTTTGCTTCTTTATTTTGCACGCGTCAACTAGCGTCCGAGCGAAGACCGTCTCTCGGCCGGGCACGGTGGCTGCAGCAGCAGCAGAAAACCGAGATTAGACTTGCAAATGCGCCAGCAATCGCGCAAGCGTCCTGGGCATCCCCTACGGGAGCTTCAGGACAGGAGTCGTACTGGGTCTTTGCCGAATTTCCGCAGACAAAACGAGATTAGCTCCGCCCACGCTCGTTTAGACGAGGCCCGCAAGAGACACTCGAAGCAGTCGTCTTGTCCCGTTTGACAGCGCTTGTCTTTGCTCCAGACCCTTGCTGGCAGGACTAGAATGTGTTAAAGAAAAAAAAGCACTTGAGAAATAAAAGAAGCGCTCACGTGAGCACCGCTTGCTGGCGACCTCCCTACATTTATGCGGAGGCATTCGCAAACGTTATAGCGACAGTTGCGCACAATCGGAGGTGAATTTATTTCCGCCGTTCGCAATGTCCAGCGTACGCGAAGAGAGCGGCGTGATCTAGAGGCCTACTAAAGCCGTGTACGTGTCGCGTAGTTCATGTTTATATTCATGACGTCAAAAGAACGGGACCAGAATGACGTCCTTGTTATAGTAGTGCCTTAAGTATATAGCATGTTTGTTTGTTACAGTAATTGCGAATACTGACATTCACGAATTATGAGGCTTATAGATATGACTAATCAAATGATGCAGTTTTGACAGAGTTACCAAATTTAAACATCCGACAGCTTTATAAGGTACGCGCGGTGTTCTGTGTACGTAAACAACCATCAAAATTAAATAATCTGGACGTTATGTTACGAATTAAAATCAATAATCATAACTGGAGCATAAACGTATATAAAAGTTTCCCCGTCGTAATGTCATTTTCTCCATCATGGAACTGAATGAATTGATTTCGAAATGCTTCTGCACTGCAGAGGAGAAAAGTTTGAATGGTAGGAGGAAGCAGGAATCTATTATGTTTACAAACTGAAGCCTGTAGTTAAGTATAAACAGAAAGGGCATCAAAGAGTGAAAAACAACAACAACAACAACAAAAACAGTGCAAGAACAAGCACTTTGAAAGTAGCAACTTACAAGGCAGTTACGGGATACAATCGAATGCGTGGTACAAAGCAGGTCAGGTTAGTCGGAGCGTAGGTTAGACCGCGCAAATATTTCTTATATGTGATGAAGCGGGGAAAGATAGAAATTATATAAATTTGTGCACATGATTTACGGTGCTAATACACGGGTGCGGTATGGTCGAGTGCATCTTGCAGACGGTGGCAATATAAGTAAAGACGAATCAACTCCAACTTGTAGTTGAGTATTAGAGAGGAAATCAACACGGGATTTTTTCACAGGCATTAAAGAGTTGGGATGGATATCCTTACGATTTAGCTTATGCTTTCGCGTTTCAGACTCAGCTTTGCTGCGTCGTTTATTGAGACGTTCCTCTCGTTGTTCGGGTGTCTCGGACGCTCGTTGAGCTTCCAGCCTTTCATTCCTTCGCTCCTTTTCAGCCAACTCCCCTGGTAGCACTTCTGTATCGGTATTAAGTATCGGCGGCATGTTAAAAAGGCTTCGTGTCTACTGTTACTTCAATGCCATGTTTACGGCTAGCACGGCGCTATGCTTTCGTGCCTAAAACATGTGGATGCTTGGGAGTGAAAGTGGTAAGAGAGAAAGGGGAGTCGGTAGTGGAGGGCTAAGGAGTAATTTTGACCAACTGGGGATCTTTAACGTGTGCAGTACGATGCCAGCGCACGTTAAAGATCAGAGAGGGGGCGAAGGATGGCAGTTCCTGGCCCTACGGGGCTGGGACGGTAGGTCAACGCCGCTTGCGGCGGAAGCTAGCAAGCCAATGATTTTTATCTGTTGTAGGCCGTCGTTTCACCCGCCACCGTTTCGGTGGTGGTGGACGACGGCTGTTGTTGCGGCGCGCGCCTTTCTCTCCCTCTTCTTTTTTTCTTTCTTGTCGATTTTCTCTTCTGTCCGCACGAGGCAGCGGAGGTGGCTCAACTACAGAGCCAGTAGCAGGCCCGTGCATTTCTTTCTTCCCACAGCCACAACAACAAGCACGTTACTGGATTGCAAAACATTTATTTCGTCACTGCCTCGGCGGGGTGGTGCAGTGGTAAGACGCCCGACTACTGTGCCGGAGTTCCCGGGATCGAATCCCGGCCTCGGCGGCTGCGTTTCGATGGAGGCGAAACGAAGTGGCGTCCGTGTGCTGTGCGATGTCAGCGCACGTTAAAGATCCCCAGGTGGTCGAAATTACTCCGTAGCCCTCCACTACGACCCCCCTTTCTCTCTACCCACTTTTACTCCCACCTTCATCCATCCCTTACGGCGCGGTTCAGGTGTCCACAGAGCAAGTGTGACAGATACTGCGCCTTTCCCTTCCTATGAACCAACCAACCAACCTATTTCGTCACTCAAGCAGGTATAAGGAGAGACGTACTCGATGGCCGTTAGTCCATGGCTGGCGGCGACATTATTAGCTCGCTCGATGGCCCGTAATTGAGTCTTCGGATCCGAGCTGACCACCACGGCGTCCCACTGCTCGGGAGAAGGGAGCTGTATCAGTGGTGGATCATTTGCGCAGTTCCAGAGAATGCGATCGTATGTCGCTCTTTCGCTGCATTTACAGCAGTTTGGGTTGTACTGTCAGGGCAAGCACCGCCGGATTTATGGGGGAGCGTGTTTGTAGTCGGCGCCAGGTAACTTCCTGCTCCTTTGTTAAAGATTTGTTAGGGGGCGGATATGTGCGCATTTTCAGCCTGAAGTGAGGTTAATGTCATGGAAAAAAACTTAACCCGTCCCTTGTGAAATTCGGGTCGGAGGGCGCGCTCACTGCCCGGTTGACAAAACCTCGGGCTTGCGCGTGAGCCGCCTCGTTCCCCGAATTAGACGAGTGGGCCGGGACCCAGATTAGTTCAATTTCCCTAATCGGAGCAGGGGTGCTTTAGAGGATGCGGAGGGAGGTAGACGGGATGTGGCCCCTCGCAAAATTGCGAATGGCTTTTTTAGAATCACAGAATATAATATCGGCGGACGTGTTTGCAATAGCTAAGGATATGGCCGCTTCCTCCGCCGTCTCGGAGGAGGTGGTAGCGATTGATGCGGCCGCCAACGGGGAACCGTTCCCATTCACAGCGGCCAGTGCGAACGCTTGTCTTTGGTTGTGCCGATATTCTGCCGCGTCCACGTATGCTGCGTTGACGTGTCGGCCCTCGCCATGCGTTGGTCTTCGTGGTGCGCGGGTTGCATATTCTTGGGCAAGGGTTTAATAAACAGAGCTGCCCTAATGTGTGTAGATAACTGTGTTTCCGCGTCCTTCTCTGGAAGTTGTTCGCACATGTGTAGTCTGTACAGGCTGGACCTTCCCACGTTCGTGCGAGTGAGTCGTCCGAGCTGGGAGACAAGGTGTGACTCGCACAGCTCCGATAGCGTGTTTTGAACCCCAAGGGCCAGCAACCTTTCCGCAGACGTGCTGTGCGGGAGCCCAAGGGCAGCCTTGTAGGCCTGTGTATCCTCTATTTGGCCGTCATTCCCCGTGGTTACCCACAGGGTGATGTCGTCTGCGTAGAAAGTGTGCTGCAGCCCCGCCAGAGCAGCGAGCTTGGGGAGAAGTGTAATGAGTGCAAGATTAAATATGAAAGGCGAGAGCACCGAGCCTTGTGTTGTGCCCCGGCTTCCCAGAGGAATGGGATCTGATTTAGGGCTACCTAGACTGAGCTCTGCTGTCCGCTCGGATAGGAATGATCGGACATAATTAAATATCCGTTCACGAGGGTCCAATTTATAGAGATTCGTGAGGATTCCCTCGTGCGAGACGTTGTCGAGGGCTCTGCTCAGGTCTAGCCCGAGTACCACCTTCGTCCCAGTTCCACATGGAGGGTCCAGCACATCCTTCTTAAGCTGTAGCAACACGTCCTGCGTGGACAAGTTTGCCCTAAAGCCAATCATTGTTGGAGGAAGTAAGTCGCGGTCTTCCGCGTAATTTTGCAGTCGGTTAAGGATGACATGTTCTATTAGCTTTCCGATGCAAGACGTGAGGGAGGCAGGCCGCAAATTCTCGATCGAGAGTTTCTTGCCTGGTTTTGTGATGAAGGTGACCCGCGCGTGCCTCCATTCCTGAAGGATCTCGCCTGCCCTCCAGTAGATGTTCAGTTAAGATCCCCAGGTGGTCGAAATTACTCCGTAGCCCTCCACTACCTACTCCCCTTTCTCTCTTTCGACTTTCACTCCCACGTTCCTTCCTTCCCTAACATCGCGGTTCAGGTCAACATTCAGGTGTCCACAGAGCAGGTGTGACAGATACTGCGCCTTCCCTTCTTGTGACGAAGTCTGCGGTGACAACCTGCGCCGCGCGTGTCGTCACTCGTGCTCCGACATACGTCGGCTCACGGGAAGCGCGATGTTGACTACCGTAGTGAAGCCTTTTCCTTCAAAAATAATTGGGGGCTTTAAGCATGGCAGGAACCTATAGAGCTTGACATCATTGCAGCTTTACTGAAAACCATGGTACTCACAACTGATTTATTTATAGGAAGGGAAAGGCGCGGTAACTGTCTCACTTGTTTTTTGTGAACACCCCAACCGCGCCGTAAGGGAAGGGAGGAAGATGGAAGTGAAAGGGGAAAGAGAGAAAGGGGAGTAGGTAGTGGAGGGCTACGGAGTAATTTCTACTACCTGGGGATCTTTAACGTGCGCTGACATCGCACAGCACACGGACGCCTCTTCGTTTCGCCTCCATCGAAACGCAGCCGCCGAGGTCGGGTTCGAACCCGGGTACTCCGGCACAGTAGTATCTTGCCTTTCCTGTACACTATTTATTTATCATTATTGTTATTATTTACATTAGTCTGTGCGATTTTGTTGTTGTAGAGACTGTAGGAAGAAGGAAAAGAAAATGCATGGCCTGCCACTAACTCTGTAGCTGGGCCACCCCCTCTGCCTCGCCTCATCCCTTGTAATGTACACTGCTTCCAACAATAAATGTTTTACCACCACCATTCGCTGCCTCGTGCAGACAGAAGAGATTGATTGAGTGATTGATTGATTTATAGGAAGGGAAAAGCGCGGTGTCTCACTTGTTTTTTGTGGACACCTCAACCGCGCCGCAAGGGAAGGAAGGAAGGGGGGAATGAAAGTGGAAAGAGAGAAAGAGGAGCCATAGTGAACGGCTACGGAGTAATTTCGACCACTTGCGGATCTTTAACGTGCATTGGCATCACACAACACACGGACTCTTCGTTTAGCCTCCGTGGAAACGCAACCGCCGAGGTCGGGTTCGAACCTGGGTACTCCGGCACAGTAGTCGGGCGTCTTACCACTGCACCACCCCGGCGGGGCAGACAGAAGAGGAGAAAATAGAGAAGAAAGAAAAGGAAGAGGGAGAGAAAGACGGGCGCCGCAACAACAGCCGTCGTCCACCACCGAAACGGTGGCGGGTGCAATGACGGCCTACAACAGATAAAACTTTTGTGGCAGGCTAGCCCCCGCCGCAAGCGGCGGTGACCTACTTGTCTCCGCCGTCGTCTGCCACCGAAGCGGTAACGGCCTACAACAGGTCCAAGCACCGGTGGCAGGCTATGCCCCCGCCGCAAACGGGCGGTAATAGGTGGGGTGTCCGCATGGGCGATGAGCTTATTCAAGAAGACTTCTGGACTCGGGTGAGGTGGGTTTTTCTCATAAAAGGTGGGTCTGGTGTGGCCACCTGCATGCAATGCTGACTGAGGCTACAAAGACGGGCCCGTGAATAGTGCGTAAGGGCAAGATAAGGGGTGTGTTGCCCGCCCAAGGTCGAGTAAGGATGAAGCAAGGGGGGTGGGAAGTAAATGTGGACATCCCACCTGCCAAGGCAGCCGCGGCGTGGGCCACCGCATTGCCCCCTGATTCGTTCGAGTGACCAGGGGCCCACTGAACAACGACAGTTCTGGTCGCGAGTTGGTGGCGTTTAAGGAGGCGCTGTACGGCCGTAGCTGTTGCATCTTGCGAACCCGGAGTAGCGATTTTCTTGTAAGCTTCATAGGAATCAGTAAGAATACGTATTAAATCAGTTCCCGTTATTAAGGCGAAAATAGGCTCATGAGTGTCCATCCACGAAAAGAGTCACACCGCGTGATTACGCGGGATACCTCGAGATTGTAACGTCATCAAGTGGTGACATCATCGGCCGTGATCAGACGTGACGTCATCATCGATGACATTAGGCGATTCGCGCTGTGGCCCAATCGCGCGTCCGATCCAGGCGTCCATGTTATAGTGCTCAATCTTCTAGAGCACTATATCCACGCGGCGCCTTTCATTTGGCGATTCCTCGAACGCCGCACCACACAGCATAGAGAAGCAGACGCAGTAAAGCAGCACTCAGCGGCGTTTCAAACAAAGGCTTTCGCCTCATCGCACTTTAGTGATGCAGTGTCTTGAAAACACTTCAATAATAAGTGATATTTAAGCTTAAGTCATATATCTTTCATAGCTCATATCGAGTAAACTGCACTGCAATATTTTTAAGTCTAAAGCGGCTACCATTCATTAGCCTATTGTGATAGAAACTAGGCAGACACTTAAATGCTGCGGAGCGTGACTGAGCAAAGTTGGATGCTCTCACGCTTGTGTTACGAAACTGACTGGCTTTTCACGTTCGAGGGCACAAACGGAATGAAGGGGACGCAGTCCAGGCGCTGGTGCACGCTTCTCTTTAGAGACGCATGCGGAGCGCGGCTTTTGTGGTTGATCATACAATGGCGCGCATTACATTGGGAACGGCCAGCCCGCCGTCGGCGGCAGCGTTCATGAGACGCACCATTGACATTACTTTCACAGTAGGCTACGCTGTTTGCCTATCGGTGCCGCGGTATCATTTCTACGAATTCGCGCGACCGGATATCATCTACCGCTCCGGAATTGTGCGCTGTGCTCGCCTGTGACCGACAAGGCGTTGCGTAAGTTCACTGTTTTCCCTCTACGCATGAAGACTGGTTCGTCAGAACCTTCTGAAGTGGCTCACTGGTACCGGTTGTTCCTGACAGCCATTTAGGCCTGGACATCCATTAAAAGCTCTTCACAGAGCCGAGCAAGTGGGGTTTCAAAAGAGGAACAGCCCCTACGGTTAACTATCAAGCGCCGGCGTTGATTAGACGTATAGACTCGAGCGTCATTTGCAGCGCGTAAGCAAACCGCTAGGCTATGATTGCTAACTAGCTGTGTAGGCTATCTACCACCTTCCAATTTTCGCTGAGCATTTTCATCATGTCTATAGAGTATACGAGTTAATCAGGACGTGTAATTTATATATTATGTTTGAAAGCTAGGCATGCTGTAACGAGTGCCCAAATGCACTTGACAGTCGTGGCTTGGCATAGCTGCAGAAGAGAAACCTAGACGCTCTGGGACCAATCCGGGATTATCGATAGGCAGTTTTTTGTCTATCTGTGGCAACTGAACCATGGCAAAGCCTTGTGACCGAATTTTTTGCACTTTCTTTGCATAAACCTCCCGCGTTTGTTTCATAGTATAGCCTGGCTTTACAGCTCATTCACAAAAACACGGACTACCACGAACATCAGGATGACATGGGTGGCATCGCTGTTCAGGCATTACTTTTCTCCGCAGTCCCGAAGGAAAGCGTAGCAGGGGGCGGCAGAAAGTTAGGTGGGCGGATGAGATTAAGAAGTTCGCAGGGGTCAAGTGGATGCAGCTAGCACAGAACCGGGTTAAGTGGAGAAATATGGGAGAGGCCTTCGCCCTGCAGTGGGTATAGTCAGGCTGATGATGATGAGTGTCTGCGACTGCAGGGTTATTGTCGTTGCTGTCAATGCTGAAGAACTGGGTTCATCATGTGATCGCAACCTGTGTACTACCGGATTTTCTTGATATCTTTCCTCGTGATATCTCTGCCCTTCTACAATAAACATGAGCACCGGTTAGAAGGAAGCAACTGATTGATTGATTTATAGGAAGGGAAAGGCGCGGTAACTGTCTCACTTGATTTCTGTGGACACCTCAACCGCACCGTAAGGGAAGGGATGAAGGTGGGTGAGAAAGTGGAAAGAGAGAAAGAGGAGCCGTAGTGGAGAGCTACGAAGTAATTTCGACCACCTGGGGATCTTTAACGATGCGCTGACATCGCACAGCACACGGACGCCTCTTCAAGGTCGTGCTAAAGCGAGCAGTCTCTTAAAGAGCGCGCAAGGAAATACGAGTAGGCACGTATTTATTAATGAAGTCGAAGAAGCGAATTTTAAACAAGATTTCTATACGTATTTAGTATCTTTGCGGGTGTTTCAGAGTTTGGATCAGGAAGCTTGCGATGTTTGGTGTTGTGGACGTTTTGAACACATTCATCTAAACTTATGTCCCAAATCGTCTCCTATCTGCGACAAAAGTAACAGTTTTCAGGCCCTGGATTAATTTTTACAACCTGCGCCCTTTGATTTGCGCTGACATCGTGCAGCACATCTGCTCTTCCAAATTTTGCCTGCACCGAAATGTCAGCTCTGCGGTCGACCTATTGATCGGGCGAGCCATAGGTGGCTTCCGCCAATTTAATAAGACGTAACTCCGGGCCATCGCGCAGCTAGAACCTCAACAGCGCTTAATGCACTTAGCAACGAAATAAAGACAGCATGTGTGCATGCACATGCGTGCGTGAGTTTGTGTGCGTTCCAAAGCAATCGTACTATGAGTTGGACGCCTCACTGAACGGCTCCGGAGATTTTGACCACCTGGGGTGTTTCCGAAACATCGCGGCATAACATAATACACATTAAAACGGTAAAATTATACGGAATCGAAAGATAGGGGCCAATATCGCAATTTAAATATCGACGGCTCCCCGCTGTTTATATATATATATATATATGTATATATATATATATATATATATATATATATATATATATATATATATATATATATATATATATATATATATATATATATATATATATATATATATATATATATATATATATATATATATATATATATATATATATATATACACATGAGCAGAACGGTAGCACTGAGCTTGGCCTGATCTTGGCACAGTTTCGAAGCTGCAATGCCAGAATTGGGTTGTTCTGCTTTCGTTCAGCTTCTTTCGTAAAACTGGTCTTGTCCCAGGCAAGTCAGCGCCATCGAGAGAGTCTGACCGATGATCGGCTTGAGCTAAACGCACGAAGGCCGTGACAGAAAAAGAACTGGAGCGAAAGAGGGGGCGGTGGGCTACTTTGCTGAACTGTGTGCTTTTCAGCATTTAGTTCTTTTCAGTGACGTCACCTCCGCCGTCACAGCTGTGCGAGACGCCGAGGTCGCAAACAAGATCGCGAGCCAGCGATATTTTTCGTTCCATTTTCTCTTTATTGATGCATTGTCGCACAAGCAGCCATGCCATGTATTTTACTGTGACGTCTCTAGAAGTCATCTACGGGACATGCTTTAGTTGAGTTCTCGAGTTTTGTTTATGAACGACCACTTTTGATTTATTTGGCTAGGAAAGTGAAAGAGATGAAAGAGGTGTGACTGTACTGAAAAAAAAAAAAAAAAGGAAAACAAACTTATTTATAGCTTTTAACGAGGGCTTCCTTGGGGGAAAGCGCTTAAACGAAGAATATAGGCAAACGGAAGTCGGACTAGGGCTAGCTGGCCCGAAGCGCCATTCTCTGAATTGCCATTTGCAAAGAAGGGTGCACAAAGAACTTTCGAACACTGTGATGTAGTGCAAAACAGAGGTGACTTAATTGTGCAATTTATCAATATGATAACTGCGAGAGCGCGTACACACACACACACAGCGAATTATGCATTAGATATATAGGAAACAGGATCAGTTTGGGCTGCCGTGCGCATATTAAATGAATAAATGCTTACGCATGCTACTCTATCTGTTCCAATCATAGCAATTTGTTCTGATCGACCTCAAAGTTTAGCCTCTTATATTAGTGAATCGTGGATGGAAGATATTCAGGGGAATTAATGAAAAATATGATCCGTCAGCTTCATGTAGCAGCCCTTGTAAGCGTATCCGTAGCTGCTCCTCCAATCCAGTTTAAAATCGGCAAATTGTTTTTTTTTTTTTTGCGAAAAAAGAAAAACAGAAAGCGAAATCTTGCGGACCGTTGCAATCTATACGTTTATACAGCGACTCTGAAGTGCTTTTTATAGCTAACACAATTTCTTCGCCTTAAAAAGCTCCTTTTTCCAGGGTAACATTATTGACAGTAAATAATATGGGTAGATCTACAAAGTAACTTGGCGAATGCTTACATTTATAAGCACTTCATGCAGGAGTTTGCCAGAGTTTGAAAATAGGCACGAGATTGAGCAACTTAGAGTAAAGACTCACATATGGAGCTACCGGAGAAGCATAACCTTTAGCGCTCACTGTTCCTACTGTTTAATAAAGGCCAACACATAGAAAACTGGAGAGTCCTGCCTTCCAGTTAATTAGAAGATTTGTGACAGGTATTTAGGAGTCTTTTTGACAATAGCAAAGAATAATGTTACATTCCAATTAAATTTCGGTCGTCTTCGATGTATAGGATGAAAATTAGTGAACACTTGGAGCAGTACAACATATCCGTTTTAAACGATCCACTTTCAAGATACAAATGTACTCAAGCGCTTTCCGAAATCTCCAACCTCCGGCTTCGGAAAAAAAAAAAAAGAAATTCTGATTTCTGCCAAATATTTTGTTCCTAATTAAAGCAGTGCTCTTTTGTTTGTGTTCCGTTGTCTGCGAATGAGAGCAATAACGCGCTTCTCGAAGTTCCATCGTGCTATGAAAAACGCTGTTAAGGGAGGCTTCTTCGGAGTACACAGATATATCCTAATAGGGGCGGCTTAACTCAGCTCGTTCTATAGAAGAAAAAAAAAAAATACAGCAGATGCTGCAGCCGTCGCCGTCCTAGATAATATTTGTTCACACTTTGTATGTACAAAATCTTCCAAGGAATTTATTCGAACACAGTCATCTCTTTCTTCTTTCCAGGGCTTAAATATAAGCCGGAAGTATTTGTAACACTGGCTTTTCAAACTACATGATTGCGTTTCTATTCCTCTATCGACCATGGTGTTGTCCTCATTGACCCAAGTCGCCGTATGCGTTTGCAGTGCTACAAAACTAATCTGTAGTTATCTCTGAATTAGGGGCGATACCCGAAGGGAATAGCATATAATCACTGAGTTGGCTCGATCAGCCTAGCACCTCCTGCTTTTCTGACGATACACATCGATCCAGTGAGATCAAGAGCTCTGGATTCACAGACAACGTCCAATGAATACGGCTTAACGCCATCGTGGAAGCCGACTACTCGTGTTCATTGATTCCGTAGTGTAGCCCGGTACTAATAGTTCCAGCTAGAAGCGTACCCCAAGAATCACCGCCTTGCTCGAAGGACTGCTCAGTATGCACACGTAAAGCATGGGACGAAATGAATACGTCAACGCTCTACAGGTGTTATCAAATAATTATAGTGCATTCTTGCTGTGTAAACATCACAAATTTCGGTAATGAGAGGTCCATGGTAGAGCTTGGTTACGATGCGCAGTGTGGAAGCGCCTGTCGCCGCTATTGTGAGGCGGGCGATGCCTCTCGAGCCGACAAACACTTGAAGAGTGTGTAAATTTTCCGCGGTTACATTCATTTCAGAACGACTAGTGCCACAAAGAACGTCTTACACGTCTTGCACGTCTTGTACTCTGAGTTGTTGTATGCGCTCGGGTGGTAGTGCCGCTTTAAGCGAAACAACCTAATTCAAACCACACAGCGAATTACTTTCATTATTATTCTCTTCGGGAGTTCCATTCAAGCTATGCCGGCAGAAGGGTGCGCAGTCGGTATGGGCACCAAAACGAGGACGATGTTGCCTCGGTCGAGCGAGAAAAGGGCGAGAACGAACCGAACGAAAGAGAAAAAAAAAACGCAAGACTTTGAAGGGCTCTGTCAGGTCCGCTGTTGCTTATTTCGGGCTGCGGCGCCCAAGGTGAGAAGCAGCAGCGCTTGCACCGTTCGCCCGTGCCGCCGACGACCTCGGTAGCTCAGCTCTCTCGAAGGGCCCGTAAACTGCGCCTCCCAATGATTGAGACTGGGCTCTGCTGACGGGAACATTTCGCTGAACCTTTTGTCTTCTTCACAAGGACACTTGAGATGAAGCTTTCTTCGAGTGTTTTGGTTTCGTGATTGTAACTAGCGTGCCGCATCACGGCGCTGCTTCTGGTCGCTTTCAGATTTACAACTCGAGCGACAACATCGCGATCAGGTTTCACTAAAAGAGCAGTTGAAGGCTGGTCATTGGTGAATTCTTTAGAACCTAGCATTACCACTTGAGGGCTACCTTTCCCAGCAAGTTAAACAGAACACAAAACAGACTAAACTAAGCAGCAAGGGAAAGCGACCACTCGCTACCTTATACATTCAATCCGCGCAGCAGGACTACTACATACGGACAATTTCTCGACGCATGTGTTCTGATCATGCAAAATGCTATGATGGAGCCAATCTGGATGACGTTATATACTCCGAGCCACTTTCAATGGAAACAATGAGAATCGGCATGGGGGTCTGTCGAACCGCGTTACACGTAGCGGCGCTTCGGTCGGGAGCTGAAGGCGGCTTTTTCGAGCATTTTTTTTTTATTATGCATCCTCCATAGCTTCGATAACGTTTAGCATATCCCATATTTGAAACATCGTACGGCATTCTCATAATCCGCATTGATGGCGCATTCAACGAGATTTGCGCAAATGCAGGTTCTCGTGTTCGCTGGGCCGCATCTAGGCGCTGAAAGCAAAGGTCGTCGCTCCCTTTCACTCTCCACACAATACGCGCACGAGGTAGACAGCGAACATTGAAGACGAACTTCCCGGTCGAAAACACGAGAGGCCGCAGTGCTAAACTCCTCACTTGCGCCTCCTCAGGAACAGATTTCTTTATTCGCGCTAGCTATCCTGACGTCGGACCCCGGGCGACTCGTGTCAGCCAGTCGAACACGTGGTGGAGTATACGACTCGAGTACCAATTGTAACAGCAGCAACACGGATGCGAATCCTGACGCGTAAACACTAGACAGAGCTGTTTGCGACTCGCCGTTGTCAAGAGGCACCGGCGAAGTACTTTGATTTTTTGCGTGCAGCCAAAAAGATCACCGCCGATGAATAAGATGCGGATGGTATACATGCACGTCGGTTTCTATCCATGGCAAGCATGGATGGAATGAGCTTGTTTTTTTTTTCTTTTTTTTTTTTTGAGGTCACTGATAGGGTGTGTGTGTGTGCAGAGCAGAAAATGTCATCATGGGCCAAAATATTCATTTCACATCAAACCGCGTGTAGCAGCCATCGAAAGCTGTGCGTTCGCGTTGTTCCCTTCCATCAGTTCTCAAGTTTAGATCTGCGAAGCTTATCGCTCATCGTGCGAGGCCTGCCCATTTTTACTCGATTCTTATTCAAATAATTTCGATTGCTTGGGTATCCTTAAAGTGCACTAGCGTCGCTCAGCTCACGGAATCCTTGCATTTTGTCTTCATGTAATCGCCACAGCCGCCGCTGCCGGGATTTAATCCGTGTTATCGGGCTCAGGAGCTTAAAGCAGTAACGACAAGGGAAGATGAGGAGCACATAGGGAGCGTAGGGAAGAAGAGCAAGAAGAAAAATAAAGGCGCTATTTTGCGACACACACGGCACGGCTGCCCACACATTAAGTGCGGCAACAATAGGATCATAATTCATTAGGCCTGAGGGTGTTTATCATCGATGTAATATCCCTGCATGCTCTCTTAGGATGTAATATCCCTGCATGCTCTCTTAGGAATGTTTGCGTTGTGTCCCTGCCGTAACCCAGTGCAAAGACTCAGGAGCGGTACACGCGTGCTCTCAAAACTACCTGCATCGTCCTCGGCGCCCTTACTAATGCTCTGACGCCGCTGACTATTACTTACGTTAGCAAGGCGCAGAATCGAAGAAAAGCAATAGCCTCTTGCTCTTGACAGCTGATTGGCATCACTGGCTGCTACCCAGTACGGGTGCTCAAATATAAAACAAACGTCAAAGTGCAGGTGTCAGTCCGAAATTGGGCGACTGACACGCTAATCACGTTTCGCCTTCGCTACTCTTGTTCTGCTCTTTAATATCGTTATTGGGCGTCGAAATCGAAGAAAGGAGAATAATGCGGAGGGAGGCGTAACGTGCCGCATCATGCACGCATTGTCAGTTTCGCGTTCACAAAGAAACTGCGCTTCTCGGCGTCTGCAAAAACGAAGGGGCCCTCAGGGCTCTTCTAACTCCTTACACATCGCGATAGCCTGTGACGTCAGAATGAGGAAGTCCTATGGGCAGCCGACTCAGCTACGTTATTACTCGATCTGACTGATGATCGTATGCTCTAGTAATGTGTTACTTCTTAACCTGTCAGGCGAATACAATCAGGCGTGTGCGGTTAAGTCGAGCAATGTATCAAAAAGTTGGAAACTACCGACTTTTTCTGTGCTTGTAATATTTGACTGCGGAGCAGATTTAATATTTAGAAGCTAATTTGAAAGACATTTGTTTTAACTGCAAGGATGAAATTTACAGTAATTTTTTTCTTGACATATTAATCAGAGAGCTGTTTTGCCGTTCTAGGTTTGTCACTTTGCGAAATCAGCTTAGTCGTATTCCCTGTCTTCGCGTGTGGTGTTTCTTAAGCATGTGATTTTTTTCGCTTCTTTGAACTCCTACATTGACTTCCACATTGAAAGTGAGTACGAAGATGCGAACAATAAAGCAAAAAAGAACGCAAAATACACCTCAGCACCCAAAGCACTCAAAAGGCTGAGCCTCCCCGCGGCGGCTTAGCCTTTATTGAGCTCAACTCTACGCCGGGAGCTTCAATATGGTTGCGTGAACCTGTTTTGATGGAGTTGGACCGCAGAAGGTAACCGTGGCCCGTGGGCTGTACGGTGCCAGTTCCTGTTTAAAGGAAGTTCTCAGGTGGCCAAATTATTCTGCGGCTGTCTCATACCTCGAATATTGCTATGTACCTTCATTGCCAACCTTCTTTATCCCGTAACTACCGTATGACAGCTATTGCACCTTTCATTTTTTCAGAACCAAGTGTGACGGTGAAAATTTTATGGCGAAGAAAATTATCCTAATGGAAGGAGTTCATGCTAGTGAGGGCAACTACCCAACTGCAGCATTCAAACGATCATTCATGCGAAATCACTTTCCTCCACTGAGAATTCCACCATTCGCCTTTTTTCTCCTAAAAACGCTACGGTGTGAAACTTAACTTAAAAATCGGCTTGGGTTTTAGAATTTACCACACAGAATAAATTTAGGCTATGAGAAGCAACGCAGAGGCGGGCTCCTACACTCTCGACCACCTGTGGTTCTTTAACGCGCACTGACGTCAGCAGTGCAAGTGGACCTTGTGTTTAGCCTCCATCGAAACGCGGCCGCCACAGCGGGCATCAAACCTGAGTCGGTCGCACAGTAGAAGAGCGCCCGAACAACTCAACCACCGCCCCGGAAGTGAGCTTGAAAATGAGTGCAGGGCTAACGCGCCCCCACGAATTCCGCATTTGATGCAATGGGGTGCGCAGAAAGGGAATGAACAACCAGGTGCTTGTAGTAATTTGTTGCCTCCCCCCCCCCCCCTCCCATTTTTAACGCACATTCTCATTTCACACAATCCTCCTTTTCTTTGCTTATTGCTGTAGCAACATTAAAAGCCGCGGTACTGAAAAATTCTTTATAATCATTGCACCACTTGCAAAGGCCTATAGTTTAAGTATCACCTGCAATTCTGGCTCATTTTTTCTCGCGATTATGCCATATTTAATGAGCCACGAATGGTGGTTAATGTTCGATTGGCAACACAATAGAAACCAACACAAATAAAACAAAGCAATTGAATGACGGACGCCTACGCTGGTACTGCTCCGAATATCCGATGCTCAAGGCAGACTCTTGGAAGGCCACTCTACACTATGAGCTCAAATGGCGGGCTTCAGGCGGCGCTGTGTTGAAGCCCTTCCCTTCACTCAGCTGCGGCTGATATGCCGACCACAACTTGGCATGCAGCAGTGCCTTTTCTTCTGGGTTCATTATTCAAATCTTTCGCAAGATTTCGTTTCAGCAGGGTCATTTACACGTCACTGCTATGGCATAATAAGTGCCAATTTTAATTTTTTTTTCTCAAAGCAAGCGTAAAGTCTGCCCCTGAGTGTACACGGGCCTATAGAGCACCTCTTTATTATTCAAAAGAACTAAAGCAAGTGTGAATGAGTAGCCATAATTATTTATTTTTCTACATCGCTCGTCTTTCCCTCCTTTTCTTTTTCGTTCTTCATTTTATTGAAGAAGGAGAGGTGCTTAGGGCAGTGTAAACCCCTTCATCCTCACAGAAAACAGATGGGAATCTTAACATCATAGGACAACAGCGAAACTTAAAGGCCTCAAATTAGTTACCAGCTTTTGAGAACGTTGATTATAGCTAGGAACAAGATTGCAGGATGGATTCACCTTTCGTTAATTGGTTCTTCTAAGAGCAAGCTTAGCCCACGGAAGCGGACTATGGGTTGGTCTCTGATAATATAGGGAAGTTGTTAAGTTTTGTTTTATCAACAGTGCAAGAATGAAACTACTCGAATACGGGACCGGGAGCACGCTTACAACCTGCTCTGCTACAGAGGCGAAAGGCTATATGCTCTTTTTGCTGCATTGAAGACGGGGAAACAATAAAAAAATTGTTTAGTAGAGTGTAAATCCCTTCAGCAAAAGAATGATGTAGGGATATAAAATATTCGAGTAAGAATAAACATAATAAAGGAGGTGGTCGTTTTCTGCGAAAAAAAAAAAAAAAAAAAACGTGATGAGAATCGTCCTGGAGCGGACAGATGTGTACTATTAAGGCTGCGAGGAATATCCTCCAAGTATAAATACCAGATGTAGATGTACCATTTTTCACCGTGCTACAAAACAGACACTGCTTATTATCCATGCGCCACACCTCTCACTTTTTTCGGAGGAAGCCGTGTGCTACACCATGGGCAACACCGAATCTATATGGCACGGGTTCTCTTTCGTCTGCTTCATACCGTTTGTGGCCGCGATTTGACTTGGACGATAACACCGGACGTCCTCTCTCCGCTTCTTTTGTCCATGCCAGTTAGGACGGCAAGCGGGACGGCAAGCGGGACCCGCACAATCCGCGCGCAAATGGAGTTCTGACAGGCCGCGATATGGCGACCTGTCACGCCTGCGTGCCCCTGTGGTGGGCGGAAATGAAGGCTCTTCCCGCGCAACCCTCCCTTCTCTGTCACCGAGTTTGACAAATCCGCACGACCTACATGCATGCTTTCACTTGTTTTGTCACTTCTCATGTTGAACGATAGGACCAGCGATTATTAGCATCTGTGTGATAAAGAGTTAGTTTTGCGACAGTACATACCCTCTCCCTATGCATTCTCAAATAAATTCTAATCAATACACGTTATTACCGACATGTCCAAATTTTTGTCTTCAAAATTAAATAAGTTGTATTGTTGTTGGCTAAAAATACAGAGTGAAGATCTCTGTCTGCTAGGTACCTGTGCGGCTGACTTTTTTCTCGGCTTTAGAAGAACAGCACATTTATACATACTTAAAAACAAACATTGCGACTACATGGAACTAACAGATGGTGCAAGATGTCATAAGATGCCCATATCCTAAACAAAATTTTTATATTTTCTTCTATTCCAGGGGCTTCTTTTTTTCTAGCAAAAACATTGCTGCAACTGAGGAAAAATGTACTTCGTTATAACTTCATGCTTTTATAGGTTTTTGTCGAGAGCTAGCAGACTCGGATAATATTTTACGCGGATACCTACATGAATGAAATGTACTCAAAAACACTTAAAGCGCTCTCAAGCGCGTGCATTTTTTCCTCAGAAAGTGCGTGAGACCCATGCCGTTAAATAAAATCGAGCGCGATATCGTTCCGTACATAACAGTGCAGGGGCGTCCCACAAGTCTGGTTTTGGGCGAGATTGACGAGCAATTCAAGAGCCTTAAATACGTGTATGCAATGGGTAAGAGAAGCAGGTTATCAATTCTTAGTATTTTTGTGGTGCCTTAAATTACCAACTGCAATACTTAAACAGACCTTGTTGCCGTGAAACGTTTGAGGTATACCTAGCAGTAAAAGTATAAGGCTAAGGGTAGTGCCCTGACGCGGACTTATTGACTGCGGCTCAATGTCATGTTCATTTACAATATGCTGATCACTGTTGACCGTTCTATGAGCGTTATTAACCTTGATGGCGCCCTCTGTAGAGAAAATGACTCTCCCATCTCCCTTCTGTAAACACATTCCTGTCCAGCTGGTTCCACAAATTCCTACAAACTTCCTAATCTTATCATCTACGTAATTTTTTGCCACGTTTGATGAGGTGTCCTTCCCTTGAAAACCAGTCAATTTTCTTTAGCGACCAGTTGTTTATTGTATTTGTATCACCTGCGCTGTCCATGTTCATTTATTCTTGATTTCATCGAGAGCATCACTATTTCGGCCTTGTTCTCTGACCCACTCTGCACGCTACCCCTCTCTTAGCGTTACACTTATCGCGTTATTTTCTATAGCTCTCTACGTTGTACTCAAATGAGGTCGAAATGTTTCGGTAGACTCCACATTTCAGCTACATAGATAAGTACCAATAACTTACTGCCGTTATACGCTTCTCTCTTGAGGGATACTACCATTGATGATTTTGGAGCCATTGCCAAATGCGCTTCGTACCAATCATATTATTTTCGGTTAATTCACTTCCGGTGTCAGAAACTGTGGTCACTATCTGTCCTAACTTGGCATTTGCAATTACTTCTCCCAGCTCCTCGGCATCTATAGTAAATTGATGTTTCGTAGGCTGTAGAACAATACTTTAGTCTTCTTCATGTTAGTTACACTCAGTCCCGGATATATGAAATCCGAACATATCGACTTACATCGAACTCTCAACATATACATTTGAAAGTCCTGTATGCAAAGGTATAGGAATAGCGTTCGCGTTTATTGAACTGGAACATTCAATACATCCAGCTGAGCGTCGCGCCCCTGTATGGTGCGCTTCTCCTAATAGCGGCCTTAGGACCTTTTTTTTCGTGCGGCGCCGGGTCGGCTCCGCAACCTTCGGCACATCACGACAGCGCTAACGCTACACAATATCTTGATTAGATGACTGTCTAGTGCGCTTGAAACTGGCCTTCTAGCCGGCTTGGTGCTGTCGTGGAAAAAAAGAAAGTTCAATGCACCAGTTGTCGTGCATTGCCACGCGGCGTTATACGCTAGGCGCGAGCAGCATCAAGTTTGACGTGGTGGTGGGCTGCCAGTACGTAGAAGTCCAGCACATCGCTGTATGAAGCGTGCCGCTAGCTTGGGTGCACCGTATTGACTCTTCTGTATCGAACAGGAGCTAATCTATTAGCAAGTTTTATATATCGAATCATTGATATATCGGAATATTTGGCAGTCTCCTTCGAGTTTGAGATATCCGGGATCGACTGTGTTTTTGGGCCTAATGTTCTGCTTTGCAAGTTCCAAGTTATTGTTTACATTTTACAACTCGTTCCCAGACATCCGTGCAACACCAACGCAGGCAAACGCATAGCAAACATGCATGCTCATGACCTTCCCTAAACCTCCCCACCTAAAGCACCTAAACCTCCCCACACCTTCCTCAGAAGGGGGTAGTCCGTTGGAGTTCTTGTTTCTCGGCCCCCTTGTTCTACAAGAGCATATCCCCCATGTCAAGACAAACACCTCCTTTGCCAAAGGGTTGCGCGCAGCCAACCCTTTTTGCGCTCCTGTCACAGTTCGTCCGTGGGCCTCATACATAGACTCATACACAGACTCGCCGTTCGGCATTGTCTTGAAAAGGCAAGCAAACATTTCACGGCACGGCTTTATAACCACTGCTGACGAACTTTGATGTGGAAGCCTAGGAATAACACTGTACACTCGCTATATTGAACGACTCGTTCGGGTTGGAGCTAATAACGTTTGCTCGCAGCAAACATTACTGATACGTCTATGATCCGCGAGCGCGGAGTTATACTATTGTTCTTACTACAAGAAAAAGCAAGCATCCCGGGGGAATTCGACCCTTGTCTTGACCGAGAGGTGTCGCACAAGCAGGGCTGCTGGCCTAGGGTTTATTTATGTGCCGTCACTGTTATGAGGAAAATAAAAAAAAAAGAAAAAGAAAATAGTACCGTTATATTGCAGTGCGTTCGCTCCCACGGCGACATTGTAGTCACCCGCAAAGACATGCGTATGAGATATGAAGCCATTCGTGGTGTCGATACAGCATGGGATCGCCGGGCAGTGGGCGGACGGACGTCCTGCGCTGATGCAAGCTCAGGCTGCTATATCCGGCCCAAGCGTGCGTCACTTTGTTAGCCTACCTCTGGGCGAGAAAAGGGCTGCAGTGTTTAGGGGCGGACGCGCTGCCAGGGAAGGAGTCAACACTCGCCTTACTGCTAGTTTTCTTATCTGGGTACCACAGCAGAACTGGCGACATCATAGAAGAAGCGGCAGTAAAGCTCGTCTATCCAGGTGAATCTATATGCAAGGGACCCTAATTCTTCTAGAATCGCCAAGGGTTACATAATTTAGTTTCATATATATATATATATATATATATATATATATATATATATATATATATATATATATATATATATATATATATATATATATATATATATATATTAGCGTGGAGGGGGGGGGGGGCGATGCGTTTAGGAGTAGAACTCATGGTAGTTGTGGCGGAGACAGCGGCTGCTTAAGCATTCGGTGACGTGGGTATCTCCTAAGCCGCGCGAGAAATTCTGGAAGGGTGCTTCATTGTTCATTCCTGCTGATGAATTGGAACTGGGCAAAGGTGAAAAGAAAGAGCTACGCCTATTTCATGTGTTGAGATCTGACAGTACTCGGGTATTATAAGCGCAGGTGTTGAAATGGATGCAGCCTAGCAAAACCTCTATGCTGGCTAACACAACGGTATATTATCCTTTTAATTTAAACGTAGACTAAAAATCGTCGTCTGCAATAAGTTTTCATCTAAAGAAGCGGTGTGTGCGAGAAGAGTTACAGAAACTCTGCAGTTACGGGAAACACTATAGAAGAAATAAGTCATCGCTGAAGGCATATGAGCGAAAGATTGAGATTGGAAGGAGATTATGAGAAAAATAAATTTGACTTGACTGCCTCAGTCGTAATCCAAACTGCACTGAGATGAAGTAAGGAGTACAATGTGTGAATGGAGTCACAGATATATACGACGCGCGCTCTTAAAACAGAAAAACACTTCAGTGATAACTCAGCGTTAATTGGTTCCTGTTGGCCAGCTCCATTTGCTGCTCGCTTAATGGGTAATGGTTTGTATTGTTCGTCTGCTATACCGCACATGCTAGTATGCACTGTTAAGATACCGCATCATCTGTAAGATCACCTGACGTGACATAAAGCACCAGTTGAATTAAGCCGTGCTAACGCGCCTGCGTGGCCTATAGGGGCAACGTGGCTCTCAAGATCCTAAGCGTCCTGATATTCCGATCTCACCTTCCCATCGCATAGACAAGGTCCAAGTTTGTAGCAGGAGCCAATGCGGCCATGTCGTGGGGTATTATGACGTCACACTGACGTGACACAAACTGAAGACCAGATAAGGCACGGCCCTGTAACCTGCCAGAACGATGCCCGTGACTGTTCGTACACAACGCCGACAACGTACACGGCGGCTTTTCTGGAAAACGGGGCTTTTAGTGCAGTCACACTAAATATCCTCGCACTTGCAAAAGAAGCCATAGTAACTGCAGTTGATAGTCTGACAGGAACTGTCTGGCTACTAACTGTTCATTGCCAAAATTCAGCGCAGTAAGTAAACGCGGTTGTTGCGAAGCAAGTGGTTTTGTGTCTTAAGGACTAGGCTAAGAGTGCCGTGGCTGCTTATTGAATTAAGATGTATCAAGTAGCTAGTTATTCCGACGTTATGTTTCGTGCAGTTATTAATTGCAAGGTTCTTCGTAACGTTGCTGTCTGATATTGAATATTTTGTATTTTGCGCAAGAAAAAGCAATCCTATACAAAAGTAGGCAAACTAATTATGTGAATCTTATATACAGAGAGGGATGCCTACCGCTGTCTTTCAGTTACACTTCTATAAAATTTTAACGAGAAGGTAGTAAGTGCCGCAGTAGCTCAGGGCAGCGGACCCCGCGAACACTCCGGATAGTAACCGTGGTAGCTTCCTAGTCCTATATATATATATATATATATATATATATATATATATATATATATATATATATATATATATATATATATATATATATATATATATATATATATATATATATATATATATATATATATATATATATATATATATATATATATATATATATATAGCTACAATTTTTGCATTGCCACTTTTTCTTTCAAGCTAATAATTAAAAAATAGCTAGTTAGTGTATACTAAATACTGAACATTGGGGAATAAACAAATACTGCAGATTAGCATAGGCGAATTTTAACAGCTGTCAATTTGTCGTCCAAGATGACATGTGAGCGTTGCGCTTTAAGGGCGAAATGAATTGTCAGGGTGAATAAGCATAATCATATTATTATAAAAGAAATAAAAAGCACCTTTGTTTATTTTAATCATGTCAGATTGACATAACGGCTGAAGGAAATGCATGGGTGGCGGAGGCACTGCCTGAAAAGTTTCAAACTTAAGACGGACGGTGATCTGGGAAACGAAGATGTACTTTGTCCTTCGTTGCATGGCAACGAGGAGGCATATTTAAGCTAGCAAGCAACGCAAGCCGTAATGACGTACACTCCGAGAAATGTTCCGCTCCCATTTCGAGGTAGATGAGTAGGTTATGGGAAAGTCGTGTTACTATCGAGCAGCGATGTGTGTTGCTGCGCGCTACGAGTATAGAACAATCGCAAATGTACGGCCGTCGCTTCCGAAGAAAACATTGTTAGGTCGAGTAAACAAACATTATCCTCTCTTTGAGCTGCCCGCATAGGATCCGAAAAGACAACGCAGATATATTTTCATTGAAGGGCATCATTCTAAGCGGTACTGCCATGTACGTACTTGGCAAACATCCAACTTCCGGCATGAGCTCGCCGTATTACATCACTTTCTGCGCCTCTTTCCATCCCAGTGATTTCATTTAGAATTGTCAGCTTATATGGGACAGCACACACGATACGGAAAAGAAATTTGAAGTGTTTGTTTGCCAAATCCGAAGCTCACAAGTTTAATATTGAGCAGCCTTCCAGTTCTTAAGGAAATGCTGCGGTGTAAGAACGGTGTATATAAACGGTATTTACCCGTATGCGTCTATCAACAAATACCGCTTAGCCCTGTCAAAGAAAATGAAAAGAAAATAAATTATGTTTCTTTTCCTCTGATTGTGTGGAGGTGGAATAAAGGCCACACGCAATGGCGTTCAAAATAAATTATTTTCAAAAACGTGATATGCCACGGCTTCGCAATTATCAGTTATGCGTAGGGGATATATTGTAACGAGGAAGCCTTGAAGTAGAAAGTGCGCTGTGGCCTTCTTTAAGCTGCTATTTTCCCTAGTGATAACTAAATATCACCTTTTTTGTTTGCCTTTCCTTGGCTCATCATTCAAGACTCGCTTTCTGATAGAAAATAAATGAATGTACTCAGCGCACGCCAGGGTATAAGCTATGATTAGCGCTTATCACCGTCCTTCTGTTTGCTATCTTTCTTGTGCAGTGATCAATAATTAATCACAAGCCAACTAGGCCAGTTATCTGCATTGCTATTGAAGAAAACTAACACCTCACAAAAAACCCCACTTTTTTAATAAAACACTACTATGAAGTCAGCGGTGCCTTAATCTCTCAGAATTTTGATTTGTAGTTTGTAGATCTCGCCACATGCGGGAAGTTGAATACTTAGTTTCGATTGCACTTGTGAAGACTCCTTTCAAGTCATTGCAATTCACAACCTCAAACATCAAACCATGATCACCCTTCATCTTGCACTCAGTCTTAGACTGCGCCATCATCGTCATAATCATCATTATCATCATCATCACCAGACGGATTACACGCTTTCCAGGGCGAAAATATATCCCATATTCCTCCAATTAAATCGGTATTCTGCGAGCTGCATCCATTTGACTACTGCAAACTTCTTAACCTCGTCCGCTCACCTACATTTTTTTTTTTTTTTTTTTTTTTTTTTTTTTTTTTTTTGCTGCTTCCTCCTAGACTTTCCTTTCCTAGGATTCAAATTTGTTACCCTTGTCGACTATCTGTTATCCTCTCTTCGCACTACATGTCTAGCCCATGCCCATTTCTTCGTGATCTCAACTAGAACGTTTTAACTCCAATTATTTCTCTGACCCAGCCACTCTGTACTCTTCCTATCTGTTAACGTTACACTTACAATTTTCCGTTCCATACCTCTCTGTGTTGTCCTCAGGTGAAATGAATCAGGCCATGGTTCATGCCATGGTCATAAAATATATTACTGTTTTGGAGTCTAACCGATAATACTGGGTGTTAGTATTTTGTTTCCGACGATTGAGCTCCCTGTCATCATCATCATCATCATCATCATCATCATCATCATCATCATCATCATCATCATCATCATCAGCCTGACTATACCCACTGCAGGGCGAAGGCCTTTCCCATATTTCTCCACTTAACCCGGTTCTGCGCTAGCTGCATCCACTTGACCCCTGCGAACTTCTTAATTTCATCCGCCCACCCAACTTTCTGCGGCCCCCTGCTACGCTTTCCTTCCCTTGGAATCCAGTTTGTTACCCTAAGCGACCATCGGTTATCCTCTCTTCGCACTACATGTCCTGCCCATGTCCATTTCTTCTTCTTAATTTCCACTAGAATGTCGGCAACTTGAGTTATTTCTCTGACCCACTCTGCACGCTTGCTATCTCTTAATGTTACCCCTACCATGTTTCGTTCCATAGCCCTCTGGGTTGTCCTCAACTTAAGTAGAACTATCTTGGTTAGCCCCCACGTTTCAGCGCCATAGGTGAGTACAGGTAAGATGAAACTGTTATATACTTTCCTCTTCAGCGATACCGGTAAGCTGCTAGACATAATCTGCGAGTGCTTGCCAAATGCGCTCCATCGCAATCTTATTCTTCTTATTTCCTTGTCATGGTCCGGATCTGCGGTTACTACCTGTCCTAAGTAGACATATTCGCCTACTACTTCCAGTACTTCGCTACCTAATGTAAACTGCTGTTCCTTCCCGAGGCTGTTGAACATTACCTTAGTCTTCTGTATATTGATTTTCAAGCCTACCTTTATACTTTTCCTGTCTAGGTCATCAATCATTATTTGCAGTTCATCCTCCGAGTTGCTTAGCAAGGCAATGTCATCAGCAAATCGCAGATTACTGAGGTATTCTCCATCTACTTTTATCCCTAACTGCTCCCATTCCAAGTCTCTGAATACTTCCTCTAAGCAAGCTGTGAATAGTACTAGGGAGATTGTGTCTCCTTGCCTAACACCTTTCTTTATGGGAATTTTGTTACTTTCTTTATGCAGAACTATGGTTGCTGTGCAGCCACTGTATATATCTTCCAGCACTTTCACATACGGCTCGTCTACCCCCTGATTTCGCAATGCCTGCATCACCGCCGAGGTTTCAACTGAGTCAAATGCTTTTTCGTAATCAATGAATGCTATGTATAAGGGCTGGTTATATTCCGAGCATTTTTCTATCACCTGATTGATGGTATGGATATGATCGATAGTAGAGTACCGTTTCCGAAACCCTGCTTGATCCTTTGCTTGATTGAAGTCTAAGGCTGTCCTGATTCTATTAGCGATTACCTTAGTAAATACCTTATACGTAACAGAAAGTAAGCTGATTGGTCTGTAATTTTTAAGGTCCTTAGAGTCCCCTTTCTTATGAATGAGGATAATGTTTGCATTCTTCCATGGTTCCGGTAGCGTCGATGACACCAGGCACTGCGTATACAAGGTGGCCAGTTTTTCTAACACGATATCCCCCCCGTCCTTCAGCAAATCCGTAGTTATCTGATCCTCTCCAGCTGATTTCCCCCTTTTCATAGTTTCTAATTCTTTCTTGACCTCGTCCTTCGTCACTGGTGGAACGTCTGAATGTTCTTCCCTACCGCCAACCTCATTACGGTCCTGACTACTTTGGCTACTGTAGAGATTTGTATAGAACTCCTCGGCTACTTTGACTATCTTATCCATATTCGTGATGACGTTGCCCGCCTTGTCTCTTATCGCATACATCTGGTTTTTGCCTGTGCCCAATTTCTTCTTTACCGCTTTAAGTCTTCCCCTGTCCTTTACAGCATGCTCAATTTTCTCCATGTTATACTTCCTTATGTTATACTTCCACCTTGCGCTTATTGATTAGCTTTGATATCTCGGCCAATTCGATCCGGTCTGTTGGATCCGGAGCTCCCTGTACACATTCCTTAGTTCGAAATAAGCGGCTCAAATTAAGATCACGAAGCGGTCCACTTCTTCGCGAGATTCCGCGCGATACCGCGGGATTCCACTTGTCAAAGTTGCTGCTGCACACAGTACATCGCGCGCCCCTGTAGAAATGTTTATCGGGGGTGGCTGCTCCTGGCCCTACGGGCTGAGACTGGTAAGTCAATCTGTTGTAGGTTTTCATTGCACCCGCTACCGTTTAGATGGTGGACGACGGCTGCCGGCACGCGTCTTTCTCTGCCTTTTCTTTATCTTTATTCTCAATTTTCTCTCTGTCCGCACAAGGCAGCGGAGATGGCTCAGCTAGAGCCAGTAGCAGGCCCGTGCATTTTCTTTGCCTTCCTCCTTCAGTCGCAACAACAGCGCCCCTGTTGAACACAACCAGCATTCCGGTGAACGCATCAAGGTTCACAAGCGTTCTATGATTGGTTTACAGGAAAGGAAAGGCGCAGTATCTATCACTCGCCGAATCCCGCTGACGCATCTCGCGGATAACATAGCAACGGTCAGGCTTACGCAGAGAGAGAGTACATACCATAGGCACCCAAAAAGTGCGTATTAGTCACTTTTTGAAGCCGCTGCGTTTCGATGGAGGCGAAACGAAGAGGCGTCTATGTGTAGTGCGATGTCAGGGCGCTTTAAACATCCCGTGGTCGACATTAAGCCGGAGCCCTCCACTATGGCACCCTTTTCTCTCTTTCCGTTTTCACTCCCACTACTAGGCTCCGGGGTGGTGCAGTGGTAAGGCGCCCGACTACTGTGCCGGAGTACCCGGGTTCGAACCCGACCTCGGCGGCTGCGTTTCGATGGAGGCGAAACGAAGAGGCATCCGTGTGCTGTGCGATGTCAGCGCACGTTAAAGATCCCCAGGTGGTCGAAATTACTTCGTAGCCCTCCACTACGGCTCCTCTTTCTCTCTCTTTCCACTTTCACTCCCACCTTCCTCCCTTCCCTTACGGCGCGGTTGAGGTGTCCACAGAAAACAAGTGAGACAGTTACCGCGCCTTTCCCTTCCTATAAATCACTCAATCAGCTTTACTAAGCTTTCCGCACTTTTGTGAATAATTGTCTTCCTACATACACAGGTCTGTAGGCAATAGGCCTTATTCTAAGGATTCCTAAATTAGAAATAAAAGTGACATCATACGTGCCGCTGTGGCTAAGACCTTCTGATGCCTAGGGCTATGGATGCGAAACCCAGTGGCGGCGGACGCATTGTGCTGGAAGTTTATATACAAAATATTTGTATGCGCTAGAGGATGTCCGCGCTTGTTGATTTCGGATAATCTGATTTAAGCCGGCGTCTTCTACTACAGTATATTTCATAGTCCACGTGCAGCTGTGGCATCTTCCCTGATGGGGCTGGGACAGATAGGTCACCGCCGCTTGCGGCGGGGGCTAGCCTGCCACCGAATTTTTATCTGTTGTAGGCAGTCATTGCACCCGCCACCGCTTCGGTGGTGGACGACGGCTGCTGTTGCGGCGCGCGTCTTTCTTTCCCTCTTTAATTTCTTTTTTCTCTATTTTCTCTTCTGTCTGCACGAGGAGCGGAGATGGCTCAGCTACAGAGCCAGTAGCAGGCCCGTGCATTTTCTGTTCCTTCTTCCTACAGCCACAACAACAACAACATGTTGGCCACTACGTTTGATGCCATACTTCATAGCATGTTTTGCATTGCGCGCTGTATCATACTATGTATCTTCCAACATCATAATCAGAATAGACAGCTTATAACTAAAACGGTTGATCAGTGTTGGAGCCATAGCTTATCTCATCCAATCAGAGGCACCACTCTGAATCTGTGCGCACGAAAGGAGCATTGTTCGACTGGCTGGTACCTGTGATTTGGCGCATCAAAGTAACGAATGATTGGACATTCATTGCTTCAGCAAACTGAAAGCGGACCGTACTTTTTCAAACTGTGACCCTCGTTTGTGTGGAGTGAGCTCCATGTGTCAAAACACCGTCAGGATTTTGCACATGTCGCGCAATCTAGCGACGACTCCTACATTGCTTTGTTCCGAGACGTCTTCGATTGATTTTCCCGACGGGTATGAGTGCTGTTCTTCCCACGCAGGGAACAAAGAGCTGAAGATTTGAGTCACCGAACTTCAAATCGCATAAGACAAATTCAGATATGCACTTTCTTCGCTGCCTGCAAACAATCTTGCTACGAGCGGGGAGCTTATAGGTCTTTCTTCCGCGACAACAAAGAACGTTCCGAGGAGCTTGCGCGAGCGCTGTTGTCAGGGCCCTAGATGCCTCACGTTGCCTGCAGCGTGATCGTTGTTTCTTGGGCAGAGGTTCGCTATGAGATAGAGCCACCATCTGCTGCTGGAGCATAGCTATAGACGCGGTACCGCCTGAGCTGGCACTAAAATTTTGTGGCATTTGCCCGCTGCCCTTCGTATGTAAAACCACGAGCAGCTGTCGCAGGAAGCAAACTCGTCGCAGCGCAGACTCACCAGTAACGACACGACCCGACAACCATGGCGTCTCAGAGAGACGGTGTTGCTCGATGGGAGGAGTGACATTTCGGTTTACGTTCACGGCCCTCGAGCTGATGGATGCGGGTGCCGCGTTTTGAATTTTAAGTGCGCTCAGAAGTCGGCGCTGAGCACAGTGATCTGTCATCCGCAGAGGTTGCGGAAAAACAACTCTGTTCGCTTCAGCAGCTGGGGGTGCCCAAAACACCGCGCCCCTTTTATCCGGAATAGCCTATGCATCGGGTGGGCCTAAAATATTTTTGAGATAGACTAATGCATAAAATAACGATGTCACCCACGTGCAGCCTCGTTGACAGAAAAATGGCGAAAAGCGATACGACAGAGAAGGCCAGCTCACGCATCCAGTAATTTGGCCAGTCCAATTCTCAGCGAGGCTACGGCGAGATTTATGGCACGCGCGGGTAGTTTCCATTACGAGCCAAATCTCCCTGACTCGGTACGAAAGATCAAGTTCCTGTAATGCGAAGAATTGCCGCAAAAGAATATACGTTTGGGCGAGTTGGTATAGTGTCGTGAGAAATCTATCAGCGCAACCGATGGGGCGGGAAAGGAAACAAAACAAGCGCTGATTGGCAGCTCACGTTTATTCAAGAGAACAATGACTCTATAGACAAGGCGAGAAACAGTACAAACCACGCAATAACTGAAAAGCATACAGCATAACATTACCCATTAATATTCATAACTGTCCCCACATTCTGAAAGCCTATATGACTCCTTGGTAATGCGATAGACAACATACACATTCGTCACCCAGTCGCGATATGTGGCCAGCCTCGATAATTTCCCGAACGGTAGCAACTTTTGCATTATTTATAATGCACAAACATGATAGAATCCCTACCAATTTCTAAAGAGATTTTGTGCTCCTGCTGTCGTACTTTAATGCCCCTTCCAGTCTGACGGACATAAACCTTAACGCAAGCAGTATCCTGTAAACCGCAATTATTTTCTGAGGCACGTATACACTCTTATATTTCACTGGACAGATGTGCCTTTCCCTAACCACGTTAGCATAGTTTCTCTTGACAATATCGCACATTCTTGATAACTTGCGAGTGGACGAAACACTATTCTTACGTCACATCTACCGGTCCCGGACAGTTTGACTTTCTTTTGCAAATGTATCGCACGCTTTGTAATAATATGATTGGGAAATCCTGCGTTAATAAGCCTTCCAACAAGTTCGTGAAAACTTGTAGTCATGCTGTGAAACCATGCCTTCATCAAAACTGAGCCTCGGCTGAACACAGCAATACCGTCTAACCAATTTGGAATGGTTAGACACGTAATAAACTAGTGGTTTAACGCTTCTGCGTAAAGATCGGCAGCATATGGCGCGTGCGGAACGTTGAAAACAATACAGCCACTGTAAAAACATTCGTCATCAACTTGCGAAAAAAAAATATTCCCAGCCCATGAAAGTTTCTGGCAATCATACTTCCGCATTGATTAGAATAATGTCGCTTAGCACGGTGCAACGTTAGGTCCCATATGTATATAAGTGATTTTTGAACATATACCGTACCGCCGTTCTCTGCAAACGTGCGCTTCGGTTAAAAAGAGATTAGTTAAAGAAATGGCTCTGCTTTGATTCCAGAACTATTTGATATACAACGTAATCGTTATTATCGGCAGGTTATCCATGAGGTTTTCGTTTGAGACGTCTGCTGAGCTAGTAAATTAAACTTTGGCATTGGCGAAAGTGTGCACAAGGTGTTCCGCCATAAAGCGGATTGTGTGACAGGCGGCCGAACTGCAACGTCGTATTGCACAGACTACCTGTATGCAATTAATTATGCGGGCCGACGTTACCGCCTTGTGTGCATGTGTACGCGGGCCCTAAAACCGTCAGCTATTGGAAGGGTTGTAGCGTCGTTTCCGGGAAATGATATTGCGTGACCGGTAGCACAGTTGAGAAGGCGGCGGTGGAACCTAAGCCCGGGTGTCGGACGTCCGCTTAGTTTTGTTTCCCCTCCTCCCAAGATCTG
The DNA here is from genome assembly GCF_055883805.1 of Amblyomma maculatum. Taxonomy (NCBI): domain Eukaryota; kingdom Metazoa; phylum Arthropoda; class Arachnida; order Ixodida; family Ixodidae; genus Amblyomma; species Amblyomma maculatum. The sequence goes on from NC_139345.1 coordinate 9,734,021, forward strand.
GTGTTCATCGTAGGTGCGAAAGCGCAACACGCCGAAGATAGATCACGTGACCAATTTTGTTGGCCACATAAACTGTTTGCATAGACCACATGACCCTCCGGTCGAGAGAAAGAGAGAGGCCCTTAATGATATCATATATCAATGGACGAATTTGAGAAATGTTTGATGTTTTAACCAAACTCTAAAAAATCATTTCTTGTTTACTATGTTTTTTTCACATTACCCTTACTTATACATGCTGGCAAACTAGTGTCGCATTATATTAATGCCTCTTCTACTTTAGTTTCTCGTTGTTGTCGTTTTTTTTTTTTTCGATACTACCGTCGCCTCGCGAAAATGGCTCTGTCATCCAGACGTCACGCAGACATCGCGTAGGAGTTGGAACATTTCTGCGAATCCCCGTTGCAGCCACCGATAGTTTTATCGAATTAGCGGCACCACAGCGCGAGGTCATGGCCTGTTTGCACGTCAGATGCTCGCTGCAGCTTAACGAGCATCGCGCAACCATATAGTACCCACGTTCGATTCCGAGACGGGAATAAAGAGGCCCGTTTGGACGTCGGGAATAAATATACGGGAAAGTAGGCCCACAGAGACAAATCACGACTCTTGGCACGTGTCTCCAACAAAAGAATTCGGTCTGCGCACGTCACTACGTGTGAGGTGCGCCTGCCCAGAAGAGACAGTGACGCGCGGTTCGTTCGACTTTCGAAAGGGTATGTGGTCGCCGCGCTCTTTGAACATTCTCTGGTGCTTTTTTAATCCTCCATTTTTTCAAAGTGCAGACACAGCGTCAGCAGTACGGCGGATTGATGAGCTGGTAATCGAGGGAAAGAAATAAAAGCGTCCACGCTCGCTGCCTTGAACGCTTTAAACTCATTAAAGGCGCCGGCGCCACGGAGAAGAGTCTTGTGAAACGATGAATGTGGTAGAACCCGTCAAAAGAAGTGCTTGTGTGCACAAAATAAATGGAAGAGAGAGCGAGAGAAAGGGGCGGGACCAGTGGATGTGTCCAGTATTTCAGTCGGAAAAGATTGCGAGTGCATAGGTTCTTTTTTCTTCTTTATCGCCCGATCATGACATTTCACCATTTCACAGACAGAGTTGACAAACGATGTTCTCCGACGCCTATCGATTCGTGTCCCTCGGAGTCGTTAGAGTGGCGTCAGTAACGGATATTAAGTTTGGTTCATTTAAAGATTGGTAACATTCGAAAGCTTTGCTCTCACTGACACGAATGCACTTGAAGTGTCTATGATTGTCAAGCCCTCGCACCCCCCCCCCCCCCCCTCCTTGTGCAGTTTTTCACCACTCTTTAGAGCATATATAGGGAGGATTCGCTTGTATTGTTGCTAAATAAGGTACCCTATTTTGCTTCTATGTGTACAGCAAATGTTTCTGGCGGGCCGATATAGAAATGTCGGCCATCACACAACAGAAAGTGAGTTTGTCTTACAAATAATACAAATGGACTTTCAAGTGTCAGAAGAAAGTTTTAAAGAAGCGCAAATTATAATTTATAGTAGGCTCGGCTTTTGCCTTTCTCCCCTGCCCAGTGTCGAGGGCTGTTTCATTAGCTGTCATTAAAAGAAACAAAGCAGAATTAAAAAAAAAAAAGGTCATGAAGAAGGCCACTTGGCACATGCCTGGACACATTTCCACAGTCTTTTACATTATCCCGCCCCGCCGCGGTGACTCAGTGGTAGGATTTCTCGACTGCTGATCAACAGTAGGTGGATTCAATCCAAGCCGCATTTCGGCAGAGGTGAAACGCCAAGACGCTCTTTGTTGCGTGATAGCAGCGCAAGTTGTATTTATTTATTTACTTTCAGGGCCTGTAGGGCATAACAGAAGGAAGTGGAATGTAACGAAAAAATATATGAAAAGATATATAACACATGAATTGCGGCGATACAGAAAAACAGAAAAATAGGAACAGCAAAAAGGCGGCGCAATACAGATTACTGGGGGTAAACGTGTTCTTCAATAGCAGATCTGAAGAACACATTGTCGGTAATTGTAGCAGTTGAGGTGGACAGATGGTTCCATTCGTTGCTTGTCATGGGAATAAATTGATAAAAATATGTGTTACTGCGACAAACGCGGATGCCTATACTTCATAAAGTGGCCTCTACGGCATGAAATGCTCGCAAGTTCAGCGAGAAGAGAGAAACAGGTGTCCAAAATCAATGCGCAATTTGCCTGTGTGCTGCGCGAATCGAGTCACGTCAAATGACCAAAGTTGGTCTAAATAAATCTACAGCCCCGCACTACGGCGTCTACATACCTTGAGTCGCTCTGGGTGCGACGTTAAACGCAATATATCATACATGTAAACTATATTTCCCTGTCTATATGTATTCTTACAAAATGTGTTTTCTAGAGCCAAACCAGCTTCCACAGTGCAGAGCTGTGCATGCTGCGCGTTGTCAGTTGTCAATGTTAGGACATAAAAGTGCTTAACAGTGCATGCCGCATTCGCCAGCGGAGTGCTGTGCCCGTATTCCGATCGTTTGCGCCGTTATCGAAGTGTCGCTATCTCACGTAACCTCGAGTCATCTGATTGGTGAAAACGCCAGAACATGATGTTGCCACCTCTTCCGGTTCCGTAGTGGCAACACCCGGTTCCGGCATTTCTACCAATCAGTTGGCTCGAGGTCACGTGATATAGCTACACTTCGATAACGACGCAAACTCGGAATACGGACCCTGGTGTGCAGAGATCACGTGATAAGCCCGATCGAGCGCTCCTCAAGAACTCGTGACCGCTTCCTATTCTTTGCGGCTCAGAATTAAACGGGCCTGAATGAAAGCGGCGCTCATTCTAAAACCCCTCGTACTTTCCTTGGAAGTAGATATGAATTATGGATTACCAACTTTATGACGAGGCGTCTGATGTAAGTGCTACTGTGCCCAAAAGTCTCCAAGACGCGCAAGTAGCTGTCTAGGCGCATAGCTTTGTTATGGGCCTGTAATTCACGCTTATCACATGACCTTTCTGTTCTAGGGCGCCGCGCCTTCTCCAGTTCCACCGATTGGAAACACACCGTCAGCTACTGCAGCGAAAGGGCACTTCGCTTCATGTCAGCGACAGGCGCAATCAGCAGATGGCGGTAGCTGTCAAACATACTTTTGCCACTTCTCGGACGTAATCGGCACCCAGTGAGCTCGGATCCCGACTAGGAGTGCGTCGTACACGTGCACTAATTTGCAAACATTTTTCGCTCACTCCTTAAAGGGCGCCAAGGCTCTTGAAGAAACACAGGTTCAAACTATACTTCAGACTACATTTGTTTCCAATAGTACAATACCGTATGGAAGGTCAGACATGGCGACACTGGCTCTCATTCGGAAAGTTCAGATCAAAAACTCTACGTCCATAAGACATAAGCATCAATTTCACTGACCATTAGGCGGCCCTTCACAATTGAGAATATTCCTTAGAAGAAAACATGGTTGTAATCATAAAACAATCAGCAAAAGAAAATTAATAAAGATATACGCCAGTAACTGAAGAAATGATCTTATTTCAGTTAGCTTGCAAACAATTAAACTTTATCGATCGCGAAAATCGCTCCGAAAAGCAGCGTTGTAATAATGTTTAACCTATGGAGAACCTAAACAAAGATAGCCGTCCAATACAGGTTCCCAGCGGTAGTTTCACTTGGCCCTTCGCTTCGAATCCTCGATTTTGGTCTGCAATTATCGCTGCTTTATCAGTGTTTGTAGCGACCAGCGACTTCTGACCGATCGTACTGGAAATCGCAATTCCGAAATTGTTGCCCTATGCCGTTAAGCGCGTAGTGATGTCCGTCCGAGTCGCTGCGTGAGCCGCACCAGACCGCTCTCAATATAAAATGCCACTCTGGACACAACTACTTGTTCCAAAGGCATTGCAGACGCATTGAAAGTTTTTCGGAAAATGCAAAACCTTGTGTGCCGAATTTGTTCAGTGCTAGTGGCAAGTCGCTCGGCACTTTTCGCCGAACTGTCTCCGCGCGTTCGCTTTCGTCATTTCTAGCCCACTTCAGGAGGCTGCATTTCTCTACAGTCGGTTATATTTGCGTCATTTGAGCGGCTTTAGGTCAACGACCAACTTTCTGCGCTTTCACGTAATTCTGCCTTTGGAGTAAACTTGCTTTCATGCTATATGGTTCGAAACCACTTTTTCTAGTCGTGCAACGTAAAAGCTGGAGTGAAACCGAAACGGTAACTGAGTCCAGATATGCCTAAACTACCTGGTACGGTAGCACTGGGAGGACAACGCCGCCATCGTAGCCTTGCCTGCACAGCCACAGAAATCTGTCCCTGAGAGTAACTTCGTCGCTGCCCTTTGTGTTCTTTTATTGAGGGAGGCGGCGGGGGATGCGACGGTCTCGGCGGCTGCGAGACAAGACGGCGTTTACAGGACATCACCGACGCCATTTTGTTGTACAGCGCGCATCCTTAGCGGTGCGAGCTGGAGGCAGTAAGTCATTTAGTCACGTACGGCATGCTCCATGTACAAGGAAAGTGTTTCCACTGTGACGTCGATGCACACGCCATACACTGTTCCGTCTTCTTTTAAAGCGGTAGCGGTATCCTCTTGTAGCAAGAGTCCGGCGGCTTGAAGCCGCGCGACGTCACGATAGAACCTCAATGATCGAGAGTGGTCGTGACGCAATCACGTTACATGCAGTGACGTCAGAGCTCAAGAAAATGGGTGGTGACTGGTTGAATCGAATATCTGGTCCTCGGCGGTTCGAGCTACCGATAAGCCACCAAGAAACGTTTCCTTTTCATTGAGGACAAACTGAAGTCATTGTACAAACACTTCGCCTCACATAGCGCGGAAGTTACAGTGCGTATTTGATTAGTGTCGCTAATTACTAGCACTTCTTTATATGACATGGTCATTCGCAAATACTTGAATACTTTCTTGCGTCGTGGCACGCTTGCCAGAAACAAGCAAGTTGCCCGGGCTGTGAAGAAGCATGAACATGGCACCTATGCGATAAATCGGGTGCTTCTAAGCACAGGGTGTATGTGGAGACTGAGGTGAAGCAGATAGTTACTTTCGCCTCCGAGCGGCTGCGATATGAGGAACACTGCTCAATCTAGAGGCAAACGCGGGACGGCCCGTATATATTTCAAAAAGGTGGTGCACGCTTAGACACAAAGAATCGAGAATGCGTGGGCAGAGACAACGCACCGATGCACACAGGTGAACAGACAGACAGGTAGACGAACGCACGCACAGGTTCGAAGGTATTCCACGTAAGCGACGCCCCTGTACCTAACTCTTTGACCGGCTTCCGCGAAGACGTCACACAAAAGAGGTAACTGGGAAGGGCTGCCGGCGTTCACGCATTGCACGGCTGTAGTAATGCCTGTGCCACCGTTGGCGGAGGCCAGAAATAGTGCGCGCCCAGCGAAGGACCAATCGAGGGCCGTCATTTCATTTCCGCGCCAGCGCTCCCTGGAACGCCGCAGCCGTCACGCGTGCTCGCCGCGACTCGCGGGGCTACGGCCCACGCGGCCGCGTACCTTTGGCAGCGCTCCCGACACCCGGCAGAGCCAGGGCGAACTACGCCCCCTCTTGCACGCTGGTCGGGCAACGGCTCCCAATTCTTACTGGCTCGACGGACTCCACACGCGAGCTTCACGCGTGCTCCGAGAACGCGCGTCATCGAGCTTGCTCAGATGCCAGCACACGTGAGCCGCCGGAAAGAGAAGACGACGAAGTCGCGCCTTCCGAGAAATGCTCCAAAACATCGGGCTCATTAATCTCCTGCGGAGAACATTACTTCCTTTTATTCTGCTTTCGTGGAAATTATCTATCGTTGTGAGCAATTACTTAATTTCTTTCCTCATATAATCAATATCACCGTGAAAAAAAAAAAAAAGAAACGAAAAAAAAAAAACATCTGTGCGATCTACGGTTTCAAAGGCTGTTGGCTTCCTTCGTGTTTCACTGAACTGCAGGGACGCCAGAAAGGAAAACCTAAAACCAGGGACGACACATCACAAATAAAGCAAGCAAAGCTTATAACAATTGAGTTCATAGTGGAGGACAAGAGCGTCCTCTCGTTTGGTGCTTGGAGTTCGCGATAATTGCGTCTTGGTGGAAAAAAAAACATTCTTGGTATAGCGATAGTATGCGGCGGTTACTGACTTTTAGTCCCCTGACCTTCCGGCCGGGATGCACTGGCAGAGATTCTCTGTCGGCACTGGATGACCCTATTTTCTTTTGAATTTTTTTGCCAAGGAAACCGCAAACAAAGATAAAAAGAAATGAAGTCACTGAAAATTCTACATTTTGGCAGCGCTGTTCCTGCATAAATTGTTTCGGTTTACCCGAAACGATTACGGAATTTTTTTTTTTTCGGAAACAATTAGCGAAGCTCGCACTATAACCGCTATTCATAAATGAAACTTCTCATTGTCTTTTTTGTTTTTCTTTTCCTTACTGATTTTTTTGTGATAACTAAAACACCCCGTGAATAACCGTAAACCGACAACCAAGAATGCCGTCGACGTCCCTTCGAAAGGTGTAAGAAATGAGCTGGGCTCCTCACCTCGTGGATGGACGGCAAACAGCGGCAGAAGCATTACTCTGCAACCTTTTCTTTCATTTTCGTTTTGACGATCGATATTTCATTGGCGAGGGAAGTTGGATGCCTGCATGGCTGCTCGCCTGAATAAACTGCGAGAACCATTGACCGAGTCAAAATTAACCTAATACTTGTCTCTATATATATATGCGGTTATGCAGTGTTCTGACGCCACAAGGTATTGGATTACTCTGGTCATGCGTTTATTTTAAGGTATTCTGTTTTGGTGCCACTGCATGCAGAAAAGTACGATTGGCTTTTATCCTTAAATTTTCCTTCAGTTACGCGTCTTCTTTCCAAGACGCATGAAGCTATTTCCCACTGCAACATCAACTCAGCTGTTAGGATAGAACTGTGGACACCGCCTTCAGCCTTTTATGAATCATGAGTTGTGGTCTCAACCCGCAGAATTGTACATATCTGCTGCATTGCAGCGGCGCATGTTTCTACTGGTTATAAAGCTTATGTTTTACATTTTCTTGCATCCTCTTTTATTTTTCTTATTCGTGGATGTCATGTCATGTTTCGAATATAGGAAAAAAATTAAAATCTTTCACATCCGATAATTTTGAATGTGCTCGCTGTCGACACTGAGTACTCGTGGGCTTACTCTTTCAGCAGTGACAATTCTTACGAGAAAATTTGCCAGCACCCGCGATTTTACGAAGCGCGAGTAGTAACAGCTAAGAAAAGCAGTAATAGTCAAGCGATTCCTGGAAGAGTTCATTTGCCGGTCACACTGGGCCTCGCTGATTTTCTTCACGAGATGAAACCAGCCAGTGTTACTACGATAGTGTTAGAGATAAGGGCGGTGGGTAGAAAGGAGCAATAATGAGACCACAGCGTTACTTCGAAAACGATACTGCGCATAAAAGGGGCGTCGAGAGAGAAAGGTAACAGAAGAAGGCATGTGCGGACGTGTTAGTTGTTAACAATAGAAACGCTGATACTCCCAGATAAAAACAAAATAACGTTGTCGTTCATGCTGGAAAGTAATTTACTGAAATGGAGCGGTATAATGCTGCTTTCGCGGTCGAAAGTATGTAGGGAGCGTTTCTTCACAATGTTGATATTCGTGGCGAGACTCGTATGACGTCAGGACGATACACAATTCATGTACGGCGCTTGCAAGAAGAGAATATTAGTTATCTATACGAGGGAATCGTAAACTAATTTTCGTGCGTATGCACAGCACTTGGTAAAGACGTTTTTTTTACTATCGCAAGCACAATACAGTTGGGTTGGGTATACTGACTACATTACTTTGGAACTAAGCAGCTCTTGTATAGCACTGCATGCCACGGTATACGGCTTCGAAACATGAACAAATGTACGCTGCATCTGCTGCGATGTAATATGATCACGCCACAAAAAGGTACGAATTAGGGAGTGGGCAGCGAAGGCACCATATGAGGGCTCCTTCGAAACAATATGCCTGAGAACTCACAATCGGCCTACGCTTGTGTGTATCGAGTAACCAAAGAGAGGACGGCTGACGAGAATTGATGCGATCAGAATTTGATAAAGAAATTAACTTGGTGAAAAGTTGCTGTTCTTCAGCAGCCGGCTGCATACATGCTTTGGAGTGGTATACACTGTATATTTTGCAAAGGTTTGAGAGGGTAGCATGCCAGGCAAAAGGAGCAGGAGTAATCAAGATAGAATTAGATATGGAGGACTGAAGAAGGCACACGTGGCTTCGAAAGTGATATCAACCGGGATGAGTTGTGCTGTCTTGGTGTTGTTGTCGGAAAGTTGCGCAAATCGACCAGCGCTGTCGAGAACAAAATTGAAAAGGCTCATATTTGGGATTTATGGTTGAGTTCTGACAGTGCAGGTGGCGCGAGTTGCAAGATGATACCACCAAGATATGATACATGGGAGATGATACATGGCAGGTTCAGGAAAACACAACATTTGATGACATGCGTGAGTGGTTTTTGTTGTTGTTCTCCTCTAATTTGGTGGCACATACCCACACAGGGGGATCGGCCAAGATTTGGGGTGCAGAGATGTTAGAGTTTGAGATGGATACCCAATTGCAAAAAAAAAAAAAAAAAAAAAAAAAAGAAATGCTTGCTAAGGAATACAGAAGGAAAGTAAAATATGAAAAACCATAATAAAAAGGATGATATTAACGCATGCAGAGCGAGAACACTGAGATTTGTATTTACAGAATACAAAATTCAAAGCATATTAGCAAGGCAGACGTTTTGATTCTATTAAAAAGTTTTGAATGGCGTGTAAAACAGACCTGTGGCTGTATCCAAGCATGGTGACACCAAACGATAATAAAATCTGGCTGCTCAAATTAGGACCCAGCTGTTGCAGCAGCTTCTCCAATACCGTTTTCTCATCATGGTACAACGATGGCAAAATAGCAAGAAATGTTCAATTGTTTCCGGTTTCCCGCAGAATGCGCCGACGGGAGTAAGCGCCAAACCAGACCTGCGCATATAGAAATTTAGTGGTGGAATACGGCAGCGCAGCCTGGTTGGAGAGACTTCAGCCTGCCTTGATTGACATGGTTTCGTACTCCAAGAATACTTGAGATGCAGGCATTCATCCGATATAAAAACAGATCCCGATTACGTGCTTAATAAGGAGCGCCTACGAAATCGCGCTGCTGTTATGTACGCTGTTGCCGGGAGGATAAGCAACATGGGGCCATTGAGAGACCCTTTAACTAGTCTATCAGCACTCATTGACTGTCACACTACTGTGACCTCGTACCCATACTATATGTATGAGGCTCAAATGTGAGGGGAGCGATAAAAGAAATGTGTTTGATATTGACAAATCCATATTCCAAGCGACAAGCACAAATAATAAGAGTCTGTAATTACAGCCAATGTTGAGTATTGTGGGTCTAGTTTGCGCAGAGCAAGCACCACCGCCAGCAACTCCGCCTGGAAAATTGGGGTAAAATCCGGAAAACAAACAGAAAAATCCCAGTCTAGAAGCGGACAGTTTATTTCAACGCCTGCCTTTTTATGAAATTGAGTAGCATCAGTTGCTATCATTATGCTAATGGGAAAACCTTGTAAATGATCGTCTAATAATCTATTTAAAATTCGAGGTGATAAGTGTTTTGCGTTAATTGGGAAAATATCATCATAGTCAATTTGAACGGATGGTCCCCGTACTTTTGTTGGAAGGACGTTAGAAAGGACTACATTCAAAGGTTGTAAGATTTCGCACTAGTATTACCTGCGGGGTATGAAACCGAGGCCAGTTGACTCCAAAAAAGGAGGCTGGCTCGCAACAAAAAATTGACAGGGAGCGATGGAATTGAGATTAATATATTTTTAGACACGTCTGGACACCTAGTTAACAACGGTGGTATTCGGGCTTTAAGGTATAGTACATTGTTAGCCACAAATCTAGGGAGCACAAGGCATAATTTAAGTACTTTCCGCTCTTAAGGCTCCCAATATTGCATAAAGTATTTCACCCCCACCACTCTAAACGTACAAGCGGACGAATTTTGTTAGCAGGTGAACCAGAAAACAACACAGGTCCAAATCCTTTAATTGGTCGGGCATACATAACATAAATCATTAAAAGAGCATCTCGCCGCATTCCAGACCTTGGATTGCTTAACCAGCGCAGCATACCCACAGCGCGAAGCCCTTTCGCTGCAGCATGTTCAATGTGATCCCTCCATGTCAGAGGATCATCGTAAATGACCCATAGATACTTCAAAGACTTAACTTGAGGAATCATTTCCTGCTAAAATGTTAGAGAAAGATTTACTGGATCCTTAATTTAGAAAACAAGGACAGTGCATTTTTTTTTTTTTACGTTTGATGTAAATCTTAGGTCACATAACCAATTCTGAAGGCAGCTCAGATACTACTGCAGGCGCCCATTGAGGGTTTCAGTGTCAGGTGCAGCCGTAAAGTACGCGATATCATACGCATAGACATACGTGCGAACTTCTTGAGGAGTAGGAATAGAGCTCAATAAAATATTAACGTGCACGGGCGAGAGAACTGCCCCTTGAGCAACACCTCTGGTTTGTTGATATCTGCCAGGATGCACACCATTCATTGAACGATAAAATTGTCTGTTTTGTAGGAATGCTGATACCCACGGAATTAAATATTATGGAAATCGCAGAGTTTGTAATCTTTGCAATAAAATTCTGGGCTCACACTATTATAAGCATTTGCTCTTTCGAGAGTCGCCCATGCAGCATGCATTTTCTGGCGCCGCACAAGGAGAATTCGACTCTCAAGGTCGGTATGCGCATTCCATAGTGAACATTTTGAGCGGAAACCGATTTTACAGGAACTAAGAATATGTTATTGTTGCATAAACTCTGTAACCCGTTTGAGTACGACCCTCTCAATTATTTTACCTAATTTGATATTAATGACATTGATCTGATATTGTCCAAGGTATAGCGACCGCCATTATATTTCAGTAAAGGAAATCATTTTGGTTAGTGTCCAATCACCAGGCATCCAAGAATTATTAATTGAGTAATTTACCAACTCTAACAAGGAATTTGGAGACACCTCAAAGAGGATTTTTAACATTTTTGATGTTACTCCATCAGGACTAGGAGCAGCAGCTGGCAATGTCATTACTAGAAAGCTCAGAAATTGTAATTTTTGGGGACATCCTTAACCGTATCTACTGGGCCTACAAACATAGGGGATATGAGAAACGTTGACAAGAAACGCTTTTCCAAACCTTTAGCAATTATTTCTACTGTATTGAGAGCTTCTTTAGGAGTCGAAACGCATGAAGGTAAATTTTCTGAGGCAGGAATCTTCTTTCGTGATTTTAAAAGCCCGAAAAGTGCACCTCGCTTATAAGATTGTGAATGGTAATTGAAATGCTCAGTATCATAATCATGTTTTGCTTGTGTGACTGTGCGTTTAAATGTACCTGCAAAAAATTTATAATCATGCCTATTTTTGGGGCGCTGGTTATGAAGAAGCCTCTTCTGTGCAGCCTTTCTTCTTCTATAATCACGCGAAAAATCTGCATTCCACCATCTTGTATGTGGTGATGCACGCACCAAAAATCCGCACTTCTTACGACAGGATGCAATAGCCTGGCATCCGTAGTATTAACCTGGCAATCCGCAATAGCCTGGTAATCCGTAGCATTACCCACTGACTCAAGAGAATAGCTCAAATATGACTGAAAGTGGTTGCAATTAACATATGACCTCAACTGAGAGGTCGGCAGAGTTGTTCTAGCAAGCACCAGCCGTTGCTACAGCTTCGTCGTCTTACTCTCTGTAGTCGTTTCTCGTCCTCTTCAAGGACATATACGTAACATTATATATATATATATATATATATATATATATATATATATATATATATATATATATATATATATATATATATATATATATATATATATATATATATATATATAGCATAAGTAAATAGACGTACTTGGTTGCTAGAGGTTACATGCAAGTGAAAAGTTGTTTCATACTGTTTCCAAGTTTATTTGTAGTCGACGTTTCGGCAGGGGCCCTCCGAAACGTGTACTACAAATAAACTTGGAAACAGTATGAAGCAACTTTTCACTTGTATATATATATATATATATATATATATATGACGCGGTAAGAAGCGAACCGACAATGCAGTTGCACACATACCTAAAAGGCGTAAAGTATACAGGCGAGCCATTTGCCATGCATATCTGTGCTGAAAATGAGGCTTGTCTTATGTAATTTCCAAAGGTGCGCGCAAGGTGTGAAGTTCTTAAAAGAGTTGTCGATCTTGCTCTTGTGTCGTAATGTTTGTTGAGTGAGCGACACGAGAAAAGGAAGGAAGGAATCTCACCCTTACGCTCACCTTTGTCCCCTTCCTCTGCCCTCTCGTCAACTGTGCGTCGTCAAAGCCAAACTACGCGTGCGCCTGCAGTCACCGGGGACCATAAAAAGTAGCGTACAAAACTTGCACAGGTTGCGTTGCTGCTACTTGCCTCTTTTGCCTGCGCACTATGCACCGGTTTTATTCTTTTCAGATGTCCGATGTTTGTTCAGTTGTTTGCATAACCCAGCGGAAGTCTATCTCTTCGCTCACCGTGCTCTTCAATAACGCCACGTGTCCCTTTATTAAATTGCTGCTTGCTTTGAGTGAACACGACGGCCCATTGAAAAAAAAGTAATGTAAAGGAAATTCTAGCTGTTCAATTAATTTTATTGTGCCTTCCGAGGTTCCCTGTAGCTCTCCAATAAGAGCGCATAGTCGTGAATCTAACTTTGTACGCAAAGGGGCATCGTCCGCGGATGTCTGTGGCATAATTCTTTACAAAAGGATCCTACTTGTGTTACCTATACTATATGGAAGCAATGGCGGCGCCGATTGCTGAAGAGTTTCGTTATACTGCTCCGTGTAGAAATCGTGACGCAGCTTTGTGCAACATGAGCTCCACGTACCCAGACATGTTGAACAAATTCTGGAAACGAACACTCTCAAGGTTCGTATACAGACCACATAAATACCCAAGAAAGTAGCAGGGGGGACAGCGGCCGATGTAGCTCAGTTGGAAGAGCACCGGACGCGTTATTCGGAGGTCGTGGGTTCGGATCCCACCATCGGCACGTTGTTTTTTCTTCTACTTTCTGTCTAATTATCTTTCCCATAAACATATTACATTACTAATTTCTGTGATTATCCAAGTAAACATTTAAAAAAAAAGACAAAGTGCCATCCCCAACGCTTTCCTTGGCCTCGCCGACTGTTGGCTTCTTTCCTTCATGTAATTTAACGAGCACCCTCATTTCCCCTTGATTGATCTGCTTGTAGCTTACGGGGGTCTCGGTTCTGGCAGTCTTGAAGCCATAGGTAGCGTAAGAGGGTTCTAGCACAGCTTTCGCCCTCGCTCTTGATCACGTTCTACGTGACGCTGGCGGTAACAAAGGACGTCCCACGTCCGCCGCTATGGCTGAGGGTGGCGCTGGTGAACACTCTCAAGGTTCGTATACAGACCACATAAATACCCAAGAAAGTAGCAGGGGGGGACAGCGGCCGATGTAGCTCAGTTGGAAGAGCACCGGACGCGTTATTCGGAGGTCGTGGGTTCGGATCCCACCATCGGCACGTTGCTTTTTCTTCTACTTTCTGTCTAATTATCTTTGCCCTAAACATATTACATTACTAATTTCTGTGATTATCCAAGTAAACATTTAAAAAAAAAGACAAAGTACCATCCCCAACGCTTTCCTTGGCCTCGCCGACTGTTGGCTTCTTTCCTTCATATATATATATATATATATATATATATATATATATAAATATATATATATATATATATATATATATATATATATATATATATATATATATATATATATATATATATATATATATATATATATATATATATATATTTGCATTTCATTGTATTAAATCTCTGTAACTGTCAATATATCCACAAATATTATCAGGTAGACTTTTATGTTTATTGTGTTTATTTGTGTTTTAGTCGTTTTTGTGTTTATTTTCCAAAACACAACCTATTGGTTTTCTATGGCAGTTTTAGATCCTTCCTGCGAGCGCTGGAAAAACATTAAAAGCAAAGTTTAGCCACGCCTCGGAAGTTTAAACACTTGCCGTGAACATATGCATTAAAATGTTTTACAATATTGGAAAGTTTCCGCAGGATTAAAAGATGTCCCTGAGATCTCAACATTAAATAAACACGTTGTCTTTTTAGCTTCACTTTCTTTGTTGCCCCTTTCTCAACAAGCCGATAGATGGCGTACGACATTTTATGCATTTTATTCATTCCATCCATTGTTTTCTGCACCTATTCCTACTTCTATTTGGGCTCGTAGTAAAACAAGAACAAAATGTCCCTGAGTCAAAAGAGAGAGAAAGGAAACACTCAAGAAAAATATGTGTCAAAAGAAATTTAGTAACAAGAACTTGCATCTACATACGTCGTCGTTTTATATACAACCAAGCAGTCCGCGTAATATCATATCGATCTGTTTTCGTCGTGCACAAAGCGCGGGCGACGTTGTCTCAGTTATTGTCCGGAGTACACAATACGTTCGTTACTTCAGTAGTATCCGCGAAAGCAAATTTATGGAGGAAGTTACGTGTGTAACACGTCGGGTCAATCGTTCGCTGTCCGACTAATGCGGGTTATACAGAACCCGCGTTAGTTCGACATCCCAAACGCATTCGATGTTCCACTTCGCGCTTTTATTCCCCTTCCAAGTCAGTTTAAGTTTGCAAGCGCATAACTTCCAACAGCTTTTCCATTATTTAGACGGAAATGCTTTACGAGAAATGCCTGAGACATCGTTTTTCCCCGATACACAAGAGTGTCTTTCCTGCGGAAACTGCAGTCGCCATCGCGTTGTTTTCAAGGCTGGCGCATGGTGTCCTGTTCCTGGGGCTTGTCAGTGCCTCGAGAGCAAAGTAAACATTGTTTCGCATTATATGAAATAGAACGCATAATTTGTAAGCCCAGTTTACCATTCCCGTATGCCAGTTGCACGCAGTGTATGCGACGTTTCGTTAAACGACTTCTGCTGCCGGATAGCGTTTTCTTTGTAGCGATCCGCTTCATTCCTATTGAAGAGCATGGTCTGTTTTTACACTTACAGACGTCTGGGTGCGTTTGCCTAGCTCTATACATATGTTCAGCACATGCGTGCCTTTATGGCAAGAAGTCATCTTGAAGACTCGTTTCGGAAGGAGAGAGCGACTACTTCTAATGGCGACTGCGCGCGTAGTAAGAAGTTACATGATGGAGACTATATTTCTTATTGCGCCCTTCAAAGCAATGGCACAGCCTTGAAGACGGAACCGTTTGAATAGCTGGGCGCCAGTCGTTGCTGAAGCTTTTCATTAGCGTCCGAGACACTCCTTACGAAAACGGGGCTCATGAGTGCTTCAGGAAACGAATCAACTATAAGACGGGTCTCCAGGTATTACGCATGCAGTGCGTGAGTTTCGCACATTCATATTGCGTGAAAGTTTTGAGAAATCGCCTTTGAAATGGGGATGGTGCACCACAAAGTTAGAGTCGTTTTCATATTGCGGTTCCGCACGAGTTTATGTTGGAACACGAAATGCTGGCTACCAATTCTATGCTGCTATATCCGAGCGGAAACAGCTTCTGCTCATAATATTTTTATATATGATTCATACTGGAACATTCTTTCCGGCCACATTTTTCAACTCTATGCCGTCGCAGCAACGGCAGCAGGAACGGTATTTGCCATACAATTGGTGCTTAAAGCTACGATTGCTGCTTGCATACAGAGGAGGAGATAAAGCTCGCATTTTAGGATTCGTTCAGTGTCAAATATCGCCTCGCCGTGGAGGCTGAATGGTTAAGACGCTCGACCGCGAAATCCAAGGGCGCGCGGTATATAGATCTAGGCCGCGGCTGCCACTTTTAGATAGGAGCGAAAAGCATGGCGCCAGTAAAAGTGCGATTTCAGTGCATGTTACAGAGCTCTAGGGAGTTGAAATTTCCGTAGCCTTCCACTACAACGCTCTCATAGTCTGAGTCACTTTGGGAAGGTAAAACCTCACAACCAAACCAAACCATTTCCAAGTATGACCTCTCGGTTAGTTTATAAGTTACTTTAAGCGGACTTTTTTGACCCAGTGAGAGTAATTCATAAGCCGTGTTTACATGAACGCGACAGTAGGGCATCGCATCGCATCACATTTAGCAGCGCCTTACTGTAATGCAATGCGACAGCGTTTACATGTAGCGCATCATCTTTAGCGTGGTGGTATAGCGGCACCCGGGTTCGCATTTTAAAAGCAATGGTGGTGCCAGATTGTACGTTTTACAAATTTGATTTAATGGTTATTTTGTTTATAATAAATTTAGAAAAAAGCTCTAAGAAATAATAAAAACAGTCTATCAAGCGGAGTTAAATACAGTGTAGCCTTTATCCAAACCGAAGCCGTTTGAATATCCCGCGCTGTCTGGCACTTTGTCTCTATGGCGCCAAAACTACGCTTACTCGATAAGCATAACAGCAGTCCGATTCCAGAAGCTATCTTAAAATTTCAGGCAGTTTGTCTCCAGAATTTTACGGTGCTGGCATCTTCAGAAAAAAAAAAAAAAAAAAAAAAAGCTTCGTTCACCATTTGTTTGCAGCAAACGCTAGACACAGTGGAGCGGCAAGAACGAATTGGGGGTGAGGCAAGCGGCCGTGCTTCATTGTACGTGGCCATCTAGCCCTTAATGATATGCGAGCTGGTTTACATGCATACAGATCGTCTTACGCCTCTCAATTCAGCCCTGCCTGACGAATTTCTGCGATGCGCTTTCCTATAGTGCATTACCGGAACCGAGTGCGATGCGATGCACTAGCTGTTGCATTTATGTAAACGCGGCTATAGGTGAGAAAAGAACCGCGAACTTTTGAACCCTGAATTGTATTTAACAGCACCCCCCATTCTACCACTTCAATAAAAAGAACCATTAGCGCTTAAATAAATTTCAGCTCCGACTGGAAGAGTAAAATTTGCAAACAATTTTTAAATTGTCATTACAAAATTGCCATTGATCAAAGACGCAATTTGTATGGGAACTGTTCCCATGCAACGGCGTAAGACGTAGGGTGGGCAGAACCAGATAAGTTTTAAAGGCGGTAAAAAAAAATTATCCGCGAAAACAGTCATCAAAATTTAAGGCTTTCGACTGAGGCTAAAATTCAGCAGTCATAGCCGACAGAAAAATGATGAGAAGCGATTTAAAAAGTCTAGATGGAAGTTTTTGTATAGGGAGCAATGTCTTGTAATGCTCCTCAGTATCAGAAGGACGTCAGAATGTAAACATATAAGAAAAGGATACGTATGAGGAAGCACGAACCAAGGACCGCTTGCCAACGCGATGCTTTCTGCGAACGACAGATAAACCATATATCTCCGGGCTTGAACTATAAGCACCACAGACCTACCCGAAAGGAGTGCGGTGTTACCACACAATGGGGCTCGCCACCATGGTTGGGGTGATGATGGCGGCTTGGATGTGTTTATCTCAGGTTTCCGTCGTCGCTTCCCTACATGAGCCATTTTTTGGTATTTCTGTATTCCGCAAAAGGGTGTTCGAAGGTCCCAGCCCGATCGCTCTCTCTTTCCCTTCTTCACAGGGTTGCTGACCAGCAAGACAAGCGCGACCTACTTTTCTTTATTCGTTGCCCCGAGGTGGCACCCCCAGCCGCGAAGTGCGTACAGCTGCAGCCACTCTGAGAGCTTGGGAGATAGCGGCACGCCCAGCGGGCATTCGAGAAGGCAACGGCTTGACAGGGGCAAAAACTCGCGCGTCTGGAAGTCTTTTGTGGGTGATACAGAGAGACGTATGGAGGGGGTAGGGCGTCCGAACTTCCCCTCGCGAGCCCTCGGGTGCCTCTTGAGCGACAGGTTCGTTATTCAGGAGGCGACCAAATTGAATTTGCTTCTTCACGGCCGCCATTTACGGAAATGGCCCAGTCACTCGCTTGCGACAGCTTCACGGAATAGGGCCGCCCGTGCATGAGCACACATCCGCGCGTGCATGTCCGTCATTGGGCAATGCGCGCAAGTGTGCGTGAAGGAATTGAAGGAGCGAGAGGTTACCTCGGGCGTAGTCTTCATTTCTCAGCAATTCATGCAGCGTGGTGCTCTAGCTAATTTAGCCGTCTTCACTGCCTTGATGTGAAAACAACATGTGCGACACATGTAAAGCAAAACACTCTTCCACGCTCCGCGTTCCCTTGTGTGATCGGATGGAATGTTTCGGGGTCTGTTTTCTGAACGTGTCCAATAACAGTACTAAGCAGACACGTCAAAACGAGCGTCAACTGAACGCCTTCGTTTGATTGAAATTAAGAAACGGAAGGGGCCACTGGCGCGCTCGTCTTAGACTGCCTTAGTAGCGTTGAAGCTCCCAGCACCCTTATACGAAAAAAAGGGAGAGAAAACGCTGTTTCGAGCTACCAAGAGAGTTAGCATGCATTTTATTGTTTATAGGCACGCTCTTCAGTGTCCCCCTTAGAGTTGACCCGCCACTGTAGCTCGGGGACTAGGGCGCTCAACTGCAGAACCTGAAGACGAAGGGTCGGCCCTTTGTGACGGGCCGCGTTTTGATGGAGGCGATAAGCTAGGCTAGTGGTTCTCAGCCGTGTATGTGTCAAAGACCCTTGTATACTAGTGAAATTGGTGGCGGCCCCTTGAGACAGGGAGGGAGGGGAGGGGGAGGCGATTTTGTGCGGACTGTTGCCGAGCAGGTAGCGTAGTTGGGATTAAGTCAAGGATGAACTGGCCTGTAAAAGAAAAAAAAAAAAAAGCGCACCTCATAATCCAGCGCTCCCCAGCCTGCAGATGACGCGGAGAAGAGAGGACGAGGCGGCGCCGGTCGGTATACGCGTGTCGCGAGATGTAATTCTACTCCTCTCAACACAGCGTCGCTCTCTTATCGGACACCAGGCGCTTTGCATTACAGCCCAGCACCGAAGTGCAGCCAGAGCTCGAGTTTCACCGATACCAGCATCAAAAACCGATGTACAAGCTTTCTCTCTCTCTCTTTCTGTCTCTTTCTTGCGCATTGCGCTTCCGCATTCCTGTCGTGTATCTTTCGCTTTGAGAAACTAAAATCGGCCCTGAACATCAGTGCTTTTATCCCTGCAAAAATGTCTGTAGCCAGGCCAGAGCTCTTTCTCTCTCTCTCTCTCTCTCTATTTCTCTCTCTTTGTGAAGTGGATTTCGCGGACCCCCATTTGATAAGCACTACTAGGTGTCCGTGTACCGCTCGATGCCAGTTTGCATTAAAGAGCTCCAGGTGGTTTTAATTAAACCGGAGCCTAAGGCCAGAGCCTAAGGCGCCGCTCGTAGCTGAGAGTAGACGGCTAGGTAACACCCTCGACTTTGCTTTCACTATAAATAAACTTCTTTCTCTCTCTCTCTTTCTCTCTTTCACAGGCTCTAAAATAACCGCCCAAGTTATGTGCGCGTCTCGGTTTTTTTTTTTTTTTTTAGCACTCCGTTATGAATCGATAGCGCGTGCTTGCCATAACCATAAGCGTGCCTGTTATTTATGCACACATCGACAAACAACAACAGTTAGGACTGACAAGCAGGAAATTTCTCGCCGCCAGGCTTGCGAGCCTTTGGGGCACGTATAGGTGTAAATAGAGTCAGGTGGAAAATTGCATAATTAAACGACGCCATGTTAGCGCCAGGAATAAGGAGCAGCCGTATGCAGAGAGTTCGACATAAGTACGACTATTGCATTTTTAAAGCAGAGGGTATGAATGTGCACGTTTAGCATCGGTACTAAAGGAAAACAAGAACAGATGATACAAGGATCCCGGTTGATGGATAAAAGGTAAACTTTAGGACCACTAGTGTCTGCGGATCGCGTTATGTAAATATTGGCAGCGATTCTATAGTTGCGACGATATAGCATAATGGCACCAAATGCCAAAACTAGATTTCGTTAACGTCGAGAATAGTTGGTCTTCTATAACATCGCATTCAACGACGGTTGGTAAAATAGAAACATTGAGAAATAGCAACAGAAACCTATAAGGGGTACAACAAATAGCGGTGGCTCTTTCTTCTCAGAGTTAATTAGACTTTTTCTGGCTTTAGCTTACATTCTTGATTTCGGATACGAAGGTTTCTCCTTTACTCGGGGCCGTCTCCAGTTGATGAACGCTAAACGAAAGTAAAGACGTTCACAAACGAGCATATTTTAACGAATACGAAACGAAGAAAGAAACTAAGTACGGGATATATCCGATTGTTTGCTCATTGAAGTAGAAGCCTCTTCTGTAGTAGATGAACGTGCGCGAAGATTCCACAAAACTACCAGACACCAAGGCCTCTAAGGGTCGTACCACCAGGTAGCACGCGCTAACTGGCACGGCGCTAGTGTAGTCACTGCCTGTCTACGCTTATCTCTATAGTGCGCTTTTGTAGTTTGAAACTCGTTTTAGACTCCATGTTTTCTACGGAACTTGGCTTACATGCTCGGAGACACTTAGCACCGCTGAGGCGTATGAAGACGAAAACTGACTCAAGGGATGCACTGCCGCAACGGCCGATTCCTATACCTATGCTTTCTCCTGTGGCGCACACCACCACGTCACCGGTAGCATGGTGCCCAGTGTACTCTGCTTGTCGGATGGCACTCTAGCCACTCTCCCTCGTCTGAAAGCTCCTGCTGCGCTAGATGACGGGGTGTGTGGGGT
Source organism: Amblyomma maculatum (assembly GCF_055883805.1). Taxonomy (NCBI): domain Eukaryota; kingdom Metazoa; phylum Arthropoda; class Arachnida; order Ixodida; family Ixodidae; genus Amblyomma; species Amblyomma maculatum. Next base: position 9,754,808 of record NC_139345.1, read on the forward strand.
ATTAAGTCATACATTTGAAGATACACGTTACGTCGGTTCAAATCTTCGAATCTCTGTCACAAACTAGTCTCCAACTTGATCAGCAGACGCATGTCACATGGGAAACAAAATGGTAGGACATCCCTGGAATGCTACACGAAGAAAGGTTGCGTCATAATTTGATAGAAAAGAGGGGAAATCTGTCACAACACGAAGGTTCATTAGTGATGCCGTACGCTGGCGCCACCTAACGAGCGCCTTAGTTTGTTGGCAAAGCCAATGACAGCTACAACTATTACAACACCGACATAGTGAGTTTGGTGTAATGCGTGTTTAGAAAAAGTTTTATTAGACATTAGAAATAAGCTCTCTCCTTAAAAGAGAGTGTATTATGGACTGGAAACACAGGTATAACCGTGGATGTTACATAGTTATACACGGCTACACGGGTATCTATGCAAAAGAAGGAAAGGTTGAAATTGATCCCATGTACCAATAAATCAACTTTAGTTTTATATATGCCATATATATATATATATATATATATATATATATATATATATATATATATATATATATATATATATATATATATATATATATATATATATATATATATATATAAATATATATATATATATATATATATATATATATATATATATATATATATAACACGAACACAAGAAGCCAAGGAATCCGAAGGGCAGTTTTTGTTTAATCTTTTGCTGTTGACTTGGATTGACTCAACAATCATTTTAGGGAAACACATAATTAAATGCAATGTATAAATGCTAACTCAAGTCAACAGCAAAAAATAAAATTAAAATAGTCCCTTCTGCATTCCTCGGCTTCGCCGACTTGACATTTGTTCTTCGTGTATCATAACGAGCCCCTCATTTCCCCGTCATTTCCCAGCAGCTTACGAAGGCCTCGATTCTGGTAACCTTGAAGTCAGGGGTAGCGAAAGAGGGATATCTCACATCTCCCGCCCTTCCTCTCGATCGCGTTCCACGTCACACTTGCGGCAGCATAGGACGTTCCACGTCTGCCGTTATAGATTAGGGCGGCGATGGTGAACACCCTCAAAGTTTGGCTACAAGCAACACTAATTTGCACCGTAGCGCTGGTGCAGTGGTTAAGAAGACCGACCACTCTGCTGGAGTTCCCGGTTTTGATACCGCTGGCGGCTGCCTTTCTATGAAGGCGAAATGGAGAGGTGACCATGTGCTATGCGAGGTCAGTTATTGTTGTTGTGGCTGTTGTGGCTGTAGGAAGAAATATGCATGGCTCTGTAGCTGAGCCACCTCCGCTGCCTCATGCGGACAGAAGACAAAATAGAGGAGATAGGAAAAGAAAAGGTAGAGAGAGACGCGCGACGCAACTACAGCCGTCGTCCACCAACTAAGCGGTGGCGGGTGCAATGACGGCCTACAACAGATAAACATTCGGTGGCTGGCTAGACCTCGCCGCAAGCGGCGTTGACTCAGCGTCCACCCTTCACAACCTCCTTACACCTGGTCAGTGCAGGTCAAAGATCCCAAGGAGTTCAAAATTAATCCGCAGCTCTTTGCTACGACACCTTCCGTTTTCAATCCAACCTTCATACCTTCCCTTCGAGCATGGTCCGAGGTCCACAGAACAAGTGTGAAAGATACTGCGCCTTTCCTTTCCTGTGAACCAATTATTATTATTATTATTATTATTATTATTATTATTATTATTATTATTATTATTATTATTATTATTATTATTATTATTATTATTATTATTATTATTATTATTATTATTATTATTATTATTATTATTATTATTATTATTATTATTATTATTATTAATAAAACTAATACCCAAAGAAGTAGAAGGTTGGACAGCCATCGATGTAGCTCCTTAGTAAGAGCACGGAACGCAATATTCGCAGGTCGTGGGTTTCTTTTCCACCATCGGCGCTTTGTTTTTCTTCTAGTTTGTATTTTATTATCTTTCAACCTAAACAGACGACAGTACTATTTCAGCACTACGACCCCTCATTTTCCCTTCATTGCTCTTATATTTTTGCTTCATTGTGTTTAAAGTGCACACCCTGACAATTTCGCAGATGGGCACATTTCGCCGCATAAAGCTATGACAACTCACGGCTCAATATTAAGGAAATTAACAAAAATAAAATATCATTCTGTATTACCAGCTATTGTACCTTACGGATTTTCATGCGGAGTCACAGTCTTCGTTTTCCTCGCTCGTGTCTGCATGAAGAACGCGCTGTTGGCATCCTTGTGTTTGAATGCTTTCAAATGAAGTGGGCTTGTTTGCCGCGTGCAGCCGCGCGTGCATGCCGCCGACATCACAACTCGAGGCAAGGGTTCCGCCCTGTTTACCAAGGCGTGTATTTACCCGAGTGCAATGTATCCTTTTGTGACGTATGTCCCACGTGAATTGGTCCAGGCTCTCCAATATCTGTAATGCGGAAGTGCTCTTGTCGCTAAGCTCTGTTACGTACTCAGACCTTATAAGTAAAGGCGAGTACAGTATAGTCTTCTAGAATGCAAAACATATGTATTCTTGAGTGCTTGTAAAAGCAATGGCAAGCATCGGCGATAACGGAGGGGATACATCCACATCAGCCACCACCTCATAAACGTCGCTAAACGTTCAGGGGTTGGCGTCAGCGCCGATTAAGCCATCCGCCGTCTGCTCAAAGGTATACCGATCCTTCGATATCGCGTTCTCAACAGCACGTGCCTTGTAAAACTGGCAGGTGCACAACGTTAGTAATATTTCAGTGTCTGGGCGCCTCGCCAAGTATTGCAAGACATGTAAAATTAAAGGTAAGAAGGACAATCCTGAGGTGATCGGTGCCACTGAATTCAATCGCGGCACGATTATGGGTCTATAGAAGATGGGATATGTTGTATAGGGAAGTCCCAGAAGCTCTTGAAATGCACTGCGCAAACGAAAAGAAATTCTAGAGGGCACTTTGGACCACTAAAGGGCGATGAGGCGAAAGCCATTATAGCTCGGTGGATCGTAGCCCTCCACTGCGGTCCTCCCTCTCTCTGTCTTCACTCCCACTTTCGTCCCTTCCTTTACGGCGCGGTACATGTGTCCGCGCATAATTGTGACAGATACTGCGCCTTTTCTTTCCTGTAGATAAATTTGAAATGCCGCTGATACTTGCTGTACTAACGCCTCCTAGACATCTCGGTCTGCTGCTGTGTGGTGCGGCTTCGAGGAAACGCCAAATGAAAGTCACCGCACGGATGCCTAGATCGGACGCCCGGCGGGCTCAGCTTCGCATATGCATGAATCGCCTGGTGACGTCATGACCAGTCATGACTGTACATCACGCGCCCCTTGTCGAACACAACCAGCGTTCCGTTGAACGCATCAAACTTCACGGGCGCTGTATAATTCAGTTACAGAAAAGGAAAAGCGCAGTATCTGTCACTCGCGGAATCCCGCTATCATCCTCACGGTAGACAAGGGGTATTATGATGGGTGTTTCACAACCCTAGGCGTGGCGTAGTTGGGTAAAGCGCTCGGCTGAGGATCCAAGTGACGGAGGTTCGATTCCAGGTGGAGGCAAGATTTATTCATTGAAGCGAAAGCTTCGAAGAAGCGTCCGAAGAGGCGTCCGTGTGCTGTGCGATGCCAGCGCAGGTTAAAGATCCCCAGGTGGTCGAAATTACTCCGTAACCCTCCACTACGGCTCCTCTTTCTCTCTTTCAGCAACAAGTGTGACAGATAGCTGCGCCTTTTCCTTCCTCTGAACTAATTATTATTTATTATTGCACCGCTCTTTCCACTTTTACTCACACTCTCCTCCTTTCCCTTACGGCCCGGGTCAGGTGTCCACAGAGCAAGTGTGACAGATACTGCGTCTTCCCTTTCCTAAAAATGTTGTTGTGGCTGCAGGAAGAAGGAAAAAAAAAGGCACGGGCCTGCTACTGGCTCTGTAGCTGAGCCACCTTCGCTGATTGATTGATTTATAGGAAGGGAAAAGCGCGGTAACTGTCTCCCTTGTTTTCTGTGGACACCTCAACCGCGCCGTAAGGGAAGGGAGGAAGGTGGAAGTAAAAGTGGAAAGAGAGAACGAGTAGCCGCAGTGGAGGGCTACCGAGGAATTTCGACCACCTGAGGATCTTTAACGCTCTGATATCGCACAGCACACGGACGCCTCTTCGTTTCGCCTCCATCGAAACGCAGCCGCCGAAGTCGGGTTCGAACCCGGGTACTCCGGCACAGTAGTCGGGCATCTTACCACACTCCGCTGCCTCGTGCGGAAAGAAGAGAAAATAGAGAAGAAAGACAAAGAAGAGGGAGAGAAAGACGCGCGCTGCAACAACAGCCGTCGTCCACCACCGAAGCAGTGGCAGTTGCAATGACGGCCTACAACAGATAAAATTCGGTGGCTGGCTAGCCCCCGCCACAAGCGGCGTTGACTTACCTTCCCAGCCCCGTAGGGCCAGGAACTGCCGCCCTTCACCACCTCCCTCGTAATTAAAATAACGGAGCGGCAGCCCTGGGTTGTGCGATGTCACTTTGAACGGCCTTGAAGGTCAAAGAAATATGCTGCGCCTTTCCATCCTTATAAACCAATGCACAATATACAAGAAAAAAGTATGAAAACATGATTAGGTGTACAATATACATGTAAAAATATGAATATTGATCTGGTTAGGTGTAGATGTCCACTATTCCGTGGAGTCCACTCAGAAGCACAAGGCTCCTTCCTTTTCCCAACACCTAATTAAATAAAAACTATGAAAAACCCCGGGTGGAAAAGCGGGTGTTAAAAAGGCTATCGCTGCAAAACTCAGCTTTCGCTCCATCACTAGGTTCAAGCCATGCTTAAACCCATACTTTATTTTCAACTTCATATCCGGACATGGTCGATGACGTCACCAGATCATGACGGCCCAGTCTCGCGATATCCCGCGGAACCTCGCGAAGAAGTGTGATACTTCTTGCGAACGGAAGACAGTATGAGCCATTAGAAGCTTTCGCCTTTAAAATGTGTAAACGCACTTTCCTGGCGTTTACCGGAAAAGGAACTGAAATTTCTAAAACGTGCAGCAATTGCTTAGTCTTTTCCAGGTGCTTTATTTAGTTTTTAACAGCCTTAATGAGCAATCAGTCTGGTTTTCTACCGTCGCTTTTTGTGTTTTCTCCCACAATCACGCTAGGCACTATCACTTTTATTGATTTTATTGTGTTTTTTCTTTTTCGTCGGGAACTTTTACACCGTGGTTTTTTCGCCTGTAGTTTTAAAATATTTTTATCATTTTACTTTTTTTCTAAGGTCTTCGATGATCACGCAGCTTCACCTTGGCTCCATTCCATTTATGCATCTTTATATATGTTGTCTTCCGAAATAAAATTTCAATTCATAGTCAGCGCCTCTGTCCGCCTTTTATTATTCGAGCTTCGTCTTGTCCCTAGCATCGTTCTTTAGGTATGCTTGCAGCATCCTGCCCAGACAAATATATAGTTGGCACTCTTGATGTTTACGAACATGAGATAGTGTCGGAGCACAGATACACGGACATATCGTCGCGTTCACATGAAATTACACACCTGGTACGTTTATCTGCTAGCGTGAAACTGATAATTCGGAAAGTATCGTTAAATAGCGGCATATACACACTGGGAAATTTGGTATAATATGGTATGGCATGGCATGGCATGGCATGGCATGGCATGGTATGTGGGGTGTAGTGTCCCAAAGTGCGTCGCTATAACAAAAATTATCTAATTTCGGCAACTTGGAGTTCTTGACTGTACACTGACATCGCAAAATGAACAAGTATATCGCGTTTAACCTCCACCGAGACGCGGCCGCTGCCCCTTGGATTGATCCACGTCCTTGGGCTCGGCAATCGAGTACCCTTAACACTAAGCCACGACCGCGACAAAAAACTCACACCAGGCTTTTTCCACGGTTTCGCATCCATTTATGCCAGGAGAATGCGAAGGACGTGTGGGCTGCGCTGCATATTTCACGCTTGATAGCTATGGTATGTTTAGTCGCGCACAGAACAACATGTCAAGCATGTCTGAAGAAACATATCTCTCTGAATAGTCTTTGCATGAGTTTTAGAGAGTGCGCCAATGCATTACCAACAAACTAACTACCAAAACATATACATGTCCAAGCCCGCACCATATCCTGGGTATGCATGTACCAGGCGGTTAAGCTGAACCCAGCACAAATTTTTAGGCTCCTTGAAGTACGATAACCCCTCTAGCGAAAGAACAATACCAATGATGGCTGACAGCAAAAAAAAATTGATGTTGAGTAATAAGCTTATCAAATAATTTATAATCGATTAGTGCCACTATTTCACTGAGGTGGCCCACTCCGATTAGACATTTGTGGCCGGCCGTTAATAATAGCCATATCAGCGCCTAGAATTCCCAAAATCCGACTAAATTCGACGTTGTGGCTTAACAAACATCGGCTGGTCTTGCGTGCGACTCGCCTTGTTGACTACTGATCCGAAGGACCCGGGTTCAAACCCGGCCGTGTCTGCTAAGTTTCGCAAGGCGGCCGTGCACTATGTGATGTCAGTGCGCGTTTAAGGACAAGTGCTTGATTAATAAGTCGGAACTCTCCACTACCGCCCTCCTCATCGCCTGAGTTGCTTATAGCCCGATAAGCCGCATAGTCACAACCAAGCCAATTCAGGGCGCAATTGTGCTGCGTGACCAATTTTGCTTTGACTCATGTGCGGTGTTATTCGGTGTTCGCTGCGTACTTTTGCTGTTGTAAACACGGGGGCTGCCACAGTAAAGCAATGGGTACAAGGTAGTGGCGCGCCATTTTTGCCCGCAACTAGATTAACAGTTTATTCCTCGAACTTCCAGGCACTAGCTTTTGTTTATCCTAGAAAACAGCAAATATTGTGACGGTGCGCGTTATAATCTTTGAAAGGATTGCTTAAAGGCTTTGTACAGCCTAGTGGGCTGCGGAAAGAAAAATTATCGGGGAAACCTTGAAAGACAACAGGAAACTGGCGTTGGTTAGTGAAAAAACTCTAGTTAGCAATACCTAATCGGAAATTAAGCGAGAAATCGCATGTGGGCACGTCACGTAATGCGGCGAATAAGCAGTGAGTGGTCGGTCTCGGTAACTGGGTGGGTTCCACGAGAAAGAAAACGTGACCGGGGTGGCTTAGCGTCGGGTGCAAAATTAATCTGGAAATCTTAGCTGACACAGAGCAGTAATAGTTCGAGAGAATCTGGGAAAGTGTTTGTGCAGCAGTGGAAGTAATTGGGTGACAATGGTGATGGTTGTTGTTGGCGCTTACGGTTAAATATTCTCATCTCTATCTTTTTCTGCCTCATGATATTCAATACAACATAAACTTCAAAGGGAAATGCACGCAGTACAGCTTGGCGTTATCCAGAAGCAGGGATACACAAAAAAACAAACTATTTTCACGCATCTGTCCGAAAAAGCTTTATCGCGATGGTCATAAATGAATCATTCATCGGTTGCAGCAATGATAAGGTGCTCATAATGATGGTGACGATGTCGGCATGTTAACCCTTGTAGGGGTCTAGTGCCCTGCGTGATACAATGCACCAAAGGAAGCTTTGACACGTAGGAGGGCATGAAAAGGCCATTGCTTCATGGACTAATTTCTTCTTTTGAAGGTAGACGCAGCGTTTCGGTTAGTTTTGCCATCATAGATGGTGGTGAATGGCTGTGTGCAGGAAAAACGTCGCAAGATAAGCAGAATATTTTGCCATCTCGATGCCTTCAGTGCGTTCATACGCATACAAAATTAGTTTGCCGTCGAAGACTGCGGCCGTAGCCCGCCATTCTCCCGGAGCCATTCCTGCTCAATGGTGACTGCGAGAACGAACATGGGACCTTTCGGGTATTTTTTAGACGGTACCAAAATCTAAACTGACAGCGGTATCTTCGCAGAACTCGTCACTTCCCGAGACAACAGCGAGCTCTGGCAGGGTTTGACTGGTTGCTTTCAAGGCGTAAAGGCCAAAGAGCTTCACCCACTTTTCAGCCGTCTTTTGTTTTTCTTTGGATTACCGACGTCCTTAGCACACGGGCTAAAAGCGCCGCAACATGCCTTGTCTAGAAAACGTAAAAACGCGAATAAATGTTCTATTTATTTCTCTATGGGAGAAGTGACTGATATACCTTATCTATCTTGCAGAATTTGTCTCGTTTGAGGATCGACAAAGAGAGCTAACATACAGCAGCGACGAAGAGCCATCTTGAGAGGCAAGACAACGGAACGCATATTGTAATTACCAAACTAGCCTCACTCCATGTCTCCTTCACTGCCAATTTCAAAGATGCCATAGTTCGTAACTGAATACAAGCCGTTGGACTTATGTCAGAGAAAAGGAAAGACATTGCAGGTAAAAATCTTAACTTCTCAAAGTAGTCCTCTGCTGTTCTAGCAAAGGCAGCAAACGTAAACATTTCATATTTATTTCCAAACGAGACTGCCTTTAGGCTGTTTATATTCGATGAGCTTTATATATAAATCCTACTCATCATCATCATCATTATCGTCATCATCATTATCATCAGCCTGACTATACCCACTGCAGGGCGAAGGCCTCTCCCATATTTCTCCACTTAACCCGGTTCTGTGCTAGCTGCATCCACTTGACCCCTGAGAACTTCTTAACCTCATCCTAGTACGTTTCTCCAGTTCCTTTGTCCTTGTCCAACTAAGCAGCGCAGCCTTTATGAAAAGATGTTCCAACTAGCCCAGTCCCAATTACTTCTTAATTTACACCAAAAGATGAACCTGGAAAAACGGACCTCGAATGTTTATCAGAAGAGGACACGGCAGTTACTACCACTCCTAGCCATAGTCGGAGGAAGTACTTTAGATGTTGGCGGTGAGATTCCACGAGTCGTGGAGTTTAGTCCGGCCGCGTCACCTGACAGCCTATGCGCTAGATATGAACAGCGCTTGAAGTTCGCGAGGTATGGGTGAGAAGTGCTTATAGCACGTCTAACTGCCATGTCTTAGCAATTCGCACTGACTGTACTATTTCTAGGTTGAGAAGTTTTATCTTTCTTTTTTTTTTTTTTTTTTTTTTTTTTTTTGCTTGCCCACACTCCGTGACACGGGCAGCGCAAAATGCTTCGCGTCCGCGCCTCCCTCCTTGTCCTCAAATTTATTATGGCCACCTAACCGACAGTGTGAAATCTACGCTCGCGAAAGCTGGTAGAGGCGTCACGATCATATATCTGCCCCCACGTCAGCCACACTATCCAGCATCCTGAAGTCGGCATCGAGAGGCCTTTTAAGGATTGGCTGCGAAAGTTTTGTGATGTCTGCTTCATTCAATTACGCGAGCTGACCCCCAAAAAAGGTTCATCATGCTGTAGTCGCTAGCAGTTGTAGCGAGCTGTATTGCCTCAGAGGGAAGCCCTGCTGGCTTTGCCACGCAATCGTTCAGAAAGTGCTGGATTTCGAACGCACTTGATGGAACAAAGGATTTTGCGCTGTGTACGAGCCTACAGGCAGGATAGTAATAACGATACGAGCGATCACGACGACGAGCGAAGGGCGGCAGATTTGTGGCAGTGAACGACATTAGCGTGTTCGTAGTTGTTTTCACTCTAGATTTTTAAAACTTACTTTCCTCATTAGTGAAGCGATCAAGAACCGATACCAAAATGTCATGTGATTCCTTATGAAAAATATGACGCAACCGTTTTTCCGCTTAGGGTGATGGCATACCATATCGCTTCCAATTTAGCATCCATCTGTTCGTCAATTTAGCAGGTAGTTTGTAATGGGAATTCGAACCACATACGTACATACATACATACATACATACATACATACATACATACACACACACACACACACACACACACACACACACACACACACACACACACACACACACACACACACACACACACACACACACACACACACACACACACACACACACACACACACACACATACATACATACATACATACATACATACATACATACATACATACATACATACATACATACATACATACATACATACATACATACATACATACATACATACATACATACATACATACATACATACATACACACATACATACATACATACATACATACACACATACATACATACATACATACATACATACATACATACATACATACATACATACATACATACATACATACATACATACATACATACATACATACGTACGTACGTACATACATACATACATACATACATACATACATACATACATACATACATACATACATACATACATACATACATACATACATACATACATACATACATACATACATACATACATACATACATACATACATACATACATACATACATACATACATACATACATCTAAATGTATGCCGTTGAATAAGTGTACGTGTGCTCCGAAAAGTGAGACATGCTGCAGCAGGCCTTCGCTTTCCCCAAAACCCAGACCAACTAAAGACGCTTAACACTGCCAAACTCAGTGGCGATTTCTCAATGCAAAAACGTAAAAAAAAAACTGTCAAGTCGTGCCATTAATTGCTTTCGCACATCTTGAGGATCCGTTTGAGTAGCGTTAAACTCCGGCAGTGGTGGTGGTAAAACTTCAATATCCAACAGGTACAGGATCGGCGTCAACCTATTCCCCCGGACGGCGGCCTGGAGTCCTTGCTCCCGGAATTTTTTTTCCTTATTAATCGGTTGGCTTAAATTCACTGGAAGGGTTTTCGGGGGGCCTTCGTTTTCGAGAGTTGGCTTAGAATTGAGGCTGGCCTGAATTCGATTAGATACGGTAGTAAGCCAACGATTGGAAACATGGCTAAGTCCTCTGGCATATTAGCGCTGGACATATTGATTGTGTCAACAGCTTCCGCAAGCAATGCAATCTGGCTTAGATACCACATTGAACAAAGCTGTTTTAAGCTTCTGAGCCTGAACAGGACACAATTCCAACTCGTGACAGGCTTCGTGTACAATCGCCGTTTCCCCATTTTGTAAAGGATGGGCCCGCCATGACGCTGCCTTTTTCTCTCGCCTTTAAAGTTCTCCATCACCATCAGGCTACGTATACGCCACTGTGGGACAGGGGCTCTCTGTGCACATCTCTCGACACAGCTCGCCGTGCATGCCACATTTGGAGGGGGGGGGGGGGGGGGGGGGGGGGTACGCGAGGCGCGGTTGCCTTGCAGAGTGCTCGGGCCAAAGCCCGGCCAGCGGACTGCAGTCGTCGCGCGTTTGTGTTGCTTGTTAAACGCCGCTCGAGATTCCTCCCATTTCGCGGCGAGCGAGCTGCGCGCGTCTCAGGGTCGCGGCCGCTTGTTTTTGCTCCGCCTTGCGCAGCCAGCCGCCCCTCGGTTGTTGTCGTTGCGGTAGTCGCTCGGCGGAGTCACGTGTGCGACTTGCGCGTTCGGGCACTTTGTTGGAATCCCATCCGGCGTGTCACCTCGCTTTGGACAGAAGAGCGCGTTGATGCGCACATCCGCTTCTTGCCCGTTTATTTCATGAAGATTTCCTTCTTTTGATTTTTATTTCCCTTTCAAACAGCTTCTTGTGTGCCTTGTTGGAAGAGGCTGACAGGCGGAGGGAAAGAGCAGAGGGCAATTTTGGGGTGACATGTATCGCTCCGCGAAAAATGCGCCGTCTTCGTGGTACACCACATGCGCCGCGATGTTGACAGTTCTGCTTCCCTGCGAGTGCGGTGTTTTTGTCGCGAAGAATAGTTTCCATGTGGGCAAAATATGACAGGATGCTACCGCATCATTATGGGCGGGTTCGAGAAAAAAAAATGAATAAAGCGGAAGGATTTGGCTATCACGAAACAGGCTTGTCGCGCCCTGTTCTTTATGCATGCAGATGGCGTTCACAAATGCCCGCATAGGAGTCGCGTTGAAGCGCGTTGTGTTAGATTGTTTGGCACCTACTGCACACGAAGCTCACCGCGCTAGACTTTTCAGTAATGCTTACATAGTTATTTCGATGCCTCCTGTGTATAGCCATTTGCTATTTAGTCTGTTGTTCGTCAAGACGTGGCTGTGTTTGAATAGAGCTTTTGCTCCGCTTCGTTTACTTGTGCACAGCCGTGTAGGGCGATGTGGTCTACTCGGTTGGAGTGTCCGTGGGTCCGACGTGGGTAGCCCATGTGGGTCTGATATGGCTTCAGGAACTCGGGTCGATACGCGATGTCCCAGCTAACTTTAGCCAAAAGTTAAAAAAAATCACATTTGAGGTAGGCCAGTAAAACCAGTTGCATATAGCTGCTGTCGTCTTGCGCACCACTAGAAGTTTCAAGGCGAAAGTCTTTCTAGGTTCATGAAACGAAATCCTGCGTGCGAGAGTTGTGCTCTAGATCTGTGCGCAAGAGAGAGAGAGAAAACTTTATTGTTGGGGCTAGTGTTACTGGGTCTTAGTGGAAGAGCCAAGTGGCCGTTAGCTGGTGGCTTGCGGCGACTTCTTCAGCGCGGTTTACGGCGCCCAATTGTATATTGGGGCGCGCGTTGCGCAGCGCTTTCTCCCATGATTCAAGTGAGGGAGCTTCTATGAGAACCTTGGGAGGCAGGTCCTCTGAGCAATCCCCGAAAGATATGATTAGGGTCGGCTTCCTCTCCGCACCTAGTGCAGGATGAGCTTATATTGTCCGGAAATATGTGTGCGTAAACCGCAGGGCTGGGGAAGGAGTTCGTTTGCAGTTTCCTCCAAACAAGTTCTTGTTGTCTTATTGGTGATTTGTGTGGTGGTGGGTATACACAGAGTTTGAAGTGTTGTGTAAAGTCGCTGTATGTGAGCAATCTTTCCATTTCAAGTTCCTCGGCATTAGGTCTCATCGCTCTATCGACAAAACCTCGAGCGTGTTAATGAGCAGCCTCATTGCCTCGTTTCTATGAGTAGGCGGGTGTCCCATGCGAGTTCTATCTATCTGTTCAGTCTGATATCCGCGAGGATGTTTCTGATAGTATTTGATCTGTAGCAAGATATGTAATATTCCACGAGATTCCGCGAAATGTGTACCGTACAAACACACTTGCCGGAGAAAGTGTGACAGATACTGCGCCTTTCCTTTCCAGTAAATCAATTATATTTATATGTAGCGCTCCAACGAACACCGATAAAAGCAATAACAGGAGAGGAAGGGTTGGCTTTCACCAATTTCGTTTTAAAATACATCTAGAAGACCCTTTCATTTTTTTTTTTTTTTTTTAGCGAAAGCTACACTGCTCTAGATTTCAAGCCATCGGCGTGGCACCGTGGCACCTGGCCGTTGCCTAGCAACTGTCACGTTATATAGACCGACAGCTGGGCCTGGAGTTGGAGGAGGAAAGAAGAAAAAAAAAAGAGGAGAAGAAGGAGGAAAAAAAACAACAGAAAGTAGAAGAAGGAAAGAAGAAGAAAAAGAAGTAGAAGAAAAAAAAGTAAAAGGGGAAGAAGAAGATAACTGGGTAGTAGGTAGGACAGGTTCGTTCTAACGTTGTGACGGCGGCACATTAAATCTAGGTGTTCGCGGAAACATTCTCTGCAACACACACAGCTCTCGCTCTATCACTAGGTTCAAGCCACGCTTGAAAACCTACAATTTTCTTTTTGTTTTGCACTTAACTATATAGTAATTAAGGTCATTTTCCTAAATACTAAGTGCTGCTTTTAGACAATAAATATAATTTGCAAAGTTAAAGAGCACCTTGAGCTGCCCCCGTTCCTCTAATTTTCGATAAAGAGAGCCTCACGTGTATCTTTTTTCTGAGCTCCAAAGAATGCCGGCGAATTACAGAACAGCATCTTACTAACGCGTTCGCGCGCCCCGATTGTTCTACTCGCAACTGTGGCTTGAGCGAACGAAATCAACTGCAACCGAAGCTGCAGGGCCCCGTTGCAAAGCAGGCCGATATGTATGTGATGGTTTGTTCCCCCGTGCGAGCCAGTCGGCGTGCACATGACGCCAGCGAGCGTGGCGAGCTCGCTGCAACCATCGAAAACATATCGGCCCACCGCAGGAAGTAGGTCACCGTGACACGGATGCAGCTGATTTCGTTCACTCAAACCACGAATGGGAGCACCATAACCGCGGCGCACGAGTGTGCTTGTCACATGATAGCTTTGTTTTTTGTAGGAATTTATTTACAGATAGGAATACGGTACACGAGAGGCTTTCTTTATCCCAAATAAATGGAAGGGGGTGTTTGTGAAAGTGCTCGCAAACATTGGAAATTAAATTTGTTATCTAAAGTTAATATTTATTGCCCCGCCGTGATAGTGAAGGGGTTAGGGCGCTAGAATTGCATCTATGCAAGCTTTCTTGCCATTATACGCCCTACGTAAGGCCAACCGCAATTTATCGTGGGTTGCGCTATTTAGGCTTGCCGATATTTTTCCAGCATGGGACCTTCATTTGCGTTTAGTTTATGCTCAGGTAGCCGATGAGTACCTATGCGGGTTAAATATAAGAATGTGAGCTTGTATGGCGCTTTCAATATAGCGACACTGGGGTCAAGGCAGTAGAGCAGGGCTTAGTTGGCCAACAGTTCCCCATAATGGGCAGCGATAATGTGTTCGAGTGACTGAGTCAGACCCTGCTTCTCACATTTTGTGCAGCGGGGGAATAAACAGAGCTGAAAAGCATACACCTTTATTCGAAAGGTTAGTGCTACTAGTTAAGGTATCAAAACCTGCGTCCGTTATTCCTGTTTCGCTTTTTCCACCTTCATATTTCGTTCTCCCCTCGTTCTACGTGCTTGGCCAGAATGGCGTTTGCAGCGGAAAATGTGTCGTATAGAGAGGAAGGCACAGCCGAAACAGGTGAAAGAGGGGAGTTGAATTTAAAATAAAGTCAGGAGAAAATTGCTCTGCCCTATTATGGCGGGTGTGTTTCGTATTTCACTATTTTGCATGTCTAAACTCACCTGATCAGCGCGGTCACTTTTTAATGAAAGCGTATTGTGGATGCAGGTCCGTTAAAACGTTCTTTTCGTGCCAAAGCTCTCGTACAGACGCCGGAGCAAAGCAACGATCTTGTCAATGATATTGTGCTTGGCGCCTAATTCATCCGTAAGATCATGACGTCACAACACGTGTCTTTGCGCGGGTAATCTAAACAGTACTTTCGCACGCTATAATCGGTCTAACCAGGTTAAACCTTGAATAATTTTTACGCCAAAGCAGCGGCAGATATGTTTATAATATGCAGTTGCTAATTGTGCCACTTGCATTCCGTGCCCTTCCTTAAGAAGCCGGCGGAATCCATATGCATTGTTTGGAACAAACGGAGACCAAGTAATGTTATTAATATTTCAGCCATTGAAATTTCAATGGTTGTTGCAAGAACTTCATAAATACGCTTTGCAGTGTTCACTGTTGGAAAATACGAGGCGCAGCTTTACTTCTGATAGATTATCTTTGAATGCTTCTTAAAATTAAACTTTAGCATTTAACATCTTTCATTGAAACTCACTATCTTGTATGGCGTGGTCCTTTTACTTCTTCTTTTTTTTTTTTTTTTAATAAATTGCCTACGCAAGTGATATAGTTTACCTCGGGGCAGTTCACGCCGACGTGGCGCCTTGCTTATGAGAAAAGTTTCCATCTACCTTCTTACGCCAGGCACTAGTCGCGTTTCGGTTACCCAAGGTGGACGTGGCAAACCACGCCAGCAGCTGTCTTTGTGTGTCACTCATAGCGCTGTATTAAGCGTCATCAAGGGCAGAAATTTCAGAGTTTGAGAAGAGAAGAGGTACACTTTACGGCGTCTCTTCTTGACGTCAAGAGGTTCAAAGGGAGACACTGAAAGAGCAAGTCGAAAGCAAAACAGAAGGAGAGAAAAACTAAAGCGTTAAAGTGGCTGACGTTGTCGAAAACGCCGATGTTAGGGGCACCTCCCGCTGTCCCACGCACTCTGTGCCACTTGGTGCCCTCGAAATGCCAGGAGCCCGTCGTCTACCTAACGCCGTCAGCTGGCATCCCTTCTGAGCCAGGGTCGCTTATACGCTTTCCTTCTGAGCCAGGGTCGCTTATACGCTTTACAAAACGGGAGCTTTATGACTTCCATTTCAACTTTTTCAAGATCCATTGCTTTATTCGTGCGCTCGGCGGCGTCTTTTTTTATCTTCGGAGGTGCGAAGACTGCTTGGTCGGGGGCGTCCCTACATCGCTCCGAGGTGGCGAAATGGCGCCAAACAATCACCGAAGCAAAAAGAAACGCGCGACCTTCCAATTGTAGCGGCCGGCGCCCCCAAAGGGGGCTTTTTTTAAGCTGCTGACGTCACGCAAGAACCACCACGTGACTCATGACGTTTCACGCGACCCGAGGTTTGTTTCTACCGGCCTCTCTCTGCATCCTACGCCCCCTTGCTTCCTTCCTTCTTTCACTCTCTCTTTCCTTACAAGAGAGTCCGTCGTAGTGCACCCCCCTTCCACTCTCCTCTTTTCAGCTACCTCCCCTCCACTAGCGAAGTTTGTTTGTCAAGCCAAACGTTTCGGTGGAGCGCATCCCTCGATCTCACACAGGCGGGTGGATCCGTCTGCTGTGTGGCGCGGTTTCGACACGCGCTTTCTTAGCTCTACCTCTCTCTCTATCCCCACTTTCTGTTCTACCCTCATGGTGTCGATCAGACCTGCACAGAGGTACGCAACGTGACGTGACGTGACGTGACGTGCGTAGTACTCCTTGTGTACTTTTTCTCAATCGTTTCATATCATTTTTTCTTTTTTTTTTTGCTTGCGCTCAAGAGAACTTCTGCAATAGTGCTGCCCTTTCGGCGCTGTTTTCCATTTCCTCGAGGCTAGTCCCGAGCGCAGCAGATTGGTTTACTGAGCAGAAAATAAAAGAAGCAGAAAGATGAAGAAACAAGAGACGAAGCTTATGACGCACATCTCGGGCGGCTCCGCCGTTTCGTTCAATTCTCAGCCAGAAAGAGGATATTGCGCGCGCGGATAAACGGTGAGAACGAATGCTAACGTCACTGAGACACTGAGAACGCCGGGGACTTCGAGCGTGGCGCGCCGCCTGATCAGATCTGCTGTCGGGTGTGTCAGCGCTTGTTATTAGAAATTGCACCCTGGTTGGAACCGCGATCGAGGGGAGCTGCCAAGCGCAAGTACAGATGCGCCAATTTCGACTTCTTCCTATTCACTTCGGAAGTCCCTTCGGAGAAAGGAATCGCAGCCAGCGATAGGAAGAGATAATTGCGAAACGTCGCTGCTGGGGAAGAGCGGCGCTATACGTGTAGATTTTGTCGAACTCTGCACCACCGATGCAGAGCGCAAACGTAGCACCACCGCAAAAAGCGCAGCCTCCGAGCTGCGGACAGGAAGAGTGAGAATGTTAGCTTCACTCACCTCCGCTAAGGAAAAGCTGAATCATTTAGACGTTTTGCAAACACCAACCATCAAAACCTACGTTCAGTCCCGTCACTATATTTTCGATACAGTAAGGGTTCTAGCCCAGCTTCATTTGGCTCACCAAGACCGGAATTACAGGCAAGTTCGGTCTTGGTGAGCCAAATGAAGCTGGGCAGAGGCTAGTAGAGTTTTGTCAAGAAAACAACCTGACCATAGCGAATACTCATTTTCAACAGCACAAGAGGCGCCTGTACACATGGACTTCACCGGACGGTCTGTACAGGAATCAGATCGATTATATTATTTGCCGGCAGAGATGGAGAAGCGCTATACAAGCAGTAAAAACAAGGCCTGGGGCCGATTGTGGCACCGATCATCAGCTTCTTGTTGCCAAGATTAAGCTTCGATTGAGGAAAACGCAGGAAACTAGAAGGCCTTTCAGGTATAATCTGGATCAAGTTCCATTAGAATATGCTGTGGAAGTGAGGAATCGATTTCAAGAATTAGATCTAGAAGACAAAGAGCCCGAAGAGATGTGGTCTGATGTTCGTGATATAATACAAGAAGTTGCTACTAAGGTAGTTCCAAAGCAAAAGAAATGCAAGAAAGCAAACTGGTTATCTGAAGAGGCTTTGCAAATAGCTGAGGAAAGGAGGATGGCAAAAGTTATGGGGGAAAAAGAAAGATACAAGGTTCTCAATGCGGATTTTCAGAAAATAGCAAGGAGAGATAAGAATGCCTTCTTGAACATACAGTGCCAAGCAGTTGAGGACAACAGCCAATTAAGGAACACAAGAGCTCTGTATAAGACAATCAAAGATATCAAAGGAAACTTCTGTGCTAAGATGGGCGTGATAAAGGACAAACGAGGCAAGGACCTCACTGAAGCCGCAGAGATAAAGAAGAGGTGGCAGGAATACACAGAAGAACTGTACAAGAAGGACTCGAATGTGCAAACCCAACATAAGACGGTTGTGATAACTGATCTTGAGCCGGGCATCCTGAAGAGTGAAGTTGAATGGGCCTTAGCCAGCCTTGCTAAGAACAAAGCTAGCGGAATTGATAGCATTCCAGCTGAGTTGCTTCAAAACCTCAACCATGACGCTGTTAACATTCTGCATACATTATGTCAGAAGATTTGGACAACCCTGCAGTGGCCACAGGATTGGAGGAGGTCAGTTTACATCCCCATTCCAAAGAAAGGCAGTGCCAAGGATTGTTCCAACTACCGCACGATCGCGCTTATTTCGCATGCTAGCAAGGTGATGTTGAAAATCCTCCAAGGTAGGCTGCAGCAGCATGTGGATCGGGAGCTTCCGGACGTGCAAGCTGGGTTTCGCAAGGGCAGAGGAACTAGAGACCAAGTTGCCAACCTTCGCTGGATCATGGAAAAAGCAAGAGAGTTCCAGAAACCCATCTACTTCTGCTTTATTGATTATGCGAAAGCGTTTGACTGCGTAGATCACAGCAGATTGTGGCAAGCTCTCCAAGAGATGGGAGTTCCAATTCACCTCATCTGTCTCCTCAGGAACCTGTATGAAGGGCAAGAGGCCACAGTCAGAACTGGGCATGGTCTTACTGATTGGTTTCCGATTGAGAAAGGAGTGAGGCAAGGCTGCATACTGTCGCCCTACCTATTTAACCTATATGCAGAGTGCATCATGAGGAAGGCCGGTCTGGACGAGTCTTCAGCTGGAGTGAAGATTGCTGGAAAACGTATCAACAACCTTAGATATGCGGATGATACCACTTTAATTGCAGAAAGTGAAGCGGAACTCAAGAGACTTCTGATGCGCGTACAAGAAGAGAGTGAGAAGTTTGGGCTTAAACTGAACATTAAAAAGACAAAGATCATGGCGTCTTGCCCTATCAAGTCCTGGAGCATCAAGGGACAAGAAGTGGAAGCAGTGACAGATTTTCTCTTCTTGGGCTCCAAGATTACCTCGGAAGGAGACTGCAGCCATGAAATTAGGAGACGCCTGCTTCTGGGAAAGAGAGCAATGGTTAGCCTTGACCGCCTAGTAAAGAGCAGAGACATTAGTCTGCCAACCAAGATCCGTATAACTCGTGCTATGGTCTTTCCAGTTGTGATGTATGGATGCGAGAGTTGGACTGTGAAAAAGGCTGACCGCCGAAGAATTGACGCGTTTGAATTGTGGTGCTGGCGAAGACTCTTGAGAGTTCCTTGGACTGCCAGAAGATCAAATCAGTCAATATTGTCGACCATAAACCCTGACTGCTCATTGGAGGGTCAAATTCTAAAGTTAAAGCTCAGCTATTTTGGTCATCTGATGAGAAGAGAGGAGTCGCTGGAGAAAGATTTGATGTTGGGAAAGGTTGAGGGTTGCCGGAGAAGGGGTAGGCAGCGAACGCGATGGTTAGATGGCATCCTCGAGGCACTGCAGATGAAGTTATGTGATGTTAGGAAGATAGTGAGAGACCGGAAAGCGTGGCGTGACATGGTCAATAGGGTCACGAAGAGTCGGACACGACTGAACGACTGAACTGAACTGAAGGGTTCTATGATCTTATTTGATGCAAGAGTTGCGCCACAGTGCACACCCATGGCCAAAAGGAGTTCCATCGCTTCTTTACAATTAATCGTCCCAGACCACAACTCTGTATTTTCTCTTTGTTGCTTCTATCGCGCTAAGCCACGGAGAATGACACTTTGGCTTCACCAGCTTGACTAAGTTCAAAGTGGACCTATGGACTGCTGGCAGGTAGAGTAAGTGATTACAGATCAGTGATCTCTTTTTTGTTGTTGTTGTTGTTCGTTTGGATGATGGATGCTTTTAGACGAGCACCCCTTGGCATGAAAAATACATTCGTCCTTCTCGAGCCGCGAGGTGACGCTAATGATGCCGTGATGCATTCGAGCCAGCGGCGGAACAACCTGGGCGCTTGTCCCTGATACTGATACTACGTATACTACTACATCAGATACTACATACTCAATATAACACTGTAAATTCTTAATAGCAATGCTTGGTCAGAGTGAACACAAACAGCAAATATAACTGAACAGTCGTGTCGATGGTAACCTTTGTGGCTTTAGGTAAAACCGACGCGACATACTTTGACTCCGCTCCGGAAGCCAAAACGATTTCGTCACGACGGGAAAGGGCGGTGTGCTTGACTTACTACTGTTACATGTGCCAGAACCTGGTTATGGCGGCGCTTTCATTGCAGGCATTCGTCGACCTCCATGGTCGCTTGTTTGGTTGTGATGGGGTTGTTTGACTCAGTTTGTCGCTGGTTTTGGGTCGAGGGAGCGGTGGGCGTCACAAAGCGATGAAAAGTCGCATGATGTACGCATGCGACTGGAGGGCAGCACGAGAGGCACCGCGACTCGCCAGCAAGAGCTAAAGGTAGGCTCTCTGTAAGAGTAGCTTGCCAGCTTTCACTGTCAAATTTGAAGGAGTATATCGGTCAGCTGCAAGTGTGGAAGTCTGTTGGTCACTCAGAAAGTTGGCTGAAACGTGATGAACAGCACACTAACTTTCAAAATTAAAGCGACGTTGAGGCAATATCGCAGTTGTCATATATCTTTTATTTACTAATTTGTACTCAAGAAGAGGCTTCTTCTGTAAAAATCAAGCTTTTATTTGCTGGAACAAACCAAAATGCAAAATACAAATGTTGTCGTCGTCAACTGTTTCCGCAGACAAACCGCCGTGACGTCAGTGCTTTTTTGTTGTTGTTGTTGTTGTAGTTGTAGTTGTTATTTAGGGGATATAGGGTTAGATCACACACTGTCGTATGCGCTTGCAGGTGGTGATCGCTGATCGCATTGTCTTCATCCTTACCAACGTCATGAAACTGAACCTGGTGCGAGAGATAATTGTATTATTTTCAACACTCAAGCGTGAGAATTAATTTTTTTTTTGTTTTTTAGAAACAAATCTGTCAGAAGTCACCAAAAGCTAAATAATCTGTTTCTACTAAGAACACAGAATGGGCGAAAATGTTCTCAGTGCCTCTTCCAGAAACAGGCCCTTTCTGACAGCTAGAATGACTTAATGATAGGAGACATCGTCGAGTATGATAAGGTACGGTATGACAAGTTGTATATAGTATTTACCGTTGCGAATCTGCATAAGCCTAAATATTGCTAGTTGGTTAGCACCCATAATTTGCCTGAAGATGCGGTCCCAAAAACGCTATGACGCACATTGTAGTGACGATCTCGATAATAAAGATGAGATATTTTTGTCCTCGACAAATGCTCCCCTGGTCACAAGAGCGGCGGTTCGCTAATTTCACTACACGGCGAAAGTGTCTTAACGTGTGCGAGAATCTAGGTGGGTTTCAATATTCATAATTTTCTCTGCCCATTATACATGCAAAAACTCTCCAAGCATTTCTGTTTCACGAAGTAGAACATTGGAAAACGAAAAGTCGTTATTGTATGAATAAAAGCACATCACGTGCATGTGTACAAAGCTCCAACCAACAAGGCTTTGCGTCTATAAACCACCCTATCGACTCCAGTAAAATATTCAGCATGCAATACGGGATTGAGAAATCTGCATGGTGTTCGGCCATGAACGACACATCACACGAACGACAGCGTAAGCGGTTCCACGTATATTTCAAGAGCAGCGTGACACACAACCGTAGCATGTTCATTAATAATTGTTTTATAACACTGCAATGCAGAGTATCGCAAAGCCACGTTTGGCTTTATAATGGACCTGCGAAATGATCAGGCTGCGGCTTGCAGTTCAGCTACTCGCAGTGGTTTGGAAATGTTCAACGAAGACTACACTTTAGGGAAGAGGGCGAAACGCGGCATTTAGGTACTTGCTTTTTCTGCATCTATCAAACGGGAAAATGTAATAACAGCATATTTGTCTGCCATGACTGGCCTCATCGTTTCTACAGTTAAACTTCTAGTCGTGACTAGATGGGTATCTCCCAAGCCGAGGAAATGTTTCTGAGGCAGCCTCGATGAACGGGGATTGATGAATTGATACCAAAACTTAATTCTGCAAGAGCAAGACAGGTTAAAGGATGGGTGACTAGAGCACTCGATGATCTTCTCTGTTCAAAAAGTCCAGTGTGTTTGCGGCCAGCGCCGTCAGCTCAGGAATTTACCGACCAAGAATACCTCCTATCGCTCTGCTGATGGATTTTCAATTTTAGTTCACTGGGCTCGCTAGACAACCCCATGCAGAATAATATAGAGTAGCCAGTTCCTCACGTCATATACGCTCCGACTGCTCTGACGCAGGCATATCTTGTCATACACATAAATATAACGAGATCTACCTATGTTTATTCCAGCGTTCTTAGTTTATCACACCAAAGAACGTTGGTTTACTTGTAGTGCACTCCAAATGGTGGCTTGATCACATCTCAATGTTTTATGTGGGAAAAAGGGGTAGGGGAAGACAAGCCTCCCCTGCTTCCAAAGTGCTAGAAGCTCGCCGTAGCCATACGGTGAATTTATTTTTGATCCCGTACTTATCCCCGCTTATTCGGCGAATATGTACATTCTAACTATGGCATCTGCCAGGTACTTTTTTCTTACTCCCTCGTTTCTCGAGGCCCAAAACACTTTGTGTTTACCGGTTGTTGTGTGCCAGAAAGCCTCGATTTTCTGCATTCCACGATTTTCGATGCTCTGTAGGTCTACCGACGATGCGTCCTGCACTAGCAAAAGTATTTAGTTCTCGACACTGGTTATTGGCCCTGTGCTAAAAAACGTCGAATAATATTTATGTTCCGCGTTTTTAAGAGAGCATTGTTTTGCTAGTAGGCTTCATGGGTGGAGAAATTTTAAGTCGTGATGCTCTGAAGGACGTAACGTTAGGATAATGGTTTTATTGCTTTGTGCGAAGCTGCGCCCTCGTTTCATTACGCTAGAGAAGCCTGGCTGTAGACATAAAGAAAAAAAAAAAAGACTGATTTCCATTTGGCGAAAAGTCGAAGAAGGCTGTGGGGAGCACATGGAAGCGGCAGTGCTCTCAAGCGTTCCGATGTTTTCTAAGGCATTCACCATAGAACAGAAACAAAATTGAGACAACACGAGAGGCCAGAAACTACATAAAGATTATTACAAACGCGACCAACGAACTCTTTCTGGCCGGCGCAGGCAGCAGCTTATCCAACGCATTAACAAATTGAAGCAAGCTTTGTCCGGTCTGACCTGCAATCTCACTCAGCCGGTCATGTTGGCGTACTTCGAATGAAACCAAATCACAAGCCCATTCTACTGAATTGAGTGAAATACCCTGAACAAATGAAAAAAATGCAAATGAAGACGAAATATTAAGTTGCGCAGCCAGAGCACAAACAGAAGTTCGGTGTGAGACGGCTTAATCTGGAGCGGGTCTTTACGAAAAAAAAAAATATATATATATATATATACTGGCTTCATGGGGATGCACTGTGTGTCATAGGCTGGCAATGCTTGTGCTGGGGTCATTGGAGCTAACTTATGCGCATTCATTTCAAAGATCAGTAATTTCTTAATTTTCAAAAGACATGTCACTTTGCATCGTGAACTTTTCGTAGTTAGTGGGCTTGCTGGCTCTGAGAATAATAAATGATCTCAACCTTATTTGTTTCTCAATATTTTTAAGAATGAAATACAATTATTGGCTAATTTCATCTGCGTATTTTTACTATCTGCCCTAAGTCTAAAGAAAGACGCTTAAAAAGAAATGCCGTGATTGCGAGCTCAATACACGGCACCTGTTTCGGCGAGACCAGGTTGTCTTCGTCTGAGCATGTGGATGACTGGAATGATTATTGCGCTTCTTGCGTCATTCAGTTGTTTTTGATGAGCTTGAGGTTGAAACGTTTTGCTTTGATAGCAGTCTTCGAGATGGGCAGTGCACAGATGTTGCTAAATGCCAATTTTGTTTTTGGCGAGGGTCTTGCTTACGCAGGAGACACGTAGGTTTCTTGGATGGAGTCCCAGTTTCGGCACGCGGCGCACATGCCTACAGCAGCTGTTGCCTGCGCTCGGTACCATCTTGCACAATACTACTTGGATCGGAATAAAATAAAAAAGGCAGTTTTGAAACTTTCTCGTAAATGCAAGAACGTAGTATAAAGAGATTAGAAGACAAATATAAGTTGCAACCTAAGGTAGCTGCAGAACCAAGAAAGTGTACACAGTAGAAAACAACAGCGCTGCAAAAAACAAACAAAAAAAAAACACGTCATATAAAACAACACATGCAAAAAGAGAAGCTCCTGGTGTGAGTGAAAGTTGTGAAGTACGCTTAGTTGACAACTGCAGGATATTATTCTTGACATAATGGGTGAAATGGATGCAATGTACACATGAATAAATGTTGACAACGTAGCTAGATAAGGAAATCATAAGGAAATGAAAACAGGCAAGTTTTTGATACGGCAACGAATGCGACTAAGAAAATCAAGTGAGCACGGTAAGTAATAACCAAGTCTGATAAATGATAGACGGATAATTTATCTGTGAATCGTATAAGCTAAGTGAAGTTATCAAATTAGTTTGGAGGGCGCAATAACCGTGTCTCTTGGCAGCACAGCAACCATTCCTCGAGGAAGAGCGCAAAAGTAGGTGTACAGAGAGAAAGAAGTGCATCTTAAACGTTTGGTTGACGGCTGGTGACCGCGAGCTATTTCCCCTGATTAACCTAGCACCGGAGCCGCGGCTGGTGAACGGGCGATGCAGACGGAAGCAGTGCCGATTTGGCCGGCAGGTATCTGAATCTAGTCCATTCCTTGTGCGCTTTCGTGCAAAATTTCGGCTTACTGAGGCAGTTTAATATGTACTAGTGGTGTGTCCAGTATGTGTGCGCGAAAGGTTAAAGTTAGCCGCTTCCTTAAAGCGTTTTACAGCATGGCCACTTTCGGAGGACTTACTACTAGGCGCTTGACCAGACAGTTTAAAAGCTCCCTAGGCAATGCAGGCATTTGCCCGCTTTTTGATTGACACTCAGGATTGAGATGCCGACTATTGTGCCGGCAATTTTGATACCTGATCTCACCACATCATAACCCATCGATACTTCCTTTCTTCTCCTCCCTTTCTCTAGCGTGAAGTAGCAGGCCAGACATTCAGCATTTGCTTTTATAATCAACAAACTCATCTATCGATTTATATCTGTCGCCTTCGGCCTCTTCGTTAGCGACTGCAGGGATGTTAGCAGCGCCGTTACAAATGCATAGCCAGCTGCGCTAGAGGCTCGGGTAGAGAGATGAGTTGAGAAAATACGTTTTGATAAGTTGGACGGAGATGCTTTATCCAGTAGCGGACGTCATATGACCAAAAATTAAGATCCTGTGAGAAGGAAGAGTGGTCGCTCAGTTGTAGGGGGAAAAAATGTAATATTATTGCCTGTTGCGAACCGAAGAGTCGACTACAGAGCCTTCGTAGCCAGTAGCGCACAGGAAAACTGTCAAGTGTAAAGACAAGTGCGCTTTATTACATTGTTGTGTCGCACTCGCATACATGTTATGCCAAATCGCGTTTTCCGTGGCTAGTGGGGATGCTCCAATTACCTTATGTCTCATTCCTGCACTTTGTTTTCGGCTCGTTCGCAAGGTATTCCCTGCTCATTGTGGCAAGCCCGTTTATTGTGATATGATAGATCAATCTTCTCGTTGAGTACAAAACCTTAAAAAGCACTGCTCAACCTCAGATCTTACAGGTCACCTTCATGGCTGTATTAACAAGGAATGAGATGTTTTGTGACAGTGGCGGCTGCTTTACTATGTCATTTTACAGCGAGAGCTGCATTCCTTAAGGATTTCTTAAGTATGGGGAAAACACCATATCATTGGCAAAGCATCCCAGTCATTTGACGTCAAACCCAAACGAACCCTTATTCAAACACATTACCTAACATGCCACGAACAAATCCTAGGGTGTTCTGAAAAATTGTTAACCCATGTCCTAGCCATCACTTATCTCTGCTTATTGACCAAATCAATCTTATTCCTGATCGAAATGTACAAGGAGCACTGAAATCCTAAATTTCGTCAATTTTTACTAACGAGCATAACTACGAACTTCTAGATTTTCCTCAATACAACCACCCTGTTATGCCTGCCATATCTTTTCACGCTGATGGAATTGCAAAGCTTGACTTTTTAAATGTCGCTCCATCAGCCAGGGTTGATGATATCAAATCTAAACTACTTAAAAACAGAAAACGTATCGCAATCACCATGCTGTCGTACATATTTCAGCAATCATTATCATCTTGAGTGACGCCACAACACTGGAATGTAGGCAAGGTGATTCCGGAGACTAAAAAAGGTTCGCCATCTTCATGTCATAGCTGTCATCCAATATCCCTCAAAAGCATTTGTTCAAAACTAATGGAGCATGTCATCTATACACACATCGAAATATCTTTTATATATTTAAGTTTTTCCGCCCAAGCCAGCATGGTTTTCAGGAATGTCATGTGCCACCTAGTTAGCTCTATTCATTAATAGTATGAGCTGTAGCCTACATATAAACATACCAGTTCAAATTCAAATTCGTTTATGTCAGCATACATATGGTAAAAGCTCTTGGGCAAAAAGCTGCTCGATTTGATGAATTGTTCTTTGATTTAGACAAAGATGTTTACAAGTCTCCTCAAAAACGGCTTGTACGCAAATATGCCTGAGCCTTGACCGACTCATTCTCATTTGGATACAAAACTTTCTTACTAAACGCAAGCAATTTGTATATGATGATGAATATTCCTGACCTTTAAGCCCGTCGCTTCTGGTGTGCCACAAAGTAGAGTACTCGCCCTTTTACTTTTCTTTATTCACATTAATGACCTGCCTACTGCCATAACTTCTAACATATGCAACTATTTTTTGATGACTGCGTAAGCTATCGACCTATCTCTAATGGCAATGTTACGAACTATTACAGAACGACTTGAATTACATTGAATCCTGTTGCGGCAAATGGTTCATGTCTCTAAGCACGAATAAGGCCTCACTAAAGAAGAGAATAAGATTGGAATGGAGCGCATTTGGAAGGTACTCGAACATTATGACAAGCAGCCTACTGGCATCATTCAAGAGGAAAGTGTATAACAGTTGCATCCTACCGGTACTGGCCTATGGGGCTGAAACATGGAGGTTAACGAAAGGGTTCTTCTTAAGTTGAAGACAACGCAGAGGGCCATGGAACAGAACATGGTAGGAGTAACGTTAAGAGATAGGAAAAGTGCAGAGTGGGTCAGAGAAATAACTCAAGTTACTGA
Organism: Amblyomma maculatum; assembly: GCF_055883805.1. Taxonomy (NCBI): domain Eukaryota; kingdom Metazoa; phylum Arthropoda; class Arachnida; order Ixodida; family Ixodidae; genus Amblyomma; species Amblyomma maculatum. The sequence goes on from NC_139345.1 coordinate 9,782,349, forward strand.
TATTCTAGTCGAAATTAATAAAAAAAAATGGGCATTGACAGGACATGTAGTTCGAAGAGAGGATAACCGATGGTCTCTAAGAGTGACCAATTGGATTCCAAGGGAAGGTAAACGTAGCAGGGGGCGGCAGAAAATTAAGTGCGTGGATGAGATTTAGAAATTCGCGGGAGTCAAGTGGATGCAGCTAGCACAGAACCGGGTTAAGTGGAGAAATATGGGAGAGGCCTTCGCCCTGGGTATAGTCCCGCTGGGTATAGTCCGGATGAATTACATTCCACCGTAGACAGTCCTTCCCTTCACCTAAATACTGCATATATGGATGTATAAATTCCGCAGTGGACTCTTAAAACATCTCAGTGTAACCATTTCCTATTTCCCTCCGGGGTGGGGCAGTGGTTAGAGCACTCGAATGCTGTGGGCAAGGATGCCGGATCGAATCCCGGCCGTGACGGACGCTCTTCGGTGGAGGTGAAAAGCAAGGCGCTAATGTGCTGTGGAACGTCAGTGCACGTTAAAGAACCCCAGGTGGTCGAAACTTTCGGAGCCCTTCACTATGGTGTCTCTCATAGCCTGAGTTGCTTTGGGACGTGAAACTCCAAAAACCAATCAATATTTAGCAATTTAAAAACTTAATGACTAAACAATTAATGCCTTGGAACATTCAACACCACAAACCGAACCAAACCAAACGAGTTTCTATTCCCTTAATTGGTTTAGCCACGCCTTTAACGTTACTAAAGCCTCCAATTGCACGCTTGGCGTTTTAAGCCGTAACTTGCGACTTGCACCTCCTTTATTAAACCCGACGTATGTAACGCTCGTCTATCCCAGACTAGAATACGCACGCGCAATTTGGAGCCATCATCAGTCTAATCTTTTCCTTACTCCCGAATCCACCCATAATCGTGCAGCAAGCATAATTCATTCATTTCATTGAAGTAGTATCACTAATCTGAAGAAAAAAATGTAATCTTCCTTTCCTCGAATCACGTTTTAAAATAGCTCGGCTATGTCTTTTTTATCAATTTTATCATTCAACACTTGGAAACTTAATCACAGGGGAGTAGCATATCCACCATCTGCAAATACCACTGCGCATCTAAGCTCCAGACAGGAAAGGGCTGGAATTGTCTTCATGGCGACGCAGTTTATCACGCTCATCCCGCACACTTCAAAGACGGGCATTTGAAATAAATGAATGAATGAATGAATGAATGAATGAATGAATGAATGAATGAATGAATGAATGAATGAATGAATGAATGAATGAATGAATGAATGAATGAATGAATGAGAAGGAACCATCTTTGGGAACCCGATGAGACACTGAGTCAATGATGCCCACATAGCATTCGCAGAATCTTTAGTTCAGCGCATGCGTGACGGTGCAGGGAATGCGAGGAACGAAAGTTAGCCTGTCGACGAATTCCTGGCATGAAATCCTGAGGCAAACGAAGCCTCTCTACGGCCGTGTGAGTGTGACGCCACGCACCATTTTACACGCGCACAATAAATAAATCAAATATAAAGAGCGGATGGAAGTTCCCTAGCCGCAATATTAATTAAGCAACCAAGCTGTCGCCGCAGCCTGACGTCGCATGTGTTAAACGCGCATTTTCTTGCGCTCCACATCACCACTTTCATCAATTTCCATTCGTGCGTAAGTCAGTCCCAAAGCAAGACCTGCGCAGGCACTTCCACATCCAAGCCGAAATTTTAAAGCGTGACAGCTCCACAAAAAAAGTGCCTAGTGACTTTAGCCGTATGTTGCAAGGGGGATCCCTCAATGCGGGACAGGTTTTCAATAAACATGCAATTACGTATTACTACCCACTCGATGGCAGCCATACAGCTACAAAAAAGCAGCGCAGTTTTCTCAATTATTAAGTTTCTGATAAAGCTGCATAGCTTTATTTTATAGCCATGTGGCTGTGCTCGAACAATTTCTTATGAGTAATTACTCTCCTATTGCACTTCCCTTCAGTTATGCTGGTTATTGGGCTAGTTGGTGAGAGTTCACGCATTTTGGCGAATCCTGAAGCTGAACATGAGAGGGACATGAGAGATACACAACACACTGGCCTTGTCGGTAAGAAGGGAGGCGGCAGTTCGTCTCACAGGACGCTTCCATCTGTCTCGCACGTAACGTGATCGAATTTGGCAGCTGTGATATGCCACAGACATGAGCGAATTTTCTGGCTGCTCAACGTCGTTGCTATAGCAAAGGTGAGGGATAGAGGGCGAATACCATGTCACCACCCCGTCCTAGTACCGGAGATTTCTTTCAGTCCACACCTTTCGGCGGCACATGTGAATCCGCTCATGCTGGGGCATGCACTATGCCGGTAAGCTTAGCTAGCTCTATTAATATTTTCCTTTTTTTTTTAAGCGTGCGAATGCTGCTGAACAGGGGGAACGGCGTCATGTATACATAAGCTACAAAGCGCAGAACTATACGCGTGCTTTTTTGAACTCGCAAATTTCTATGCTTCGAATTGATGTTGAGGCATGTTCACAGCCTGTCACGCATGATTGTTTTGCTTCACTGAGAAAGGCGTTTATATCGAGAGAGCTGTTTCTGCAGAGCATCTCACTCAAGCACATTACTGGCTGAACTAGGCTTCCCACACTGTTTTCTGTTGCCAGCGCTACCTTCACGCGCTACAAATCCAGAAGCTCACATGTAACGACGTGAATAGACATTTCCTGAGATTGTTGATTGAGGTTGTTTGAACGCCTGTGCATCGCGCATGTGAACACGTCGGTTTTCGTTGTTCCGGTTGTGTTTTTAACGAATTCTTTTCATGCTTATCACGCCCTACCTTGAGTTTGTTTTTCTTTTTTTTTTTTTTTTTTGTAATGGTCACCTGGGCCTCGTCAAGCTGCCTCGAGCAGCTTTTAGCCCAGGTGCTCCAACCAGCAAGCACCTGGTGAAAATAAACGATCTGATTTGATTTGATTCTGTAGGTGAGGAAGCACTGAAACTTTAGCGTTAGCTGACATGTGTTCAGTAAGGTGGAAATGAATGGAATATGCCTAACGCACATCCTAATAACATGAGTCAGAATCAGAACTGTAGTCCTACTGCGCGTGTTGTAGTGGAAGAGAGACGATCGAGCACACAAACAGATATTGCACACTTTGTTGTTCCTAAGCTCGATCCCGCTTCCTATTAAATTCTATGGCGCTAATATTAAATACTCTGGCATTTGGAATAAATTGAGCGGGAAATATTTCTATATATGAGGTCTCATTTCGTTCTATAGCTCGCCTTCTGGACAGACAGGTTTCGGTCAAAACGTTTGCGTTTGTTTTAGCTCCCACTGATTTCTTATGACATTTTCCCGTCAGCATTCTGCTTGACTGTCTTTGCCTTTGAGAGTTGTATTATAGCAATGAAGAATTTTGAAGTGAGGACGTGATGGCTCATAGTTATTCGCTCATTTTGTTTTTCTTTTCTTTTTCGCGAAAAACAGGGTATTTCTGAGCTTTTTCTGACGTGTAATCTTGATTACCGTTGTTTTGTTGTTGTTGCTTTACATACACTGTAGAACACTACGAGAGGTACGGGGTTCATTAATAATATAAACAGCGCGAACACGAAGACAAAGGACAAGATACACGAAAGCCACAGTACATGCGCTGTACTGTGGCTTTCGTGTATCTTGTCCTTTGTCTTCGTGTTCGCGCTGTTTATATTAATAAGGAATAAGTACCCCCTCGCCCAACAAAGTATCTTGGAGAGGTACGGGGATCGACACCCAGCACCTCCACTGCATTTAGAAGAACAGTTTTGTGTCGACGTCGAGGTCACCGGGAGCAGCGGGTGATGTAGTCTGGACCAGAGAGGCTCTCGACCTACGCGACTCCAATGCCAAAGGCTGCGTCTTCTTCGTCAGCGTCTAGCGAGGAGTCCGTCTCCTCCTTAACAACGCTTTTTAAACAAAGGAAAGATAACCCAGATAAGCATAATATAACACTGTGCTGACTTATGGCGCGGTTGGCTTTTTTGAATTGGCGTCACCTCATTCGAACTCCAACACCTCTTATTTCTTTTTTTTTTTTTGTGGTTGGAGAATTTAATGAGCAATATTGCACTGGGCCTTTATTGCGGTGACTCATGTGAAAATTAAGATGTTGCGTTACCCACCTACTTTTTTTTTCTTAAATCTACAACGAAATGTCGCTAAGGGCGCTCGTGCCAGGTGCGACAAAACAGGCTCGTCGGTATTTTCACCCGAGTTCACCACGTCTGAAAAAAAAAAAAAAATCAAAGGAACATGTCTGAAATCAGGAAACCACGACAGATTGCTTCATGCATTCTGCATACCGGATGGGCTTTGAGGGGAGATTGGGAAGAGGAGGGGGGGGGGGGGGGATTTTTGTCTTTTTTTATTCTCAAATAATAGATATGTTACGGCAGTCTTGCTGTAGTCGGGCCTACGGTCAGAATTTTGCGATATGAATGAATACCAAGTTAATTAATTATATATATATATATATATATATATATATATATATATATATATATATATATATATATATATATATATATATATATATATATATATATATATATATATATATATATAATTTGCAAACCATGCGGCATCATTTTGTTGACAACAGAGCGAGACATTACTCATATGGTAACATATTGGATGCGGGTCTTCTCGCATTTTCCAAGTTGAGGTCTATTCTCACCAGTCACTGCAAAATATAATTGCTCGCCTGCTGTCATTCAGTAGTCAAAATAGCGTCATTCATTTGACTCTCTTGTAAGTCCAAAATATGTTTTTTTTTTATTGGGTCTGCTTTGCATTCATGCTTAAGCGAGGCTTCTTGAAGAAACCTTTGATAACTAGAAAGCATGGTTATGGGATCTGCTTGTCGTCGCTGCACTTTGTTTCTTATGGTTTCAATATATCCCCACCACCAAGAAGTTTCAGGCCGAAGAAGGACATCACTGAACCTTGAATATTTTCCTCAATACATCGTGCGCCGTGTTCTCGACAGCACAACTACAAAATAATATACATTTAAAATTGCGTATGACTGGCTACATGGTATTTCAGATATTGAAAAAAAAAATAAAATGAAAGGAAGCTTAAGCTTCTTCGCCTTAAGAGTAGAGACAACAGCGCCTTCAACGCCTTTTCATTCCGCGAATTTGGCATTGAGAGAGTGGCACAGTTTTTGGCAAGGTAATAACCGTCTTTAGTTCGTTTGGCTCTCGAGGAAAGTAAGGGGCAACATATATTTCACTCCTCGTTGGGCTTGTACGATTACAAAAAACGGCGTACAATTGAATGTGCATATGGCGTCGATTCGAATCCCTGTCGAAAACCAGCTTGCGATATTAATAGGAGATGGACGCAAATGATAAGCGAATCGGTATGACGTCGCTCTTCATGCTACACAAGCAGCAATTGCGTCATAATTTTGATTCGCAATTACGTGCGTGTTTTTTCCAACACGTTTTTCTCAATTCTGGATGACGTTGACGTCAACGGCGACGCCTCTTCGACGCAACAAGCTGTATACGCTATCCCGAAAAACGTTGTATATGCCCTACTTTCATGACGCAGTTGGGAGCACCGACTGTGCTGGCTTCATGTTTTGTACAATAAAATACGCATGTACTCGTAGTAAGGCGGCTGTGGGACGGGAAATGAATGTTTCGTTGCTGTTTTTTGGCGGATTCATCGGCCATTATACTACCACATCAACCCACGGATACCTGTAGGTCCATGCTCTTTCTTTGGAAAGTTTTTTTCTGCAGAGCAGCTGTGAACGCTCAAGCGCCCTGTTAAATTCACAACAGTCTGATGACATCCGCTGGATCGCTCATCTCGAGGTCATCCTCGTCATGGCTAACGATGCGGCCTTGACTGTAGTTGCGAACTCGAGGCCTCTGACCTCACTATGCGTGAATCGGATGCGCTCGTGTAACCCATGGCGAAAAAGACACCCGGATGGTTGGCATGCGACTCCGCGGCGGGTCACATTGGCGACGGCTCCGGAGGTGGCGGAGCCGTTCGCAGAGTGTGGGAGAAAGAGAGAGTGAAAGGGGGGTCTGAGCCCGAGGCCGCGATTCGGGACTTGACCCGCATGAGCCGCTATTTTGAGCCCTTCCTGGCGAGAGCCGGGAGACCTGCGCAGCCTCGTGACGTCACGGAGGCAAGGAATGAGCGCGAAGGCTCGCTCTCGCCCGCTCCATCCTCGAAACCAGACACCCGAGTCGCATCCGTCGCCCGGTAGACTCCCAGTCGGCCCGTGGGGCCACTTAGAAGACGATAGTCGCGAGCCTTGGGTTGTCGCGTGTCGAGCAAGTGCATAATCGCTCAGTCCATACTGTAGACAGATTTGCAACTAAAGCCCGTTTTTTACCTGTGATCTTGTGATTCGCACCCTGTGATTGGCCGCTCCTGGCAGCTCTGTGCAAAGGCGAGCTGTACGCTCCTGGAGGGGTTGTGACCAGATTCCCATCCCCGCTTCGTCTGTTTGCTTCGCAACAACGAACTTCGCTCTGCACGGGGATAATACTCCGCGTGGACACCTATTTATGCGGGCCTCGGCGATGGACGCATCGCTCGACGCTTCGCCGGCAGCTTTACCATAGGTGAGCACCAGACCCTGTAACGGCGGACTTGTGTCTTCGTGGCTGGGAACCGCAGCTTATGGAAGAAACTTACTGACTGAACAGATGGCCGTTAACACTGACAGAAACAACACATTTTAGCAAGGGCTAGCGTAGAAACCCTTAGCTCCTCCCGTATTGGTCCTTCGAGAAGAACGGGCGAGCTTTCATGAACTTGCTTGCTTTAGTAGGAGTCGAACTGTGGTCAAGCTTAGAGTTAGTTGCCATCGTTCTTTCGGTGCTCGAGATCAATATCATAAGTACAATGATGGGCGTTAAAGCAATAGAGAAATGAAAGCAGGTAAAGGCAGTAAAATATAAGAAAAAAGAACAGTCAGAGTTTTCGAGTAAACGCTGAAATCACAAGTTTTGAAGAGCATACGGGTAAAAAGAATCAATTACCCGTTGGTACTATGCTCCCCTCTGTAGTTCTACAAGTGCACTATTTTGTGATATAGTTGCGTAGGCTTGTCAGAAGCAGTATGCGTGATAGCTCCCGATAATATTTACAACATATAGCGAGCAATTTCATGCCACAATGTTGTTGAATAATTCATTTCGAGTCTAGGCCACCAAACAGTTCGAGCCAAATTCATTAAGAGTAACGTGGTTCTAACAGCTTTAAGTGCAAGTTGTGTGATAGTAATCGTGCTGCCAAGTTCTTCGCTCGAACGTGGCAACAAAAGCGAATGTACCGCCGTCCGATTGTTTTACATACATGCGTATATTCTGTGATTCTGAACTATACAGAGGAGCTAAACGGCGAAACGTCCAAGCATAAACAAGGTCTCACCAAATCCTTGCGTAATCTTGACCATCTGGCATATTCTATCCGCACTAAAGCGAAGTAGAACACAAAAGGTGGCCATCACGCGTGCCAGTTAAATATTTGGGCGGCTGTAAAACTTTCGTTACAAGGAACATGCTTGTAAGGTTTTTTCGAAAAGGCGTTGTAGGGGTGCATATGTAGGGTTGCGGCAGTACGAGCTTTCGGGGGGCTGAAGACAGGTTTGATGTTATGTTTAGACGGTCAGAACGACCTACCATGCACAAGAGCATGGCGAGAAGCTTTTGTGGGATACTTGCTAAGTTGTGATTTTTAGCATTGCATTTGGCGGTTAGTGTCTGCTAAAACCTCCAAATGAACCTTGGTCCGGAAACACAAAGTGACAGCCATTTTCAGGGGTTCATGCAAGTTTTTAAGATTCTGCAGAAGCTTTTCAGGCTTAATGTACAGGACGTGCGAGTACCGAGAAACTGCTAGAAATTAGCCACAAGAGTACAACGCAAAAACACATGCGACGATTCGAAGATGATCTAGTTGAGTCGTGTAGCCGGAGTCGGTGCATAGTCGATGGAAGAGGTACAAGGGTCTGCCTCTTTCCTTTGTAGTAGATGCCCTGTATCACAAGGGTCATGAAGGGGCGTCGGAAACGACTGTAAAAGAAAAAAACAGAAAAGAAGGCGTACGTGTGTGCGCGCAAGGGGGGGGGGGGGGGGGGCTGCTGAAGGCTGCTTTGCAATTTTCTCGTCTTAATCTCACTGACGTAAGTTGATAGATTGGAAAAACGCGAACTCCACCTAACATCTTGCAAGACACCAGCTCTTTCATTATTAGAGACCGCTTTTCAAGCCAATAGCAGCACAGTCAATTATATCCCAACAATGCTTTCCTAGGGAACAGAAGCCCAATACGAACCTAGGGAAGAAAGCCTTTGCTCGTTTGCATTTGCCTCTCAAAATTGTTGTGGCATGTCAGCCATCTTAGCATTCTTTGGTCACAGGAAGGCTGCGCTCTTTGGAAACGGTGCTGTTCTTTAGGGCAATGTTTTGGACCACATGCAATTATACGCCACTACAAACCATGTACCTTTCGATCGTCGAGTGAGCTGCTTTTCAGAAATAAAGATATCGAATTGCTAGCAAGCTCAGCTATGACAAGACTTAGCTCATCTCTGCTGTGAACGCTCAGAAGTATTTTGCGTCCGCAATAAAAGGGAAACCTTAGCTTTCATTGTCGTTCCTGAAGTATACTAAGGTTATCGAAGGAAACTGGCTTGTCATGGTTCAGCAGTGTTCAACTACTACCGTAGTGCTAAAATGTATCGCTTTTCCTAATTAGTGTTGTATATATAGCTATAAATAAAAAAAAATCGTTTCGCTTGCTTGTGAGAAACTTGATACCGATCTTCATCGCCATGGCATTCGCTAAATGAATCTTAAAGCTTTGTCATTCATTCATTCCAGCTACTATTCATTTGTTTCGCGCAGAATTGGTTACGTTGCCCTAAGGAATAGAAAATGCCCTAAGGGATATGTTGTTATATTTGACAGACGAGTGCAGGACGCTTGTGACCGCATCATCGGAAAATTTCTGCAAAGAAAGAAACGCGCGATGCATAAAAGCACGATTTACCTACTGTCACTTACCTTGCTAGTGATGCGCTAGGCTTGTAGACGTACGCTATAGCCTGGTAGCGGTAACACAAAGGAAAACCTTAGTGATAAAAGAAGAGTACTATGTCTGTCATGCGAAGTTTCAGGGCCTGCTTAACTTGCAACAAAGTCTCAAGCTACCAGCACTTTTTTTACACGGTGTTGAAACTAGTCCTGCCTCTCAGCTAAGACTAGAGTTTTTTGCTAGTTTTCGTATGACAAAAAATGATTGCCGGGTTTACCAGGTTATTAAAACAGTGCCACTATACAAGAATGATGAAGTGCAATAAGAGGAATGCCGACAAACGTGGCTTTGTCAGAACATCCTGCCGCAACTCGTGACGCTGTGACACTGAGACACAGCGTTTTCTTATTTGGCCTGCGTACCGCATGCACACATAGCACAGCAGGTTGTCTCGTAGCTTTGCCGCGCTGCTTCTTTGGAAAGCCTTAGCAGTACTTCTTGATGTACGACTTGATAAATGCGTCAACATAAAAGACAAGCACAGGAGACGAGGTTTACGGTACGAGCGTTATACAGTAAACCTGGTGCCCTGTGTGTGCATTTGATATTTTCAGTACACCCTTTGGAAGACCGCATGTCTGCGTGTTATTTTGTTTACACTTTGACTTGTGGTATGCGACTATTACACTCTCACAAAATTTGTCGGCATTGTTACGGAAGCTACCTAGAGTTAGGGCCACCATATCCGAGGCCTTACTTGAACGCTGTATGAGTTCTGGCTTCATCGCAACCATGCCTTCATCGCACACTATAGCCCTAGCCTAGCCTTCGAAAGGGATCGGCCATGAACGCTCATTTCCAATGCATGAATTTCGTTGAGAGTTGGCCCTTAAGCTTCTAGCGACAACTGTAGTTTACAGTCATATGTTCCGATGATTGCTATTGTGTTCGCTCGCAGCATATCGTATACATTGTCATCAGAATGTTTCGTGTTTCACAAGAAGCCAATACTGGTAGACTGCATCGAAGTTCTATGAAAATTAAGGACAGCCCATAGGCAGGTGCCCAGTGCAACACTCGAAACTTATGCCATTGGATGCGCACCGCTCATGCACAGACGGATGTTTTGGTGCCATTGAATGTCTGGAAGTTGTTGTGTATCAGTTGTCAGTACTTCCCTTTGTTATCTCCTTGCCTCTGTGCTGTAGTTTCTGCGCTTTTGTTCTTTGCGATTTCCTGCCAACCAGCAATCAACCACGCTCTATTATGGTGTGGTGAACTGGCGGAATGGAGAACTCATATTCTCTGGAGCTGCCTTCAGTAGTAACGCATCTTTGTGGTATATGATATAGAAATGCGAACAGATATCAGAATAAGCATAACGTCTATGAGGCTGTTGTGACCAGTGATATATCAAGTGTTTTGCTGAATCCCTCCCATATCCACGGCTATGAAGTTCGTCGTGTTTTTGTTTTTCTCTCTTTTTTTTTTTACTGTTACGCCTTCAGGCGTGACGAAGCGCCTTAACCGAAAAGTAATTGGCGCAATTCTGAGTGACTGTAGTCGAGAACCATCCCTCCCCCCCCCCCCCCCCCCCCCCGTCTCGACAGGTGTGTGGTGTTAAGGAAGCGATGACGTCATGGCGGCGTCGGGAGCGCCAAAAGCGGTTTATTTGTGGCACTGAGCACAGATTCGTGCCAAACTCTATCGTAGTCCAGATCGGAATATTTATCTCAGAGCACCTCGGCTACATTTCTCGTGAAGACAGCTATTAACAGCGGTTATAAAAGAGCATTCCAGACACCATCTAGGGCAGGCTTACCAGGTGCTGCAGGGTTATTACATTTAGAAAAATAAGCAATTATACAAGCAGAAGGCAGCACAAGTGGGTATCCGAATTAACCATCTGGGCTCGCCTCACTCTGACATATCTGTGCGTCTGGTGGCTGCTGTCTGCGAGATGAGCCATTAAAATACTCGGCCGGGCACTGCGCCGTTCCTGTCCTGTCAACGTCGAAAAGCCAGCAGGCATTAGAGAACTGGTCTGTGCCGTGCTATTTTGCTTCTTTCCGAATCCACTAAAACGTCGACTCAGAGTAGAAAAAAACACAAAGTATGAAAACAAAAATAATAAGAGATGAAAGGGGAAAGGAGAGAGGGAGGAGAAAGACAAGAAGCCCGGCATTCTGTGGAGTGCGTCGCGCACCAGCTTGCCTCACTTCCGCCTAAAAAAAGAAGGCGCCCCACGAGAATGAGTGCGGCAGCCGGTCGGCCAAGCACGCGCTCTGGTCCCGTGCGATGGAAGCCACCTTTGAAATAGACTGAATGACGCACCTTGTGCAGCTAGGCTCGGGGTACTTCGAGAGTCGCAGGTACGGAGGCGAGAAGCCGATGGGGAAGAGAAAGCACAGTTTGCTTCACCATTTCTGCGCATATGTTCGCTTCGATCGATATAGGCGGGCGACACTGGCGAGCCAGGGATTTCATCTGATGCGTGTCATTCATAGTCATGAGCAAAGCGAGGAACGAAGAGTGCTAACGACGTGTTGCGCAGGAATAAAACCAAAACACGTCCAGAGGATAGATTAAAATACTGGTTCGTGTGAGTGACAACCAGAAAAAGGAATAGGATGACAGAAAAGGTGCTCTCCTTGTCAGCATGCCTTCACTGATTTAAAAATATTAGGTATGATTTTGTTTGCCGGGCCAATTTTCACCACCCAATCTCGCCGTTTACGACTGTACACCTCCCTGTCGAGGCACGCGCTGTGCTGATACAGCTTGCTTTTATTTTAGACTGCTCCTTATAGGTTTTCCAGATTTCGTGTCGTTTCCCCGCTGATGCAGCCACACTGCCCCTCTGCAGCGCCTTTTTTGTAGGCTTCTTATAGGCTTAGCTCGAAGTTTGTTTAAAGCTGTAATATTATAAAATACCCATCGACCCAGCTACCAGGCCATTCCCTGCGAAACACCCTCTCGGTTCGTTAGGTCCTCGTTCAGTAAGAGAATGCTGCAGTCATTAGACTGACGACCCTCAAGCTTTGATCGTTCCTCTTTAAGATAAAAATAAGGCCGGTTGCTCTTTCGCGGTGCAGTTACAGAATCGAGAGCAATTGCTTTTTTATTCTATACTACTAAGGGAAGACAAAATACAGCCTCAGAACAATATAGTCTGCACCCACATTCTTTTTCAACGACAGTAAAAAACAGTTTTACTATTATATATCGATTCTAGAAGTCATGTTCACGATCGGTGCCAAATCAATGCCATATAACTTTTCTACTTAGTTTGCCGTACTCGATCTTGATTTCGTTTTCGCTTACTTTCTGCGCCAGTGTGCTCCAGTGGTATTAAATCCGCTTACCAAGGCCAATATTGGAAGACCGATATAGAACAATATTTCTCCTGTCAACAGGTACAAAACTTGAAAGGAAGCCAGAAACGCGTATGGGTTGTTTGCCAGTTTTAGAGGTTGCAGTAGCCGTATGAGTCAGAACTTTTCGATCATATCAGTTGAGAAATTCAACTTCTGGTATGCATTTTTCGCGTGCTTGTGAATTGTGACACCATCTGGAAGCGGCCAGTAAAAGCCATCTGCTATCACCGTTAGTGCCGTCTGAAATTGCTTCGTTTCTTTTTATTTTTATTTATAAATTATCTCTAAGGCTGTTCGATTTGAGAATTTTCACTACTGTTCATCATCAACTTATTTCATCTTCCAGATGAATGTGCATCTATCAAAAATATAAAAAATTGGACCCCAGTTTACTTTCATTACCACGGCCGTCTACACTATCCGTAAACACTCGAATTTTGACCAATCAGGGCCATCGGTTTTTCATACATGGGGCCTATGCGAAATTTTTCAACTGGCAATATTTCAGATGCTTTAACAAGCTTTAAACGCTTTAATTTTCCTTCCTTGCAACTATATATGTAGTCAACTTTTCTTCCATGATTTCATAATTTCATAATAATGTGGTTTATAATGTTCGGCGCAGAAATAAAAACCGTCCATAAAAGTCAACAGGCTGTCCATTTGAGGGACAGCATCATATGGTTTGGATTTGAAAAAAAAAAAAAAAACGATTGCCGCTTTCTAAGTATGTTTGTTAGGAACAAATGATTGTAGCAGTCAGTCTGTGACTACGCGTTTCTATCCCACTGCATCGCCAATTGCAACTGCCTAAGCAATGGTGTGTCTTCTCTTTCCAGATGCTGACGTCACTGCGTCGCCTTGGCTGCAGTAGCCAATATGACCTCAGGTTCCACTCAAGCTAGAGCAACGAACGACAAGGCTTGAACCGAAACCTTTAAATACCGATTCGATCAGCGTGAAACACCGTTGACATCATGTCTTCAGCGTGGAGTCAGCTCGACCAGCTACTCACGTGCGCCATCTGTCTAGACCGGTACCGGAACCCGAAGCTGCTACCATGTCAGCACTCGTTCTGCGCCGACCCTTGCCTCGAAGGGCTACAGGACTACGCGCGGCGGCAAATCAAGTGTCCCGAGTGCCGAGCCGAGCACCGGATCCCGTACAATGGCGTCCAAACGTTTCCCACCAATGTGACGCTGATGAGATTCCTCGAGTTGCACCGCGACATCACGGGCGAGGAACCGGAGCCGCTCCCATCCTCCATGGAGCGCTGCCACGTGTGCAGCGAGAAGAGCTACGTGACCCGCTGCTCCCACTGCGAGAAGAAGGTCTGCGAGACTTGCAAAGAGGCGCACCTGGATATCATGCGAAGAGAGATCAGCCGCATCTGCAACCAGGTCCGCAGGTGTCTCAACCGGCTGAACGATCACCTCTCGCAGAACAGCAAGAACCAGGACAAGCTATCTCATAATTGTGCTCTCGTGAAAGAGGAGTTGGATGACCTCATCAACCGCTACGTCAAAGATTTGCAGCTCGTGCATAGCAAATTGAAGAACGAGATAGACGTGTACCTGCAGCAGGAACTCAAGCAGCTCTCGGCGCTTTCTGAGGACGTGGAAACGGAAGTGAACAACATCACGTCCAACTGTGATGTCGTGGAGAAGTACGTCAACGAAGATACGGAGTGGACTGACTCGGAGCTCGTAGAATACAAAGAGATCTTCTCGAAGACTCTTGAGTTTCTTCGGAACTTCGATCCGGACACGTCCGATTTTACCAGAAGGGTTAAGCTCCAGATTCATACCGATCCCGATGCGCTGCATCGCACATTGGCTAACCTTGGAGAGCTTAAGTTCAATAACCCAGTCACACATTCTTCTTCGAATCTTAATATTCCACAGCTAAACCTCGGGTCTCCCGCAAGCGGCACGGCTAACGCGCTTATGCGCAGTCAGAGTGACCATCGCCTCGCAGTGCAGTTCCAGAAAAAGCAAGATGCTACGCGATCTATGCTGGACATTGGACAGCGCTATGGCGGCCATCTCAGTGACTCCGACCGAGATGGAAGCTTCGAAGGTCCTTCTATGTACACTAGAAACCGCGGTAGGGACACTAGCGAAAATTCTATTCTTCGTAGGTACGGACCGGATCGTGGTAGGGATAGCGAGAATGCCGATAGCAGACTTTCAAATCGCTACGGAGGACGGTTTGAGGACCGCTCCTGGCGTGAAGAAGGAACAGGGGGACACCATGCTTTCAGATCTCGTTATGCTCGTGAGCTCATGGACGATGATTCCGAGGGGCTTAGCAGTCTCACTCGGAACGTACGATTTGAAGAACCGCCACCGCCGCGGGAGAAGGTGTTTGACACCGAAGATGCGACTCGGGGCCCACTCAGTGGCGTCGTGAAACTCAGCGACTCGGCAAAATTTATGGAACGCCTTCACGAAAATCAGATCAAGCAGAAACAGAAGCAAGCCGAGAAAGAAAGGCTTGAGAACGAGCCACCCCCTCCGGCGGCTCCTGTGCCACCACCAAGGAGGCCACCGTCTCGACAACTTAGCGAAGACGAGGTCGAAAAACAGAAGAAGGCTGCCAATCAGGCCGCAGCATCCACGTCTTCGTCCGCCACGTCCCCTCCGCCACCCCTGGACTCGAGACCGTCTCAGGTTCGGCGACTCGCCTCCAAGGACGAGGTCTCTTCGCGGGCCACTCCACCGGACTCTCCGCGGACGCCGTCCACGCCCCGCCAAGGTTCCATCGAGAGTACGCCGGCACAGTCCAGGAGGAGCTCTACAGCTTCCGAAGACACGACGACCGCAACCTCGGCCAGCGACTCCTTGCGGTCACGACAGCGGCGTACCATCGAGGAGGAGCCGCAGCGGCGGGAACTGTCCTCGGCGCCCAAGCCTTCGACACCTGCCAGGTTAGTGTCTTCCCCGTCTCGGGGCCTGAACTCTGCAACCGCGGAGCAGGGTGAGGCTGAGGAGGAAGTGCTACCAGTATCGCGTCCCCTTTCGCGCCACTGCCCGTACCGGCGTTCGTGCACGGACTACATGGCGCGGAGGCGTGAGAAATCGCCACCTGCCGTGGTGACTCGTCGCTGCTTCGACGACCTGAGCTGGACTCCTCGCGCTAATCGCAGCGATGATCCGGCACTCTCGCGGTGGACGAACCTGCATAGGCCGGAGTACTACCGCTACAGGACGACTCGATTTGGCTCGAGCGCCGGCCTGGAAGATCGAAGCCCAAGCTGGCGCTCGGCGCTCGTGGCCGACACAAGTAGGCCTGCCTGCGCTTCTCAGTTGGCATGAGCGAGCAGCCTCGGCAGATGCTAACCCGAGATGTGTCGGGCCGCGGCCTCAGGGAGAGTGAAACCGAGTCCGCCACCGCGACAGCCGCCGCCGCCTCCGTCGCCGCTGAAAGGTCGCGCAGCTCGCTAAGCCGTAGATACGGATCGTATTTCACGTTATGAGTTGGTAGGTGAAGAGATAGTGAGGACTTATGATTTTGGTTCAGGGTCCTGCAGTTAACATCATAAAGATGAAGGGCTCGTCCTGGGTGCTGTAAATTGAAAGTCACGTGAGGAACTCTGGTAATGCGCGTACATATTCCTGCTCATTTTCTGCCTTCGGCATTTAGGTATGAACGGAAATAATCAAAATCTTGCGCGCCACTTGCTATAAACGTGGTTTATAGCTATCAACTATCAGCGATTGCTGTTGAAATTCGTATTAGGGAAGTGACATTTTGAATTATTGTACAACCGCATTTATTGCAATATTTAAGCTGTATGAATACAGAGAAGCGGTATAAGATTCCAAGTGCCAACTAAAATTTTGAACTTCATGGAACGCACATGCAAATTTCGCTTCCAGGGGAACCTATGTTGTGCTCTATTGTGTCTAAGTAGTCATGCGTGCTCATGTTTTCTGACCGAGAAAATTATGAGAAGATCTGGTTGTTTCATTATTTGTCGCTGAGTGATAACCTAATTATTAATACGTAGAATACGTTTTATGCTCGGGCGGGGGTGAGGAGGGGACAATGGGGTATTGACAGCTGAACCTTCTGCTGACTGCTGTGAGACATTCTTCCTTTCTTCTCTTTCCACGAATACGGTAGACAATACGCGGAACATGACGTGGGAATCCTTATGAGACAAAAAGTTGTGGAAGTTGCTCAAATTTAATATGTGTTGCCTGTTTCGTTAAAGAAGAATGGGTGATAAAAAACAGCGTGAAAACAACGACGTGATAGTACAACTATGTGTTGTTACGTGCTTGTTTTCGCGCTGTTTTTTATCACCCATTGCTTGCCTGATTGTTTGGGCAACTTCATTGCTTGCCTGATTGTTTGAGCAACTACAACACGTGTAACGATGACCCGTGATATAACTTACTTCTTTAACGAGTGAATTTTGGCGGGCTAGTCGGTTCGTGAAGAATGGTGATAAAAAACAGCGCGAAAACAACGACGTGATAGCACAACTATGTGTTGTTACGTCCTTGTTTTCGGGCTGTTTTTTATCGCCATTCTTCACGAACCGACTAGCCCGCCAAAATTCACTCGTTAAAGAAGTAAGTTATATCACGGGTCATCGTTACACGTGTTGTAGTTGTCCAAACAATCAGGCAAGCAATGAAGTTTGCTTCTCGGACATCCGGAACCACTAAAAATCTATAAGTGGTGTATAGTGAAGGCAAGGTTTCCCTTCATTGCGAACTAATTTAACGCTACAATATGCAAACAAGTGCATATCAGGGGAGTTGTAATCTTGGTTATTTGTTACAGAGTCCTGAAAAACCAGTAAAAAAGATGTAGGATAGTTACCGTGATATTCCTCGTGTTTTCCGTGCCCTTTGTCTTTTGTTATTTATTTCAAGGTTAGAAAAAAACCTCATTATATTGTATAGTTTTGGAAAAGACAGCAAAATTTCTCGTGGCGTTTTTTTTTTTTTTTTTTCTCATGGTAGCCTCAACAATAAGGAGTTATTGTATCTCGAACAACATTGTGCCTATAACAGATTACGGCACCAAACTGTAACCTGATGATTGGCGTAGCGCAATTTAACAAGCTTGCTCTCGAACGGCGTTAGGCTGGAAGTTGCTCTTAGAACTAAAACGACAGGAATAATTTCTAAATGACTAAGCACAGAAGAAGAAAAAATGCAAAGCTTGGAAAACAATGGTCTCGTGCGGTCATGATATACCGCTTTGTTTTAGGACGTTGATATAATTTTGGCTTTCACCAGACATCCTACGGGAATAGAAAACACACGAAGCGTAAAGACGGGAGCTGACAGGAAGCAGAGAAAGCGCGGGCCTGTCGGTATGCTTTATCTGTAGACTTTTCCTCCCTGAAGTTTCTCCCGGGCATATACCTCACTGATTGTCTCCTCTGTATGTGCTCTTTCAAACTAAGCAGAACGTTATCATTAACTGTAGCAAAGTTAGCCGTTTTTTCCGCCTGGTAATTTTCTTCTTCTACTCGAAATGTCCTTGCGAAGGGATCATTGGCTGGCCCTCAAAACGCCGAATATTGACTTTTGTTTAACCGCCTTTTCGAATGTTTTAAAAATTTCAAGTTTTAACGTCGTTTCACTTTTAAATCCTCAGAATTGAGGAAGCCGTACACTGAGCTTTCGGTGTCGACTTTATGTCCGGAAATTTCGGTCAGTTCCCCCTCCCCCCCCCCCCCCCTTCCATGAAACGAAACTATGTCAGCGTCCTGACGTCCTTTAGAGCAGTCGGTCCGCGACAAGTTGGCTTGAACCATGGATCCGGTGTTATTCTTTATACCTTCAGCATATCCAAATGATGATTAGTACCATCTTTGCTAAAAACGTAAGCGAGCAACAGTGGTTTTCTTTTAGCTATGTGGTGAAGCGTTAATGGCGCCTCTTTTGGGCTCTTAATCTCAGTAAGGTAAGGATAACCATTGTATTCACGTTTGGATACATTTTAGCGCTGCACTGTACGGCTGAGAAGCGACCCTCATCGTTTGGTTACTTTTGGAAGAAATGGAACCAGGTCAGGGAATAAGAGTTCGCTAAGTCTTTCTTTTTAACTTTCGAGGCACTTACTTGTTACTGGTATGTTACTGGTAACAAGTCAGCTAACAAGTCTTTCTTAGTAAAAGTTTTTTTATGATGGGCAGACCTCAAGTCAAAACTCAGGAGACTGCCCCAGGCATTCTCTTTCAGTTAACTTATTAAAGAATATCATCGCCGGCAACTATATATGTAAATATATGCCATGATGCTATTAATACGGCTGCCATGAAATTATCGCAGGCAGAGTTTTTTTAGCTCGTTTTCTTGCAAACACTGCGTATTTCGAAGAAGAGCGCTGATGTCACAACACTTTGCCCGTTACGATCGGCGGTAGCGCAAGCATCACGGTACGAACCAGCGACTTTTTTTTTTACGACGCACTGATCCCCATCGGGCATAAAACGTATTCTACGTGAGATCGAATGCCGATAGTAGCTTCTTTTGACGTTTTTGGAGATATCGCGCAGTTGAGTCACCATTCAAATAACTGCGATTTGGTAAGCGCCTCGTTCTGCTTGTGCCGCAGCGGCAACTCGGCGACGGGCCTTCTCTTCGTCCTGCCATCGCTGTCGGCGGAGACGAAGAGAATGTAAGACACACCCAACCATCCACGGAGCCCGCAACGTTCAAGACTGTCTGCGAAGCCAGTAGAAGCAACCAGCACAGGAATATTGCTCAAGAGAATTCAGTAATAAAGGCGAACATAGTTATTTTTTAGACAAAGTCGTACGGCACATGTTCCTGACTCCACCACATGGTTTGCACAAAGCACCAAAACACATGTGTCGTCCGTGAGCCCCCTCCCAATCCACAAATACATTAGATCCGACCTGTCCTAGAGCGCGATGCCGTCGTCGCCGTGTACCGCGGTGGCCGGCTGCGCTCGGCGCTTACTGGAAGAGCTGTAGGCAAGCCCACGCTTGCGCTTATTCTATCACTACGCAACATCGCCGATTTGGGACGCAAAACTGTGCGATCTACACGCTTCTATGGTGAGAGATATTGCATCTGATAGCTGGACACGTTTCAAGAAAACGCCCTGCGAAGAAGACGCCGACGGAATGTCTTTGGTGGTCTTTCCGTTTTTTTAGATGGAAGGTAAACTTCGGGCTCCACGGCGACACTGGAAGTCTTCGTCAACTGGTGCTACAGTATTCTTTTAGGGATGCGAGAAGCGCCTCCCGCAGAAAGGTTAGAGGCCCTTCGTGGAAGACCTTTTGGCTTCTTTTCTTGTCCAGTAACTCGCCACACGAGTAACTAATCTGCCTAGCATAATAACCACCCCATCACAAAAACGAGTGTGCCGTGCGAACCCCTGTGTACCGAGGCTATTGCAGGAGTATTTGTCTCGTCCACTAGGCGACGATTGCTTTTCTGCTTCCTGTGCCAAAATTCCGCTGATAAATTAATTGATCCTAGGAGCGGCAGCTGTTGACGTACCGGTGTGGACAATTTCTGCAAAAGACCCCCTTTCTTCAAAAACACATTTTCATGATCGTACCTACCTAAAAAAAAAAAAAAAGAGAGGAGACATCGGAACTTACCACCCAGCTGTACAGCACCAAATGAGATATACCCCGTGATCTAATTGTATTTCGCTTCACCCTGTACAAGGCTACATTTAAGGTCCTACACCCCCTGAATATTCGCATAAAACCTTATTGTGCAGATTACCACTTTGCGCTTCTCGAATCTTCCTTTCTGCTGTCTGTAAATGTTTTATTATTTTTTAGACTACTATCTCTTGCAATCCCTGAAATGTAATGTTTTAATTGAAAGATGCACAGTAGGACAAGTTTCCTCGAGCTTATTATGTAGTAAAACAACTCTGCGGTTGTATTTTATAACCGTCCTTGAGATATGCCTGCTTGTAACATTCATTGGTAAAGATTTTCTTTGACTGCAGAGGCGACAACTAAAAAGCAACGTTGTCGAAGCATTAGGTGACTTCGGCAGTGCAGTTCGGACTCATCAATCCAGTCAACCATTATTGGAAAAGATGCTAACGAAGTGCTCCCGTTCGGCTGTATTTCATAACGATTGCTTTCTATAACTTCAATTCTTTATTTCTGTAGCTCGTCGTTCGGTGGGTCGAAGTGCCTTGAATGCGTTATTCCTAAACTGCGACCGCGTAGTTCGATTCAGCCCCTGTACTTCAATAACGTTACCAGATAAAACAAACATGAGCTGAAATAGAAACTGAAAACATCATTTACCTGCTTTGCTTAATCTCTGCATCAGCATTACCCTAAAGGTGCCAATTTCGCAAAGCTATTTTAACGGCCACATATTTGAAGCTGATTCATGACTAATAGGTGTTTGTCATCGTACTGGTCAGTTACTATAGCCAGTTAAGCGATATCAAAGCGGGTGTTAGGATTACCCTTACATCCGCTACCATCACAATCTCGGCAGTCATCGTACACACAACCTGTCCTCCGGTTTCGAGAAACCAAGAAATCTCTCAGTACGTTTTATATTACCCAGTGATAGCTAATCTTATAGGAGGTCAAGATGAAAGCGTCAAGAGGCATTAGAAAGCGGCTGTCGTGTCGGTTTCGGCGCTTAGTGTGCGAGTGACGTCAGGCGAATGACACCACTAACGCGGCTGTTTCACTCTCCCGCGGCCCCTGGCGCGCATGCGCATGACTGGCATGTCTCCACGCGCTCCCAGCCCCAAGCTTTGGAAAGACAGCGGACACACAGCCAAGAGCGACTCGCCCGTCCTTCGCGCCATGTATATTGCCCTCACTACACGAGACTAATAAACTATTTGCAAACCCAGAGAGTGTGAGCAATTAATCAGCATGGCATGATCTGCACAATTAGTAGTTCACAGCTTACGCATAATGAATGTAGAATGTTGCACCTTCGCTTCAAGCCACATGTGAAAATTAGGCGAATAAAGTGATGTTCCATATGAACTTTCACGATACACATAAGAGTCTGTAACTGTGCTAATAACGTCTTTCGTGCAGGCGGTCTTCGCGGAGCGATCGCATATATGTGAGAACAAGTTAGTCAATAAGAGGTAACGTCAAATGGTTTGATTTAAGTCTCAATTCTATATTTATATTCAGTCAAATGACAGTAACCAGCGTGCAAGTAGTTTAAAAAGTATAATACTAGTAATCGCCTACTCAGCTCGAAGGTGCAACTTCTCTGCATGCACACCATGAGAGGCTGAGCTGCTTGTTCTTAATTACATGTTCTGTTCAATTGACACATAGTTCAAGCACGATTATGCTTTCCTTTCGCAGGTCCACACGCGCGCCGCTGGCCAAGGCCGTGTCTCTAGACCACGAAGATCGCCGCCGACCGACGGATGACAAGAAGAAGGACGAAATGACCAGGGCGGGCTCGCTGGGCGGATCGTCTCCTGCCGCCCACCAGTCGTCGTTCTTCAGCCGTCTGAGGCCGCAGCAGGCGCAGATAGGCGAAGAGGAGGACACTGAGTCCGAGGCGTCCACCGAGGAAGAGGAGACCTCAGACGAGGAAGAGGACGAAGAGGAAGACGAAGAAGACGAGGAGGAGGAAGAAACGGTCCAACCCGAGAGACCCAAGACGCCCACGCGCAAGACCTCCGCGACGCAGGCGCCCAAGAAGGAAGAAGATATGACATCCTCCGTGTCGGCGCTGCTTAACAGGAGCGCACAGGCACGGCGGGGAAGCCAGGACGTGCGCTCCTCGACGCCCACGTCGGGCCGGCACTCCCAATACGCCAGGGACAAGGAGGAAGAGACCGCAGGCAGCCGCTACCGATCCTGGAGGGACACGCCTTCGTCATCAGTGGACGACCCCACCGCAGTGTCCTCTCGGTACGGTACCTCCTTCCTTGCTAGCCGGAGGCGCACCGTCGAGGAGGAGCCGCGGGACGAGAGCAGTGGAAGTCGGCTGCTAAGCCGAAGCAGGAGTTCAGCGCTCATGGACCAGCCTGACCCACGGACGGAGCGGCGCAAGAGCCAGCAGGAGAACGCCGCAGCAATAGCAAGGTCAACTGCAACGTCCAGCCCGACGTCTTCATCGGCGGCAGCACTGCGTAGGAGCCGCTTGACGCGGAGCAAGAGCTCCAACGAGATGCTGCCTGGAGAAGGCGACAGCGGTGACGAGAGTGCCCTGCCATCTCCGTCGTACAGGAGCCGTTACAGCCAGCCGGAAAGCATACCCTCCAGCAGCAGCGCCCTGTCCCGTTCCAAAAGCAGCCACGTGGTCAAGGATACCTCTCCGGATGCTGGCGACTACGGAAATCCTACCACGTGTCCCGGCGGCTCTTCCAGCTGGGCTCAATACCTACGCAACAAGTACGGCTCTCGAGGAGGCAGTGGACCTTCTTCAGGGGGTTACGGGCCCAAGAGTGTGTCCAGGTCCCGGAGTTCACACGCGGTCTACAACCGGAGCGGCAGCGACGACAACAGCTCCGAGGACGAGGACGTTCCAGCCAGGGGCCGTGGTCCGGACAGCAGCGCGTCGCGCCATGATGGACAGTACGGAGGCTATGGCTTCCCGCGCAGCATGTATCTTCAAAAGCGCCGTATGCAGCTCAAGATTGGCACGCGCGGAACTGAACCCGGCTGTTTCACGTGGCCAAGGGGTGTCGCTGTCGGACCAGACAACTCGATCGTGGTTGCCGACAGCAGCAACCATCGTGTCCAGGTGAGCAGGCCATCCTGAACTATGCACTATCTTTTTAACTTCGTGTTTAGCTTTGTCACCATGGAGTATAGTAGCATAAACCGCACCACCGTTTCGGCACCACAAGGACAACGTTTGGCGCCATCTGTTTCAAGTGCTTTGCAGCATTGATTGCGCAATAATAAATCACGCGTTGTATTTCCTTTCGCCAGTAAGGATATCCCATAAACAATACAATGTCGTTGTCACAAGAACGATTTTGTGCCTTCTTTTCCGTCTTATTCGGATTATTCACTGCGTCTACTGGCAGATTCCAGTGCAGTGGCGTCATTAACAATGGAAAGCTGAAGTAACAAACATAAAAGAGAGTTGAAGGAGAACGTAGTTCATGCTATCCTAAATACTTTCTTGTAAGAATGCAGATATTTTTATTATATCTTGTAAAAATGAGAAAAAAAACGACATAAACAGTAAAAGCGATTGACATATCCTATAGGACATTTTAGGTCTTCCGTAATTGGGCTTATGTTTTGTAGAATATCTGGTGGCTAACGTTGAACGAGGGTTTCCTTGTAAACTGCCAGTACTTCGAACGGTCTACGGACAATGTTTAGTGGAAACAGTGTTTTGTTTGCGATGTATTGGATTGTTTGGATTGTTTATTACAGAACATTTGAGTCAGCTTGCCTCTCTAGTGTCACTCCAGTACTATTGCAAACTGCAGCAAGCGGAGGATGCCTGTGTAAGTGTACTTCAAGGTAAAGAGAGCAGTGCTTCATAATGATTGAAAGGATTTTTATAATGAAATTAACGAGGCTGTCCCTGCAAATATTTTCATACGCTGAAGGTTCTTTGTGTCAGAATGTTTGCCCAACGTTATCATTAATATTATGCATGGCGGATCCAACTCATTCCTTCTGTTAGCATGACAATTAGGGCGACATAAATTAGACCATCGCTCCGATGACAAAATGAGAGTGGCACGCTATTCTGTTCTTGGCCCAGTTTTGAAGCTAAACGCCTTGCTCATTATTATTGCAGGGGACCGAGACCATCTTACTGTCGTCACTTGTATAATCGAGAACTTGAAAGTGAACATTTATACATAAGCTTTCCAAATATATTGCTCCTGCTTCACAGTCAGCTTTAATAGAGAAAAATCGAGGACATTAGAGCGAAAATCTATACACAAGCTTTCCAAATATATTACTCCCGTTTCACAGCCAGCTTTCGTAGCTTTTCTCAAAGAAAAATCGAAAACGTTGTCGGTTGACTGAAATTGTAATGTTCACACAACATTATCGCGCTGCACCCATGTTCCCTGGGGCAAACGAGTAAAGCTTGCCTTCTCGTCGTCTTTGCTGCGTATGAAAAGGACAACGCTCTGCTCTCACGTAATGTACTTTGGGCATTTAAGGCTATAATTAATGATGATGATTCTGTTAATACGAGTAACCGAAACAATGTGGAGTCCATTGAAGTAGCCGAGGCAGGAGACGTATGGCTTAGACTTTTGCTCGTTTTCGAAGAGGACATGTTTGATGTTCCGGCGGCTGACAGATATGACTACGTAAATTCAACTTCGGTCAATTCGCTATTTTTAAGAAACATTATGTAGTTTTTCGATCTAACAAAAAATCACTTCTCTAAACTGCGCAAGCGTAGCGCAGTGTGGAGCACAATGATGGATCGAAATGAGACAAGAAATGCGGTGTGTCATGCTGTGTGCCTCGGGAAAGTTATTAAACTGCAAGATGCTTCTCGCTCATTTTGCTTTTGGTTTATTTATTTATTTATTTATTTATTTATTTATTTATTTATTTATTTATTTATTTATTTATTTATTTATTTATTTATTTATTTATTTATTTATTTATTTATTTATTTATTTATTTATTTATTTATTTATTTATTTATTTACAGAATACTGCAGGCCTACGCCCAAGCAGGAGGGGCGAACATAAAAAACGGGGAAAACGTTGACGGGAACGCAAATACCCGTTGTTGAAGAATAGAATGTACACCAAGCAGAACCTAAACAATAGTTACGTTAATAGTCGAATAATAAAATTCAGCGGATAAAGCCTTTCTCTTGACAAAACTTGCGCAGCGATCAGCGTACAGTACCTGTTCTTGATGCCTAACAAAAATACCACTGCATTACTACGCTGTCTTCGACAGCACTCAGGATAAATATGAATAACGGTTATAACCACCTATAACCTTCAAATTCAAATATTGTCCATACGAGGCGCGCTATTCCCATCCGGGTGTTAAGGAGCCGTATGAGGTTAATCAAGTTCAGGTCAGATACCGAGTGTCCAGTTGTCACACATGAGAGTAGACATGCTTGGCTTCTTTACTGCAGCGCCAAGGTACTGCTCTTTTTGTACTAACAGCTAACTCATTTTCCGAACTGTAAAGATAGAAGAGAGCGTGATTTGGTGCCCTTACTGCTTGTATCTAACATCCACTGAGAAAGTAAAACTTGGTAAATTTTACATGGCTTAGTTCTGAGCAGCCTTTGTCGTAGTCAACGACGTGAAAATGCCACAGTGACCTGGGCCTAATAAATTATTTATAAGCAGCTTATATTTAATCAAGTGCATGGACGTCACAGGTAATAAACGTGACTTGTCGTAAGTAATGGAAGTAGTATAAAAAAAGATAACACTGCTCTTTTTACAGGCATTATTAACGCTGCTTTCAGAATTACGGAAACATCGACTTCAAGGCGTGGCCTGATTTTGGCTCCCTCTGCGATTTCCGGTGCATTCGGGTTGTGTACCCAATGAATGTTGTGGCTGCGTTCATACTTTCTTAACGTAACTGTAATCGTAGGAGCAGCAGGAAGGACTCCATACTGCTGCCCCAATGCCCTGGGCTCTAAAGCAAATTTGAATTGAACAAATGTTTGGGAAATAACCTCGATGTATTGATCTAGCACCTAACATCCAAACGCGTTTATATTCATCCTGAAGCAAAGTTAAGGAGTCCCGACCCAACACATGTTTTTTTCCCCAGCGTTTCATGTCACCTCGTGTCCTACTTCTGCTCACCCTGGCATCACCTGAAAAATCTAAGGCTGCTTGCCTGAAACTAAGCATCCTATTTTCCAAGCTTAGGGAGGTACGCTATCCCGGCTACTCTCAGGGCCTAACCCGCAGATTATCAAGCGATAGGCTGCCGAATTCACCGAAAGAGGAGCTTAAATAGCTAGCCTCTCCGTACTGCGTCCCAAACCCTCACGGCAGCATCATTTTGCAAATTTCAGAGTCACCACCGGCACAGTTGAAGCGGGCTGCATCGGGCGCGGCCGAGTCCCCCCTCCCCCGAAGCGCTGGCCACGATCAGCTTAACACACGGACTTGGCCCTCGCCTACCCCATAACAGAGCGGGCCAACCGCCGCCCCTGTGACCACGGCGTCTGCTGGCTTGAGCGCGCACCCGCCCATACGTGTGTGTGTGTTTGTGTGCCTGTGTGAGAGACCCTTAGAGTGTGACCGGACATGACGCTCACAGCAAAGCTACCGGTCTCAACATCTGCCTTCCCATCCCACGCTCCCGCTCACTCGAACATCACTAGCTAGACCAGGGCGAGGTACTTTCGTTTCCAACCTCATGTGCTGGCGACCAACGTTAGGCTGCAAACAGCCAGGATGAGAAGAAATGAGCACATTCGTTCATCATCTTAACGACTTAAGCAAACAAAACGAATTCTATCTAGAATTTTCTTCCTACTTATTGGCGTTTCACTTCCTGTTGTCTCGGAGATAAAGTTTCAACCGGTAATGCATTCGGGGAGCTCTGAGTCGTCGTACACTAATTTTGAATTAAGATTTTTCTCTTAGCGGCGAAAGCTGAGATTGGCCTTCCGGTTTCTGTGCTTCGAAACATACGCTGCGAGCGAAATGGAGAATAAAGGGAGAAGGAAGGTCTCACATTTCTCAAAACAGAGGGATGAGTGAAATGTCCTTAGGTTTATAATAGAGAGGCAAAAAAAAAAAAGAAAAAAAAACGAGTTATTTTCGCCGGAAAACCTCACAGCGACATGTTTCCTAGGTTTTCTAAACCGACCATAAAAAAAAAAAAAAATATTTTTCACCTCAGAGCGGGTCTCCAAGGTGATGAGCAAAGCTGCGTCTTCGATTTCGCTTTCATGAATTTTTTTATACTTATGCAATAAATGAACATGAAAAACTGATGCCTTACGCTATGACATTCCTGGTTTTATAATTGCCCTTTTTGCTGCTGTAAAAATACAATAGCGGCGCGCTTATTACCGCTCGCTTACATTACTGCATGCTAACTTTTCTGTTCATTTTATTGTACGTGATGGTTTTACTAATGCTCGCTCATTAACGGCTGCGTCAAAATACAGTTTTGACAAGATATTAGAGAAAGGCTAATGCCACTTCGTTCGGCTGTCGATAACAAAAAAATATTAAACCACTGCTTTTTGCAAGCTTAATACTACCACGTCAGCAGCATCAACTCGGCCTGACATTTAAATACGTTGCTTTTCATGTATTATATTATGGGCGCCAAATATTTTGAAAAAACATTTTTTAGTAGTTCTTTTTCTTTTTTCATAAATGTCTGGTTCTTAAAAGGGGCTGTTTTCCGTGAAAGTTTTTATATACCACTACTTTGTCACTACAATGCCAACTGTGAACTGAATGCCCCTATTCTCCCCTCAGAACGCATCGATAAAGTCCGACGTTATCTTTCTTATTGTATCAAAGGTTTTACGGTACCTCCGTTCATAAAGTCACTTATCAGCCAGTCTCACTATGTGAAAAACAAAAACACTGATTGTGCAGACGCTGTCGCACACTTTTCTTGAGCACATTGTAACAGGCACCAAGGCGAATTTCACGCCCTACAGGTATTATTCCCGAAACAGTGCTCGGAGAGTTATCGGAAGTGGCGACAAATGTCTCATGAGCATAAAAATACATAGAAGCGTTCGCATGTTTCTGTCACGAAGTGCTTCTTTTTCGGAATGGTTTTGTCCTGTCCTAACTGGACAGAGTCAATAGGCATTGCTGCCATCACCTTTTTTTTTTTTTTTTTTCACTCTCCTTGAGATAGATTAGGAGAAAGCTAAAATGGAAACCATCCATTACATGATCCTTTTTATCGGGTCCGTACACCGCCCGTGGTCAAGGGTGCTTTTGCGCCTAGGAAGCATGCAACGCATTTGGGGTCCCGCAATAGAGAACAAAAACAGACACAAGAGAAATAAATAACTATGTCGTAACTTTTCATGGCGTAACAATGCCTCGTCCTCCATTGGTTACTGTTCGCCAGTCCTATTCAACAGGCACACTTGCGAAACTTACGAGCACGTCTTTCCACAACGTTTGTGATCCGGCGCCCATAGATCGCGCCCACGCCTCGGGAAAATGCGCCTGCCAGTTCGAATTCTCGAAGAGACTACGTAGAACCGTTAGCTTATGGCAGACTCTTTTATTACTGCTGCCTCGAGTAGCAGCCTTTCATTCCTTCTCAAGTTCTGGCTTGCTATTTAGGTAAGCGCCCTGGTACATTTGCCGTTACCTTAACTCCCTTGTATTGAAAATACGTTTTATCCCTAATTTAATTGATTTCAAAACAAGTAGCAAGTTGTTTAAAATATGCACGAGGAAAAAGTAGTATATCTTCAGAAAGGCAGCCGAACAGGGATATAAAATACGGAGCCACGCCGATACCAAGTGTTTCATATTGTTATGTGGTGTACCATGCTGGCATTCAGCAAGTGAAGAAAGAAGTGTCTGGGTATGTGGATGAAGACGGCGCTCAGTGTTGAGTTGTGCGGCTAAGCGGTACCCAGCGATATCAGAGTGGTGTGACCCATCGGTGCGTGGTTTCCACTCGTAACAATGGGATTCCGTATGAAATTCAAGTAAAAATAAAATATATCTTAAACTCCCAAGAAAGGGATGACCTAATTTTTACGACTCACGACTTCCACATTTCAAAATGCCTTTCGAAAAGTTGCACAAACATGTCTATGCTTCGAAATGAGTGAGCAAGTTGGGCTATGGTTTGAGGCCTCTGAGCATTTTTCTTACCCCGCGGGACTTCTTTAAAATGTTGCTTGGAAAAGTTTCTCGGCACTTCCAACTCAATGTTTTGGAGAAGCGCTTTTCCAGCATGTCCACAATTTACCAGCTTACAGAGTTCTGCGAGGTTTCTGCTTCACTCGAGCGAATGGCTTTCTTGCAGCGAGCACTAGAGAAAAGAGGTAAGTAATAAAGCACCACTACAGATTACATATTAGCAGGAGGGGTGACCTTGCAATAGTATTCATTGATTTGCCGAGCTGCTGACTTGTTGCACGTGAGAACATTTGACCCGCTGTTTGATGACTCGTCCTCAAGGCATATTTCCGACTGGAATTGTTTTTCATTGGCGCGTTGTGATCATTTTTGTCTTCATTGAAATGTATATTCACCGTCACTTATTAGAGAAAAACCCATGTCCTTGTTATCTAACTGTGATCTATATTCCAATCATCTACAACACTTTGTGTTTTGCCAGTTTTAACACATTTCGGATGTTTCGTGTCTGAGTAGGAATTCGCATTTCTCACTTCAACACATTTGGTACCTAAAACATTTGTGCTGCGTTTTGCGCGGCATTTGACTCATGTTCATTGTAGTTTGAATTGGATTGTGTATCTTGTGAAAAATGTGTCTATATACCTAGTCCTAAGAATATTTTACCTCATTTTCTATTGTTGCCGCCATATTTTTATTCGCCTTCATTTCTGTGAAGTAAAACAAGTAGAAACATTGCATGTTGTGTTGGAGCCAGAGAAAATCATGAGGGCTTCGGAAAAAAATATCTCCGTGATTCTTCGGTAACATTTATGGCGATCTAAGTCGACGCAGAGTATGTAACAGCATGCTGGTTTTAACAT
Source organism: Amblyomma maculatum (assembly GCF_055883805.1). NCBI lineage: Eukaryota > Metazoa > Arthropoda > Arachnida > Ixodida > Ixodidae > Amblyomma > Amblyomma maculatum. The sequence continues at coordinate 9,812,386 of NC_139345.1, forward strand.
TTATTAATTTTTTTTCCAAGACGCACATAATTGATGGCTCCATCAGAAGCGAAGATGGAGAGATTTCGGGCGAGTGGGCACCTGAGGAGGCTACTGCGAAGACTGCTACAGGAAGAAAAAGGAAAATTACAAGAGTTTTCTTTATTTCCTTCCTTTCGCCCCGCGTCGGAATCTCTAGCATGCATGTGTGGCGCAGGTATTCGACGCGTCCGGCCGGTTCCAGCACGAGTTCGGCACTTACGGCAGCTCGGAGGGCGAGTTCGACTGTTTGGCCGGCGTGGCGGTGAACCGCATAGGCCAGTTCATCGTGTCGGACCGCTACAACCACCGAGTGCAGATCTTCGACCCATCGGGCCGCTTCCTTAGAGCCTTCGGCTGCGAGGGCCGCGTAGACGCACGCTTCAACTACCCTTGGGGCATCACCACTGACTCGCTGGGATTTATCTACGTCTGTGACAAGGAGAACCACAGGGTCCAAGTGAGTACATCCGGACACTGTATGGCAACACAGTTTCCGTACTTATCGCACGCCAGGTTCAGACATGCGACGCGCATTGGCAGTATTTTCCTACCTGAGGAGCAGTCCTCTTTGGAGCTCCGAGGTCGAGACTAGAGCGCTGCGTCAGAGTCATGTTTAGTGCAGGAAAGCCGTATAAAGTTCTCACTCCACTGCTGTGCTTTCGAGCGTGTGTTTTGAAGTTCTGTTCCATTTAAGACTACCGGTCAAAACCATGGGTTCTCAGGAACGTCTGCGTTTACACTGGCATCTCGAAACTTTTGCAATGCCTTCAGCTCAAAAAAACTAGCGTCATGGAATTTTTGTCTTTGTGGCGCCCATGTGTTGTGAGCACCTATTATTTCCGAATGGCAATATTAACGGTGGTTTTTCTCATGGTCATCATCATTAGCCATGGTCTGGCCAAAGAAAAACAGATCTTGAAGACGGTAAAGGAAATAAAGATGTCCATTTTTATCGCATAAATCTTCAGCCGAGCTATTACATTCAGGCCTGAATTTTTATTAGAGCTAAATGTGAATTTTGTGCAGATTCTTTATGTTGATATGGAACATAAGAAGAAAGGAGAATGATAGCTGAGGTGGTACCCTTTTCACAAGCAACTTTTGTTAAATTACCTTTGACATTCATTCGTGATGTTCAGCTTCGCGTACGAAGAACCTTGCTTGAGAAGACTGCTGCTGCTTGGATATGAATGCATATTTCATGTATGTTCATTAAAGAACAGGTACGGCTGCACCAGTAACTGACCTGTAGCTTCTGCATCAAACTTGCTGCTAACTGGTGGGCGTTTAAAATGCGAGCCTTTTATATAAGATGAGCATTTAGGCGTATGTCTGCCATGAATAAGAACTAATGGCTGGAGACTTGGTTTTTTATTCTTTATGCAAACATTACGTGCGCCCCTAACAAAGAATGAAACAAGACTGTGGACATCAGCAGTGCTGGTTGCAGTGACAACGTGTCATGTGGTATAAGCTACTGCCTTTTCGATGCACGACTCGGGTGGAATTCGTCGACGGCAAGAAGCTCCGTTGCGCGTGACTTCCAAGCCATCTGTATCGACAGCATTCCGCGATATATAAACTTTATATTCCTGTGGTGCGACTCGAATGGCGGCCACTTCTCATCCCAAGCTGAGTTTATGGTGGCGGTTGTGCAGGTGTTCCAGTCGGACGGCACGTTCGTGGGCAAGTTCGGCTCCCTCGGTTCGAGACCGGGACACCTGGAGCACCCGCATTACGTGGCCGTATCCAACACGAACCGCGTGATTGTGAGCGACTCCAACAACCACCGCATCCAGATATTCGACGTGAACGGGCGCAGCCTCTCCACCTTCGGCTCCGAAGGCTCGGAAGAAGGCCAGTTCAAGTTCCCGCGCGGTGTGGCCGTCGACGACCAGGGCTACATCATGGTGGGCGACTCTGGCAACAACCGCATCCAGATCTTCCAGCCAGACGGCTCATTCCTGCGCGCCTTCGGCCAGTGGGGTTCCGGTGACGGCGAGTTCAAAGGCCTCGAAGGGATCGCCGTCATGCCTAGCGGGAACATCGTCGTTTGCGACCGCGAGAACCACCGCATACAGGTCTTCTGAGCGAACTGCAGGTACGTCCGGCCCCGAGCTCACCACTTCGCTTTGTACGTGGTGGATAGCCCTGTCCTGTTAAGACAATGTACCCACCGCTAACAGACGTGGACTCAGAACGATCTATGCACCACGAGCGTCCCTACATTCTGGGCCTCCAGTTACTTAACTGTTGGCGTTGTGGGCGTTTCCTCGTGTTACGATTCCCTAGCCTTCTCAAAGCCCTCACAGAGAGACCCTGGGCATTAAACACGACGGAGAGACAACACGCAGTGCACTCACCACGAAATAAACACCCAGGATATTTCCGTTCTCTCATTAGTCCTCATCTATTATCGCTGCTACCGTGGCTTATCAGGTTAGAACCAACTATATATATACTGATCTAGCCTTCTGCATTGTCTTAGCACTCATACGGTACCTGGTACGAAGCTTTTATAAAATGACGAGCTCAAACTTTCCAACTATTAAAACTCTAGGAGCACGCATGCATGAACAGCCCTTCTTTCGTCTTCCCTTGCAGCCTTTCCTTGCCGGAATTACATGTTTTCCCTTATGAAACAATTAGAAAGTAATTAAAAAGATCTGACATGGCAGACATGTACCGATGCTCAGCCAGCTATTTTTTTCGCATGTCCAGTGTCCAAGAGAGTACAAGTGAATGCCACTGCGCATTAAGGTGTATCCACACGACGGACCACGGACTGGGCCGCGGACCGGTCACGTGGTGTCGATCGCGCGTGGTCCGACTAGGTCCGGCCCGGGACAGCATCCACACGGCGGGCCGAAATAGCAGCCGACAAGCCGGACCGCGAGGCCGGCCAAAGCTATACGCTATATACTTCGCCGTTTCGCGATGCGCTCGTTGGACATTGCCTCCGATTTTTTTTTTTTTACATTATTTCACACTGCCGAATTTGGCGTGCATTTCGGCAATATTCAGGTACGGCCTTCGTCTATAGGGGCTTCATATAAGCATGGATGGACGCACCTGTGCAGCCCTAAGAACGTACCTGAGTTGACAGCGTTCCACTTAATCCGTTTAATAACAGACGCAAAGATGAAGATGATCAATAAGGACCACATCAACATACGAGGACCGAACTTAGCCGCAGTTAACGCGAATAGCAGCTCACCACTGCTGCACAGTGCGCAACAGTTGCATAACGAAGCTGCGGTTACAAATATCCTAATCATTTATAACACCGTGCGTGGAGCTGCTTCCGACTCGGGCGTCAATAGCGCGCTCAAGCAACGTCCTACCGCCGCGTCGAAGCGTGCTACGGCAGCGGCGGATATCTCTTGCGCCAGCGTGCGTAGTGAAATAGTCTTTCTTAGAATAACAAGCCTGACATAAAGGCGTATCCGAACTGACCACTTCGTGAGAATCACTGTGATAACAAGCAAGTTTCTGCATAACAGCTGCCGCATGTGTAGCGCTGGCTCACCCGGCCTTCTTGTACGCTATCTCCGCTGCGAAGGCCTGACCCATATATGGCCATATCCTTTTTTTTTTTAACAAGACAGTAGGTAGACCTTTTTTTTATTTTTTACACTGGGCAGGCCATTTACAGCAGTGCTGATCAAATCGAAAGCACCGTTCGCGGTGGCTTCGATGCGAAACAATCTAGGCCTAGTGCGCCGTCGTTGTCCACTTCTCCTCTTTGTCTCGTCTTTTTCCGCATTATACATTACTGTCCATCATGGTTCACCAACTCGCCCAATCAGCCGTTCTTCTAGTGACGACTAGGGCCAGTGCGCCGTCGTCCACCGCGCTGGCGGCGGCACTAATCCGGCAAACTCGCGGCATTTGGCGTCGCACGTGTTCATTTGGGAACTTCTCTTTCATAATGTAACTGGGGCCCGATGTTTTTTGACACTTCTCACTAAACACGCCGCTGTAAAACACTTGTCCGGGACGTGACGAGGCAGCAGTACGTAGTGCTGCACGTACCGTGGTACGCGGCACTCGAAGGCTGCATAAAAATACCGTCGTACGCCACTCTAGACACTGCCTATGTTACTTGGTGCTCTTCAAAACATGCTCGAAGTGCACTTTGTTGATGTGGGCGAGCTCATGCGCTTTAATCGGGCGCAAACGTGCCTCCTCCGTTCACAGACGCCGCCGCAGGTCCGTGGTCCGCGGTCCGAGAAAATTGCCCAGCCATTTTAGCCCGCTCCGGTCCGCGGACCTGGCGCGGACCTCACAAACCGGAAGTGGAACGTCACGTGACGCTTGGTCCGCGGACCAAAACAGGTCCGTGGTCCGTCGTGTGGATACACCTTTAGCAGCATGCATAAATATGGTAGGCTTATATACGTCTCTCCTGTACTTAACTTCAAGCAAAATGCGTCTGCCGTCTGTGGTGACTTACCACTTTGCTGTTATCGCTGGCGCACTCTGCTTGGTAGAACTGATTTCAATTTGTTACCGGCTCCTTGGCCAGCCAGTTGATTCACTGAAACTTGGAACTTTTGGTCTCAAGTATTACACAATGTGTATTTGAGTAACTCTCCAAAGTAATGGAGGCATAAAAGACAGAAAATCTACGCTTACCGTCCACCAGAGCGCAAACATTCTTCTTTTTTGTTTTTTGCTCGAGTGGTGTAGATCATTTGGTGTTTCTTCGTTGTCAGCTAGCCATCCTAGTCAGCTTAGTTGGAGAGCACCCGTCTAGACATTGCCCAGGCTCAAGGTCGTAACCTATTGTAGTTTGGGTTTCCATAATAGTATTTCCTTTGGAAAATATTGAGCGCCCTCCCCGAGCTGATGTAAACAACTTTTCGCGCTCCTAGTTCTCGGGCATCCCTCGCGTATGCACGCTAAAATTATCAAGAAAGCAGGTAAAATTAACGTCAGTGGCTCGTTTTCAATGAAGATTGCTCACACCAACTTTAACTGTCTAAGCGAAGGGAACAAGGCCAGTGTTGTTAAGAACTGTCAGCACTGCAATTCTGTTGAGCGTAAACAGCTTCTAGGGAGAGGGAAAGGGTATTTGCCTATATCACACACGGCACAATACCCGCTCACGCATCGGCAATCGATGCACTGACCTTCTCATGTGTTAAAGTCGGGTATCTTTGCCATCACAACCTCGTTAGAGGTTCTGTAAACAAGCTATTTGTTCCAGTTAAACAAAGGTATAAGCACGCGATACTTTTCACGGCCCCAATCGAAGAAATTGATTATTTAACAAATGACGATCTGTCGCTGCGTGACTATATTGTTGAACGGGAGTGAGAAGGCGGCGACATTGTGCGGGTTCTGAGTATACTGGACACAACTGCACTGCGCTTGGCTGCCATTATCCCTTCCTTAAATATAAAAGAATGGCAAAATTAATTAATTATCTCTCCATCGTCATCTACGACAGTATGAGTTTTATGGTTATGTTTCGGCGTCAGGAAATGGCACAGCAGGTGATAAATTTAACAGAACATTGCTGTGCTTTATTTAATTTTTTTTACTTCCGGTGAAGCGTAGGCACATCGAGGAATTTGTTTACAGTGACATTCTGCAGCATGCTATCAACACGGAGGATTTTCACTGTCAAGCGTAAAGCCATCCCATTACCGAACATGACATTGCCTGCTTACGGGCAACTTAATGATGACGTCGCGTCACATTCGTACACAGCTCGTTACTGGGACACTTCAAACGGCGCGATCACTGCAAAGAAGCCAATTATATAATAAGCATTCTTGTTTCCATCACTGCCTTTGCGATATGTCTGTTCAGTTATAGATTACCAAAGATCCAGCAACTTCCGGTTCTGCAAAAAAAAAAAAAAAAAAAGGAATAGCCTTCAGAAAGACTCTACATGCAACACAATTATGTTCACTTTCAACTGAATCTGGCTGAAGCGAATGAATTGGACCTTGCACCGATCGCCATTTCCCCTCACTTTCTTTGTAGATCGGAAGACGGATCTACGCGCTGACGCATCGGTGCGTAATCGTCGCACATCGGGCGACGACGCTGGGCCGCTGGGCTCTCGGCGTCGGACCGGACCTGGTTCCGGAAAGGAGAGACCGGAAGGGGAACCGCCGCGCAAGAAGAAAACACGGAGTTCGCTGGACGAGTCGAGCGCGGCTCCACGTCCTGCTGGAGTATTAGTTTCGTCCCCTCTTGTTTTGTTGTTGCTGTTGTTATTCTCTGGTGGAAGCGAAAGCTGTGATCATGGACATGAAAACAAATGTGGCTTCACTGTGCTGTGTAGCTGTGTGTTAAAACCGGGGAAAAGTTAGCGGACAGGGTAAATGAAGACACTCTGTACACTGTGTACAGAGAGCAAAAATTTGTTCTTTGTTAGTGCTTACAGCCTCTTGATTTCGATGCACCCGAGAAACATCGCTGTTGGACACCGAAAGGCTCTCGACGTCCGGACGGAGACGTCTCATGGTTCTTGGCTTGTAAGACATTGTTTGCGCCTGAATTTAGAAATGTACACTGGCGGATATATCACAGAAATATTTCCCGCCTCGCAGAAATGTATTTTAAAACACGACAACCGAAAAAGTGTCGCTTTGATTACGTTTTGTTCCATAACGATGCCAGTTATTTCTGAATTGTAGATCATTCAGAAGAGCATGGGAAGGGGGGGGCTGTTGGGCTAGCTAAGTTTTGCATATTACGAAGTTAGACGAAACCATAGACAAGTATTATCTTGCTTATGAGACTTCTCAAATAAAGCAATTTTTCGGGTGCATCAAACAGCAGTAGGGGCACCAGTCGTGTACGTGAACTGTTAAGTGCTTAGGGGCCTTTACTTGGAGACGTATTATTAATCTCGACTACCTTCCTTTTCCAACTATCCAGAAACTTGTTTCTTTCTGTCTTACACAACTTCGTGTTCCTCCTCCTCCAGTCTTGCGATGTGACAAAGTGTCCAGGAATGTGCGTTGAAGCGAGATTTTGGCTGTATTGCGGTTGTTCCCACGTGAGTTCGCAACGTTGTATCTGGTATGACCGCGTGAGTTGTTTAGAGTGGATTGCTGTGAGTTTCTCCTTTATTTATTCGCACTTAATTTTGCCGCCACTTGCCAAGCAGCTGCTACAGTATTAACAGCTCCGATCAAGTACATTACGCAGGTACTTTTCTTTGCGCACCTAAAAAGGGCATTTAGCGCATGCTCATCGTTGCATGCACTCACTTTGCTCTAGCAATGCAACAAATTGTGTCGGGGTAAACAACGAATTAAACTCGCATTTACGTATGCAGTTCACATTTCGCTCTGTTTTTCTCTGTTTCATTCGTCGGTCGGCGTAACTGTGGTTTTTATTTTGCATAGCATTTACGCATACGTAACAATCTTCCTGTCACATACGCACAAAATAATTGTTTTCTCTCATACGTGCAATATTCTCCTTATTTTTATGTTTGCTCCTGCTCAGTTCGATTGTTGAAAAAAAAAAAATGCTTGCTCCTCTTTGCTGATTGCCGTCTGTACGGAGTCACAGTTCGGTTTGATGATCGTATAATTAAAATTCAGATCCCCGTCGTAGTGAGACAAAAGTGAACAAAGAGTAGAATATGTCATCCACTTCCTGGCATCTCACGTCGCTAGGTTCGCGTAGTGTTTGCGTGTGCAGTCTGCCCGCCTTTCGCATCTGACGAATGCTGAAGTACCCCGTCCCGCGTCTTTTGAGCTAGAGAGTAGGGCTAGCGACGTCAGAGGCCAGGAAGTAGGCTTAGCTTGCCAGCCATTTTTTCTTCTCACATACCCATAGTACTCTAGCTCGTAGAACATAGATGGGTATCTCGGCGTTCGTCATTTGTGAAAGGCGAAAATAAAAAAGGAACGTGTGCGAGGGTATTTTGAAAGCCTGTATCTAAGGCCTGAATAAACAGAAGAAAAAGTATGTATGTACGTGTGGATGTTACCAAGAGTGCTTAGAGTTTCTCTATGGCGAATCGGATATTCCTTAGTGAGGCGACGAATCTGGAATACTTTGGAGGGTATAGTCGCCTCTTTGGCCCCGAGATTCCCATGCATTCAAAATGGTGAGAAGCTATTTTTTCTCAAAAGAGCGACAGCAAACAGACAAGCAAAATGACTCTATACTTTATCTTTGTCGGATTCTACATAGGGTACAATGTATTAGTTTCTCTGGTTCTTTTTTCACCGGCGACTCTAATGTTGTGAGTGCAAAAAAAAAAAAAATAAAGATAAATTTCGTTTATTTCTTTCTGCCTATCACTACTTTATCGTCTACTTAGAGAAGTGCTCCCGGCACTTCCTGATAAATTAATTTGGTCGCACAACACGCAAAATACCAAAAACAGGAAAGAAAGGTTTACGTAATCGTGGCCGTATATGTAACGAGTGTATGTTAAAAATGGTCATGCGGTCGTATGAAAGAAGCTTTACATGGTAGCTTTACTCATTTTAAGGCATGCTAAAAACTCCAGGGACACTTCTGTAAACCTTAAGAATATGACGCGATATGGTTAAATGGTCCTCGCGGTCATTTGGGGGCTCCCTGACGCACCCTACTGCATTGTAGCCATCACACACAGAGAAAAACGAAAAAAAAAAAAGGGGGGGGGGGGGGCACCATTGTCCAGCCACCGAAGTGGTGGCTGGACAATGGCTGGCGTCATTGCGATGTGTGACGCGAGCGAGTCACGAATAATTTGGAGCGAGCAGTTAAGCACGACGGGATATCCGCTCTTTATTAGCTCTCGCAGCGACATTCTACGCCTTCTTCCACTTTATACCTAATGACTACAATTTTTACTACACGTGACTTTCTGCACCACTGCTTCCGAGGACATTTTCTGCGTTTCATGGAATATAAGAGGCTTTCGCGTTAATAAATAAAAATGTATTGCATCAGTAGCGAATGGAAGTGGGTCTGAAGGTCTGAGGTTCGATTTCCCTACTTATCAACCAATTCGTTTCGTTCAAGCTGCGTCCCTACATGCGGCGTCATGAAGAAGGCCGGACCCGTCGCAATCGATCGGAACTTTCTTCTCACACCGCCTTCAAATTCCAGTGCTTCCGTCGAACAGGACCCTTAGCGATATCGCGTTAAAATTAGTTTTCTGTGTTTGTATTGGCAAACGGTGGGCCAATGCAGCATGTGGCCTTATACTGATATATTGTGGTTCTTGCGCATAACCTCAAGAATGGTAAGTGCACCGGAAGGCTTTTCATAAGGATAGGGGGTGCGAACATTCGTCATTAAAGTAAAAGATCAGAAATATGAGATCCTCAAATAAGCACGTGTAACCCGGACATCTGGTGCTGGAACCGGCGAAGTGTGCACCATTGGCAGCTCTGTTCGTATCAGGCAGTGCGGCTGATGGCTCTCGAATCTATTAACAGAGCAATCTAATACTATTAATGGTTATATAACTCGCGTCTAAGTTTGTTTCGGGGACAAAAGGCACCTCGAGGGCGCCACGCCGATCGGCGGATCACGAGCGTCCAACCGCCGCGGTTGTGCAAGGTGTAATTGCACCCTAAACTATCGCTTTACGTCCGGCCTGTTATTTTCTGTATTTATTAGTATACGCGAAATCGAAGTCGGGGTGTTATATCCACAGCGGACCCGTAACCGTATTCCATTCGACTCTGATATGAAGAAGATGCTGCCGACAGAACCACAGCTGCCTCCTTGACCACGATCGTCTGGCTCTTGCGTGATTTGCCATGCTTCTTTTGGCACTGGAACATTGTCGAAAGGTCTGGTGAGGCAAAGGCCGTGTTAGCAGACAGCATTCACTGGAGTCGTACTACGCTAGGGTTGCTCGCCCGGCTTGCTAGTGCAATCCCCCAAGCCGAACGCATTTTTTAGAGTACCTCGCTGCATCCTTTAGCACGCTGAGCCTTAGCCTGCCTTGGGATTTTACTGGAGGCTTTTTGCATAATTGTTGTTGCGACTGTAGGAGGAAGGAGAATAAAATACACGGGCCTGCTACTGGCTCTGCAGCTGAGCCATATCCTCTGCCTCGTGCGGATAGAGGAGAAAATAGAGAAGCAAGAAAGAAAAACAAGACGATGGAGAAAGACGCGCGTCGCAACAGTGGTCCTACGCAACCTAAGCGACGGCGGGTGCAATGACGGCCTACAACAGACACAGCCGCCGGTGGTAGGCGAACCCCCGCTGCAAACGGGAGGGGCCTACTATTCCTTGCCCCGTAGGCCCAGGAGTAGCCCCTAATTAAGTGCCTGAGAATGTAGTTGACAAACGCGCAAAAATGTTGCATTGCGTTGCATTCAGGCGCTGACCTTTGGGAAGCACAGCGCATTCGATCTCGCTCGCGGTACTTACTTAGCAGGCATTTTCACTTCTTTTGAATTTACTATCGTGTATTTTGGCGGTCATAGTTTTGCCATTTTGACGGCATGGCTCCACTATTTGTAAAGCGAAAATGCTAACGCAGGGCTGCTATAACTTCCCCGAGCCCCAATCGAATGACAGCGTTCAGAACGTCGATGTGCCTAGATACGCATTGTAGCACGCATTATTTTTCCAACTTAGCCATCTCTGTCGTCGATGGTGTACATGCGCAAAATAAAAAAAAAAAAGTCCTAGAGCCTAGTACAAAATTGAGAATGTATTTATGGGCTGTTACGTAGGGATGACCGCACTTAAGAAGTGAGAGAACTAGCGAATGGTTTCAAAAACAAGCACATTATTGGGTTGAACTGCGTGCGGGAAAAGGAACGTACACTCGGCGGCGACGCAGCAACAAAGGGCTTGGCTGTCGTCGAAGAAATAAATGCTGCCACTCTCGGCCATGTTCAGTTTAAAATTGTCAACTCACTACCGAGACAGTGCAACACTCCGAGGCAATAGACTACAAAAGGGGCTGAGACAAGTCAACATAAAAGCTATCGATGCTATGCCTCCGCCCACTTAACTTTCGGCCACCCCCTGCTACGCTTTCCTTCCCTTGCATGGAATTCAGTTTGTTACCCTTAGCGACAATCGGTTATCCTCTCTTCGCACTACGTTACTGCCCATGCCCATTTCTTCTTGAGTTTCACTAGAATGTCAGTAACTTGAGTAATTTCTCTGACCCACTCTGCACGCTTCCTATCTCTTAATGTTACCCCTACCATTATATCGTTCCATAGCCCTCTGCGTTGTCCTCAACTTAAGTAGAACCCTTTTCATTATCCTCCACTTTTCAGCCTTATAGGTCAGTACAGGTAAGATGCAGCTGTTGTATACTTTCCTTTTGAGCGATACCGGTAAGCTGCTAGTCATAATGTGCGAGTGCTTGCCAATGATTAGGCCTAATGTTCCAAATAAAGGAAGCAATAAATCAAGGTTCTTTTTTCTACTGCATGCAAATTCTCGCTGCATACGCCCATACGTCACTTTGGATCTATAACACACATGGCCCAGTCAAACTAGACTGTGAGGACGCAGGTGAGTTTCTTGAGGATGCAGCTAGAAAAATCCGAAGTTTTCCCTAGAACAGCAAAAAAAGCCCTTGAATTTTAAAGCTACTGCTTACTCTTTATCTTTTATTTTTTAAAGAACTCGGAACCTGGAAGGTTCGTGAAGTTGGGAGAGTTCTTTGCAGGACCATTTTGTAGGCATGTGTCATCGGTCCGCTTGAAGCTTGACGGCGGTGCTGAAAGATCGATGATCTATTTCAGTAGTAAACAAGTCATCCGTTCTATGCAGAATCGATGTTCGGTGCAAATCAAGGAAGCAGCCCCGCGGATGTGTTTGCGTAAAATATGAGCCACCAGCTTTAGTGTAGTTCAGATATAGAAGAAGATCCTTAAATGTTTGAGTCATGCCAGAGTTTGAATTTTCGGACACCCAGCAACGTAGTAGGGCGAGCTGTCAGTAAAAAGAACCTGTTCTGTGAATTTTGCAAAATAGTCTGCGATTTTTTTTACGGATTTTTGATGCCACCGAACATTTGTAGTGTAAAGAAGACAAAGAACAGAAAAACGCTGCGGCATCGCCATCACCATCGCTTGTCTCCGGCGCCCATCTCGCTCGCGCTGAAGCTGTGCCCTGCGGCTGGTAATTCGACCCTGCTGTGCCCGAAGTACTGCCAGTGCTAGACGTTCCAGCCAACCATTAAATCCGCGCGGAGTTTTCGGACGGCGGGGCGGCCAAAGACATCAGAAAATTTCGTCTTGAAATTCGCCCAGGTGCCAAAGTCCGACTCGTGGTTTCGAAACCACAGATTAGCGACGTCGCTCAAGTAAAAGATGACATTGTTGAGCTTACGGTTGTCGTCCCAGTTATTGTGACGGCTGACCCGTTCGTAAGTGGTCAGCCAATCGTCGACGTCATCATCGCTGCTTCCACTGAAGGTAGCCGGGTCCCGTTGACGAACGGCACCTGTGCAGGTGACTGGCGGAGGTAGGTGCAATGAAGTCGGCTCCGTCATTGGGGTAGTCAATGTTCTGCTGCGAAGTTCCAGGGCGAGATTGGTACAGGGAACTTTAGATTGACCTCCACCAAGTGAAACGCGGATTTAATGGTTGGCTGGAACGTCTAGCACTGGCAGTACTTCGGGCACAGCAGGGTCGAATTACCAGCCGCAGGGCACAGCTTCAGCGCGAGCGAGATGGGCGCCGGAGACAAGCGATGGTGATGGCGATGCCGCAGCGTTTTTCTGTTCTTTGTCTTCTTTACAGTAGGTATTTTTGTTTACTAATAAACAATTTTATTTCCTGTTGCAGAAAATTTATTAAGTCCTTGCACCGAAAAATACAGTACATGCGACTTGTTTAAGAGGTTCCATGGCCCTACACACGAGGTCTTATATTTGAAACCTGGTACGGAGTGGAAGATATCAAAACTAAAACGGCATATGACCCAGAGCCGTAACCTTGCTTTAAACGTTATTATAGCCAAATAAATTGCGATGCAGCACGCGGTTAGAGAAAACCAGACAGAAACTCATGACATCGACTAAATGTTTGTCCCTAGTGAATTTTTGTTATTTCCGCGCATAGTGTGGAACGTGAGGTTTTATCGTCCCGAAGCGGAAAATGTGCTGCGACAGACTCCATATTTGAGAAAAGAGACGATTCGTTGTGTGATGCTGGGCGGCCTGTGATCCGGAAGCAGTACACGTGGTGAGCATACTTATATCGCCTGAAGCAACGAACATTTCTCCCGGGTGCATGAACAGAAGTGGCAATATGTCATTTGAAGGAATGGACATCAGCAGTGATATATTTTTCTACGTGGTTTTATTCGTACATACAATGATCGCGTTCTACATACACAGATATTGGCAACATGCTACGCCTAAATACGTAAGGATCAGCATTTATGGTCAGCAAGAGTATGCGCTAAAGAAGATAAGGAAATATTAGGCAAATAACGACATATGTACACTTCAGTTCATACATATACGTTGTGACGCGTCCTGGATTGAGCGAGTGAGCTAGGTTTCAAACAAAAAAAAACACTATCGTATGTTTGCGCCATATTTACACACGTTGACGCCGCCCTACTTGATAGACATTTGATCGCATCGACACAACAAGCAGGCCACTCGGGGCCGTGAACACAGCAGGTAACACTCATACAAAGTTGGAAAAATTGACTGTACAGTTCGATAGAAGTATAATATATTTTTAAAACCTACTTACAACTTCATAGTGGTTATGCAAAAGAAAACAGTGCAATATATTTTTACATGTTACCACTGATGGGAATACTGTACCGCGACTTTGTTACACAGCAGGAAGTCAGTTCTTTGGACGGTGAGGAACAATGTTTCTATGTACATCTTAAAATTGTATGCCTGAGCTGTCATCCATAAATAAAACATTATTGGAGTATTGTTATAGAGCTGCAAAAAAATATACATGGAAAAGAACAATAGAAGTTATCAAACGTATCGAGATAGAACAGAAGCGGAATATCACTTAATACCACGAACCACAAAACAAGAATGCGCACTCAAGCATTCATTCAACCAGATTCCCGGAACAAGAACGGAACCGTCAGAACAGCCAGAGGTCAAGATTTCTAAACATTTTCCGCTCTATGCACTGGCAGTTCTTAAAGGATTTATTTGAGAAAGAAAAAAAATACCACGATGTTGAGCCATAAAATGCAATCCATACGTTAGCTTTGCACTTCCAAACGGCACAGGATGGTTCAGGTGGAATGCAGAAATGGTTGAACTCTTCTTCGTTGACAGTCAGTTTTGTTCATTGACATGTTTAAAAACAGCATTTGCGTATTCCACGATAAAGCGCTACAATAAATCTATGGTGACTCTGCAAGCCAGTGTAACTCGGCAAAAGTTTAATAGAGAATCTCACTTGAGTTTGTCAGTTGTTTTTCTTAGAGCAATGCAAAATATGGCAAAATATGTCATTAGCGGACAAAAAAAAATGGCAGCATTGCTCCAATCCATTGGAGCAGACCATTCCCACTTTCAGTGTTTTATAAAGCTCCGAATGCGCAACATAAGAGAGTACCAAAAATTGATCGCCATAACACACACACACACACACACACACACACACACACACACACACACACACACACACACACACACACACACACACACACACACACACACACACACACACACACACACACACACACACACACACACACACACACACACACGCACACGCACACGCACACGCACACGCACACGCACACGCACACGCACACACACACGCACACGCACACGCACACGCACACGCACACACACACGCACACGCACACACACACACACACACACACACACACACACACACACACACACACACACACACACACACACACACACACAGACGCCATGAGCATGGCGGAAACGACAGCGAAAAATAAGTTGGCTAAACAAACGCGCAAGCAAGAGCAGATTTAACACAAGCAACGATCAACATTAAATTAATATTGTTTCACAAACGGAGTGATGAGAAATTTTCGCTATTTCTTGTTCCCGGAGCCTCATTTTTCATATACTTCAAATCGGTTCTAAAAAGCGCACGAGCCGTGTTACAGAAACCTTACTTGCGACCATCGATCTGCCATGTCGCTTAACGCAGGATTACTACACTCATTATCCAGTGCTGCCAAAGCTTCTCATGGTGGGAATCGAGCCTATCGTGGCCAGGACTTCATTTATTTGTTTTAAGGCTTGATTGATGCACTCTGTCCTAGTTGCTGTGGCAATGTGCACATTTTTTCGTGAATTTCCTCTATTCTAACCCACGTACTTATTTTCAGTTTAGTTGTTGTTTTGTTTTTTGTTGTTTTTCCACCGCCAGCGAGGAGCGGGTACTAGTCCTCATCCCGGAAAGTCGTCTCAAGGCCCCTAATTTCCGATAATGGAGAGAATCGACCTTCACGCTGCTGCAAACGGCGCGGAAGTGGCAGCCGCGAGTCAATAGTGATCTGTCCGGGCCCTGCTCGACTCGATAGCGCGGCTTGCGACAACGCGTGACTTTATCGAACCCTGCTACGCCGACTAAGGGTACGTACAGAGTGTCTGTGTTTGCGTGCGTGTGCACTGTGTCTCAGGAATGCGAAGGAGAGGCACCGCCATCGACACTATCAGCGTGTCGATAATTTGCCAACAGGGTCATTAGTTTCTAGGAGCACGTACAAGAACCGATCAGCTAAACGACAACGAGCAGTAACAAAGTGCCAAGGACGTTGTCGGCAAGTAACAGTGGACGCAGAGGCTGCGAAACAGAAATAGGAAACAGGCCCAATTGGTCAATGTTAAAACCCTCGCAAAGAACAAGAAAAAAATAAACGGAAAACAAATCATAAGAAGAGGGACGCGAAAAACAAATAAAGGAAATAAAGCAACAAGAAAGAGGCTCACAGCTACCAACTTGCTCTGTTTTCTTACTGCGCATAAAACATGGGTTTCGTTCGCTGTGTGCGTTGCACACCGTGCCAAGTAGATAATGGCGACTGCACGTGGAAATTCTTGCGCTTACCGACAGCTGACAGGCCAGTCTGCCGCCTCCTCCCCCCCCCCCCTCCCCTTAAAAAGAAAGGCAAAAGTTAAATTTGCAATATCAAAACATTTCTGTTTTCTTTCTGACGACCAAACGTCTCTTATCGCCAGTTTACTCTCCCGTGAGCGTTCAAAAGTGATGTCTATCTATTGTAAGTAGCCGCAGTTGAGAGCTTTAGATGTGCAGGTTGCATAGGCTCAATAGTCGCCGTTTATGGGCACATTTCGTAAGCAGAGAAGCGCGAAGGCGCATTTGTGGCCTGATGTGTTCGGAACAGCTGAAGGACGACCAGCGAGACCGTTTTTAAGACGAGATGACGAGATGCTTTTCGTAGGCACCCAAAGAAACGGAGGCGAATGAGAGTTTGCAGAAGACATCATCTGCACTGCAGAACTAAAAAAAAAAAAAAAACGCGATCGTCCTGTGATTGTTATCTTGTTAAGGGCTGAAATAAGATATGAAATACACGAAAATCCAAACCAAACAAGCGCCTATATTTCGCATCTTGGGCGTATTATGCGTGTCTGCGACTTATTAGCATGGCAGTTAGTAGGTTTGTGTATGAAACGTTTTCTCGGACTTTTTTTATTATAGCGTTGTCTAGATAGGGGCATGGCTTGTGCGCTAATTTTCGACTAAGAAAAGAAAAGAACAAGAGAATTGGACAAAAAGGTGGACAGATGTCGTTCAAAGTTATATTTTATAGAGATGGTAAAAGGATTTTTTTTTTTTTGCTAGACGCAACTTATTTGAAATGTTCATCAACATTACGAGACAAAAGAATAGGTCACGCTGCTTCATAATCCGAAAGGCGCGGCGTACCTAAAACCAAGTGCAGAGATTTTTTAAGCGGACGGAGCGCTTATAATTGAGGGATTCGATCATTTTTTATTTTTTTGCTCCTCTGCCAAAGACTCCCAAACCTTACTAAGAAAGCGTTTAAAATTCGAATATGACGTAAGCTTACTTTCCTTAGGTTTCGCCACGGAGGCTGACAAAAGGCACAGTTAAGCCCACGAAAAACTCGATGCGAGCAATGATTATTATAGAATTTCTATAAAGGTTAAACTTTTCCGTCGCTACACTGATGCACTTATGTTGATGTTTTATTCGACTATCATCCTCATTAGTCCGCCTTAGCTATTCTGGGTTCTCAACTCTGTATTAGCCGTTGACTTTTTTTCTTTCTGTTGCTCAGCATATCTATCGCTCTAATTGGCTGGAGTAGGATAAAAGGCGAATAAAAGCAACCAGCTATCCCTCAGAATGTCTAATTATATATAGAAGACATGCACTTACATAGTTATTTGTGTGAAAACCTAATCCAGAAATCTGCTACACCACGTATTACCTTGCAGGCGGAGCAGCTGTGATTGGCCAACAGCTGCATAGCAACAGCTATGCATCAACATATTCCTAGTAACATATTGCTATGCATAATAACTGCATAACAGCTACATAGCAATGCATTACCTGGGCCACAGGATGTCCTGAATTATGGCGCTGCAGTTGTGCAGCCATTGAATAAAAACAGAAATTCAACATGTGACAAATGTGTCTCATTCCGGATATCTATAGAAACTTTGCGACAAAAGAAACACATGTGCAGCACTGCGTTCACATGATATTAGAATTTTAGCCAAAATATTGTTCTCTATATTTTTTTCTAGAGCAATGGCATTCTTAGAATGTAGTGGTTGCGTGGTGCATTATTTCTTTTTTCGACATTGACACAGACACACGGCAATCACCAAAATCAATATTACAAATTAGTTCCGCCTGTTGCTTAACATTTTATCACCACGCGATAGATTTGTGGTAGCACATAAATCATATCTGTCTCCGTGTGGAGTGAGCTCAGCAAAATGCCCCAGAGACACCTCCCGCTTATGAAAACGCCACGATGTGCGAATATTGACATCATGCTGCGGAAATAAATTTTATTGAAATATAGGTAACGCGGGGATTTCATTAGAACAGCAGATGCTAACAACGTTATGACCTGATCTCTTGGACTCTTTAAAAACTAAAGGAGGGAGTAATACTCACACAGATTTACACGCACGTACGCTCACGCACGCACACACACACGCACACACGCGCGCGCGCACGCACGCACGCACGCACGCACGCACACGCACACGCACACACAAACGCGCGCGCGCAGTGACGACCGCGAATAAAAAGCGCGGCGACTCAGAAACCATTACAATACCAGAGTTCAAATGATTGTGAACTACGTGTAGCTTGACTCGGTGCTCTGTAGATAGACAGTTATCTTTGATGGGTACGTAATGGTACTGAAGAAGAGGTTTTTTGAAACCCATCCAGGACATATGTACACATCGTGTTTTTTTTTCATAGTTGATGGTTAGATGTGTAAAAAAGATACATGCGCTAAACGAGAAACTCTGCGTCTTTTTCCTTGGTCATTTATACATGATGCCAAGCACAAAGCTCTGCATCTTCGCCTCGCTCCTTCATGCATGTGAGTGCTGAAGCCTTTCTGTGTATAGCTACAATCAATAAGACGAGACTTTTGGTAGGTTCTGTCTAATGCCGAAAAAGTTCAAAATCAGCTTTCCAGATAACATATTCTTGACATCTGATGACACCACCTCGTACTTTGAAAGAACAAGTTGCAACTTTGTAGAAAAAAAAATCCCTAACCATTTAAGCATGTCCAATATCTCAGAACCAAAAATATGAATACATGTTGCTTTCACATCATATTTTTGGCTCATGGTCACGATTAAGAAAGTTTTAGTTGAGTGCAACCACAAGTCAAGCAACGGCAAAAAAGCACTTTACTATGAAGGTGTACTGCAGCCCCTGACAACGTGTGACTGCCTTTAGACTATCCCGGAACGAGCCTTTGCATGCCGGACACAGTGTCTGCAGGCGCACAATCTGTTAAGCATGCGCTTTAAGACGCCTCGATGCTGCCGCACGTTCGTGGCTGGATGCAGCTGCGTGCTACGGAATTAATCAGCCTCTTTTTACCAGGCAAGGCGACGGAGGGCCGCTCTCGGTGCCCAGATCCTATGGAACGTTGTCAGCCGGAATGTTTGCATTCTCAAGAAAACAGGTTTAAGAGCCACGTTGGACCAGAAACTCCAGTTACCTTACAAGGCTCCGATTTTTTCGTGAGCATGAACTTCCAGTGGATGAAGCAAGAACATGTGGTTGCTTTTAACAGCGATCACAAGAAGGCCAGAGCAGTTTCGAGAATCGTGATTATGATATTGATTAATTTATTTTAATGGCTAAGTCCAGATTGACCGAACAGCGCTATGCTTTAGACCGTTTGGCTTGCACGAGGTTTGGTGAATAACTCAGCTTCTCAAGCATTCTACGCCATTGATATCGATCTATACAGGTCAAGGTAAAGCTGCTGCCTACTGAACATTGGTAGCTACACGACGGCACTTTAGCTAGAGCCCAACATCCACATTGTAGGAGGTGGTTGCTTAAGCCCTTAAGCCGCCATTAATGTGGGCCACGACGGTAGGAGGAGGTCTTAAAAACAGATGCAAGAGTCATGCCATTTTCGGATGACGATATCGGGAGAAGAATTCAGGGGCCTTCTTTCCTCCCGCGATGTACCTGCAGGCAAGAAGAAACTGTTGCGCAGCTGCCATCACGTGCTAATGAGGTCACTGATTTTTCGGTAGTCCCATCACGCCAAGCTGCCTCTCGTGTGATTCGTGTGACGTCGCTCCACAGCGCTGCTGCTTAAGGGGCATGCATTCAATGAACAGTTTATCACCCGGGCACTCTGCACCACCCTCTGTACCAAGAACGTTTTTTCACGCCGTTCATCCGACGAGTCCATCAGCATCTCAATCCCGCGATCTCAGAACGAGGTCACTTCCACCTCAGTTACTCGTTTTCTCATCGCCTGCAGCGTTTCTCTTCAAGCCTGACCGGAAGGCCGACCTGAGGAGTACGTTGTCAGGTGAAGATATTAGCGAGTGATGCCGTAGGTTCTCAGTAAAGCGGGAGCGGCGTTGTTGTCACAGTTCAGAAGTAGCAGTTCCGCTCCCACTTGACGGCGGGCTGCGCGTGAGGCGGGGCCACGATGGAGGCGAGCGTCTCTACTTGGACCTCGGAGTAGCGGCGCGCGGGCCCCAGTGTCTTGCGAAGCGGCGCCACCCTGTGGCCTCCGTGCGGGTGCAGGTCGGGCGCCAGCGAGCTTGCCTCGCAGTAGGTCGAGTAGCTCTGTGACAGGCCTCGGCCCCGTGAATAGCGGTTAGGGTTGCGCCGGATCATGGCCTGCACATAAGCGTTGCGCACCGCGGTCTGCACCTGCGATTAATAGAGAAGAGAAATGCACATGAGTGGGAACTTTACAAAGCGTGGTTGACAAGGTACCTGGATGGTAGTTCTCGCTGGCTTCTAACTCTTAGTCCCACATTGATGGTGCTAAATTCGAGATTTACACATAGCGTGGGCGTCAAGGTTCGAGCTAGATGTAAACTCGTATCACACTTCGTGGCTAGCGTATGGCAAGAATAATCGTGCTTGTCTGTACACAAAGCAGGTCTAAATTGGTTTGAGAACGATGTCACTTTATTTAGCGATGAATACCTACAACAGCGTTGTTCGCTTTATCGAGATTGTTAAAACGAGAGCTTCCAAACCTCCTAGCGAAATGAAACTCCTGCGCTCTTTTAATACAGCCAACGCAAAGCGAGCGACACACAAATCCTTCTCATATCACGAGCATGATTGCACTTTGAGCTTGCAGAAAACAGGAGGTGCATTGTCACAATAAGAAACGACCCCTTAGGAAGTTAGTTTATTCGAGGCCGCTTCAAGTAACCACGAAGCGAGTGACGCTGTGTGGCCTGGCTGACTCACAAAAACACACAAAAGTATGACACCCTTTTCTTGAGTGCTGCCGTAGCGTAGCCAAAACCCTGTCTGTGATTTCTGACGAATCGTGTTCTCGAACAAGCTCGCTGCCTACTGACAGCCCTCGTGTAAATTTGGCTTAGGACCACGATGGCAAATCCGAGGGAGGGCCTTAACTACCACCAAACCAAAGCAAAAAAAAAAAGCAAGCTCTAATGCGATAAAAAGAAGGTCAAGCAAAACAGAAATAAAGCACCAAGACAATGCAATAGCGCCTAATTGATGTAAACGATACGAAAGACAGGAAATGTGCTGTGAATGAGAAACAAAGAAACAATATACCATCCACCTATTCTAGAATGGTGCAGCTTAAAACAATTATTTCTGCTTAAATGGGTTTTGAGATGTGCCCTATCGCATGATTATTATACTGTACTGTGCCTACAAGAGAGAACTACGCATTAAGCGGGCGAGTGCGTCTGCCGCCAACTACTGACTTGCATGAATGTCGGCAGTGCACTTCGATACCCAATAAGAACAAATAAATAGCCTCGTTTGCAGCCTCACTGGCACTGACATTGCATGGACAATGAGGCACACACCGTGTTGCAACGTTCTTATGCGTTGTGCAACGGTTAAGCCGAGCTTTGCTCCTTTTCTGCCCGTCGACGTCGCTAATCCTCCGCAAAAACAGCAACGGAGTTAGGCACTTATGCTAGAGAACGGGCCTGAAGAGCCAGAACACATTAGAAAGATGCGTAATGCCTTACCCGTGCCACTGATACATCTGAACAAAATCACAAACCATTTTTTTACGCCACCAAGACTCCCTCATTTCGCCAGCAGCAGAGGGAACCAAAGTGAAAAAAAAACACAAATAACTTAAAGAACCCAGGGTTTAGAAAAACAGCGGCCAGGTCAGGCCACAAGCACAGCGGCCCGCTCACTAAGGCCGGCGCAAGACGATTAGATGGAATCAGGCGCAAGAAAATCACGACGACGAGGGTCACGTTGTTCAGTGGGAGTCTCCTGACAAATGCAAACTGTGCACGCAACCGCCACCGTGTCCGTTTACGTAAAGAGCCGAAAGAGCGAGTGAGAACAAAGAGACGGCCCGAGCGACTCAAGCGGCTGCGATTTATCCCAACGGGAGGTAGCAGCTGTTGGGGACCCCTTTTGACCCTTAGAGTGATGTCGCACTCGTTGGCCTGTTCCTTTACAAGAGCAAATAAAGAGCGGGCGAACCGAGTGACAATGACCTGCGGACCTGGCTCTTGACAATAGGGACTCTTCTTCAGTCCGCTTTCTTTATTTCTGCGCATGGATTACGCGTAAACAGGTCCCAAGAGCGGCGTTGGATGCTGAGAGTTTCGAGATCTCGGGGAATAAAAATGTCCCGGACAACGAATGGCAGGCAAGTCCGTCTTCAGGGAAAAAGAAGGATGCGGCTTACAATCTCGTTGATGTTACAGTGGCTGCCGGTGTTTTGGATTTCGGGGTCTTCGACCAGCTGTCTGGTGCTTGCTTTTTGCTGCTTGGCTGCCGCATACTGGTTCCGTGGGCGGCAGGGAGGGATTAGTGACTTTCTTGCGGGGTTCTCGAACTGATGCGTGGGCCACCGGCGCGTTTTGCCCGCCCTCGGATTGCTTTTTTTTTTTATCTCCCTCGTTTTTATCCACATCGGAATTATGCAACCACTGTCGAATTGCGACTGCATTTAGTATTAATGGGCAAGGCGACATGGGGAAATAAACGACAGTGCAGGTGTTTGTGTCCGCGCTTATTTATTTTTGGTTTGATGGCCACCGGCACGTTTTGCTCGCCCACGGATTGCTTTTTTTTTTTTTATCTCCCTCGTTTTTATCCACATAGGAATTATGCAACCACTGACGAATTGCGACTGCATTTTGTATTAATGGGCAAGCCGACATGAGGAAATAAACGACAGTGCAGGTGTTTGTGTCCGCGCTTATTTATTTTTGGTTTGATTTGGTTTCACAATTAAGGCTTATGGCGAAGTATAATGAGCGATGACTGATGCGAAGGTTCGGGAATGTTTATACACGTGTGGGATACTGAACTTGGGTAAATTTTCTTCCGGCCCGTGCCATCAGATGGAAGGCATTAATATGCATCGTATTTCTTCAATGAAGCGAAGTCCAAACATTAGAGTAGGAGACGTTGATCAGCTATCTCATGAAGTAAACCTAGTTTATTTGTTTGATACGCTTAGTGATGATACCTGAAGCGCGTTAGAGAGGACAACTGAGATTTCTTCCTTTTCTTTATTCCGCTACTCTTGCTTTCAGTTCCAGCATGCCAAAGCACGTGCAAATGGCGTCTTCGGAATTCAGACAAAGTTACCTGAAAGGCATCTTTTCCAGTGCACTTCTGCATTCAAGCGCGCTGTGGTGTGCAATTTGCTAATTGCAAACTTCACTAGGAAGCAAGGCGCCGGACACATCTTCAAGTGATGGGCACAAGTGAAAGCTGAAAGCCACTACAGATCCTAGGTGGGTCCCTAGACGTGTTTAGGAGACATTAGTATAAACATCCCATGCAGCACAAAATGGGATATGAAGTGGGGGCCTTTATGAGTCCAATGTAGACAAAGCTGGCCAGCCACGGAGGGCTGGATGCGGGTGCTGGAACTGAGGCCGACATAGGCCTGAAGTGAGCTGCCGAAAACAGCCCTTATTGGTCCTACCTGGGACCTATACAGGCAGCTCATAATGGGGCTGGCCACATTCTTCCCGCGTTGCCAAATGTGCATGCTCCGCCAACATCTCATGGCCCTACTTCGGAGAAATTTGGGCAGATCAAAGTTTATTTTTTTTTTATTTCAGTCAGCCCCTCAGTCAATGACATAGGACCGATGCGGATTTAAAGCGGCAAGCCGAACTTGGGCTTGCTCAGATTATTCCCATAGGGGTCTAATGCAGGTAAGTTTCTCCCAATAAATATTTACGGGCATAATTAGGCAATTATTTTATACACGTCTGCCTTTCCTAAATAACTACAACATGACATTTCACAATAATTTCATATGATCAATCTAGCCTCAATGACTTCATGTTCAACCTTGTTCAAGCGGTGAAGTGTGTTCCAATGTGTATGTTCCAGTCTTTTTATCGCAATTTACATGAGCGCGAGAACCAAAGCTACGAAAGTTTGCTAACCGACTAAAGGTGCTAACAACTGTTATACAAATCATCTATAATAGTAATTAGGAGACTTTTTCATACACAAAGCATGGAAAGAATGCGCGCACAATAGTATGTAGACACTCCTATGTGTTTAGCCCTGCTTCAACCATTGTAGGACCCACAGCGGCATTGATTTGGCAGCCCTGTTTGGGCAAGCGCTATTTGTCGCGATAAGAGCCCGCATTTTGTCTTAGCAATCATTCTTAACAAATCTGATAAACATGCGGAAGCGAGTTTCTATCCCCGCCAAGGCCCATATGCATGGGGACCTAAAGCTGTTGTGTGTGGGCAGCCCCAGTTGGGCTGGGTGTTGTTTTTGAACATAGAGCCCACTTGCTGTTGTACGTGCATTCCAATTCCCCAAAAGGAACTGATTTTGGTATCATGAGGGCACGTTCGCCTTCCAGCCCCATTACGGCCGATGTGGGACCTAAAGCTGTTTAACTAAGGCGGCCTCATTTGGGCTTCACGACGGCTTGCCCGAACTGAGCTCTCATTTATATTCCACCTGGCCTCAAGTAACCTTCAAGGCACCGAGGGAGGTGGCATGTGGGCAAGCCCGTTTTTTTGCCCCACTACAGCCGATGTATGTTCCACGGAGATTTATTGTGGGCGGCCCTATTTCGGATCTCTTAGGGCTTTCCCACAAGAAGCCCACATACATGTTCAGTCTGCTTTCAAATAACCTACAACGTACCCTTGTGGCCTGGATGCAGGAATGTGCTTTGCGTTAGCCTGAGCAATGCCGCTATGGAACCCATGTAAGGAAGAAAGACTAGCCCAAATGGGGCTTAAGCACTTGTGTCCCGTCGGGTACCGATGCAGGTATTATGATGGTTGCCCCAGCCATATTTGCCTATATTAGGCCCTCCAAGGCCCCATATTCTGTGCTGCCTGGGATGTCTTCACGAAAGTCGACAGACGTATTAAAGGGCCTCTCCCTTAGTGCAAATTTGCTCAAACACACCCGACGCTACAACTGGCTCTCATCATCTTCTTGGACAGGATACAATTACGTGTGCTCGTATGAGCAGTTGATAATTGGCAGTTTTAAGCTTACTATTGTGAAACTCTGCACCGAAGCGGAACCAATTTTTAGTGTTCTGTCAAACAACAGCCCATTTCTGTATTACTCAAAGTAGCCACAGCTTCTTGCTGTATATTGAGGGGTCGGGTACAGTACTGCGATGAACCGTCTGTATCACCTTTCATGCTTCACAGACTTCCTTTCCTTTTCTTCTTTGTACGTTCGTTCGTGACGTGCTGCTTACGTAACGCACGGTTGGTTAAGATCGTCGTTTTCGTGAATTTTTTCCTCTGTGTTCCTGTGTCAGGCTCAGATAAAGGAGAGCAGATTTCAAGAAGTCGTCCACGCGTGTGACTTGCCTCGCTAAGGCCCACAGCGGCCAAATTAAGATGCAGAATATTACAGCTCTGTTTACAAGCGCGAGCAGACGACTTCCCTGTCACAGAAGAAGAGACCGTAAGCATCGGAGCGCATTTGAATAAGATTCCGCGTTTCCCGGGAACGATGGATAGGCGCCTTTGTAATATGAGCGCTCAGAGAGCCATGCTCGGCTGAATATAATTAGAGACATTCGTCTGAAGACTGAAAAAAGTAAAAAAAAATGGTGATGATGGAAAACAACGATGATTAATGACACGAAACGAAGCACTTTGTCTAAGCATGCAGACTTTTCACGAGATCGATCTCAGGTTTTCATAGAAATTCAGTTTATCAATTCATTTGCATTGGATCAGGCTGCTTATATAAATAAGAACGTTCACAGTAAATCATTCGCCCATGATCGAGCCTAAGAAATGATGCGCCAAAATTATGTGACATGAGTGCCGTTCCTAAGTATGCAACTGTCGCATCGACCATTATGAAGCATTTAGCACCCAACAATCACATTATTGGCTCTTGACGCTCCGCCACTGCGCGCGCACAAATCAATAATTATGTTGTGTCGCTCTGAGGTGAACTCCGTGTTATCCCACCTTTTCCTATGAAACATGTATCTTTGAAAACTATAGCTCTCAACAAGTAAGACATATAGCTCAGTCTTATTGACGGAATAACGCTGAAGCGCGAGCTATGTGCACATGTGGCGACAATTGAAAATGAAAATCGAGCAGATAAATAAGGTTATTGTCTGAGGAAGTACATCAGTACCGTAAGGTATTCTGCTGTCCGATAGCTTATTAAACCTGGAAAGCGCATAAAAAACAACGGACAACAGCAAGAGACAGACACACGAGCGCTTACTTCCAACTGATTTTTATTTTCATGCGAGAAGCAGAAAATAAAAAAATAAAAATAGTAGAAATAAAAAAATAATAGAAATAAAAATTAGTTGGAAGTAAGCGCTCGTGTGTCTGTCTCTTGCTGTTGTCCGTTGTTTTTTATGCGCTTTCCAGGTTTAACATGTCTAACCAACTCGCCCAAACCCTGCCATTAATGTCCGATAGCATCATAGCAAAAAGGAACAAACAATGCAATTCTGCTCATACCAGCTGGAAAAGGCACAGAGTAATTCACTTACCTCCGAGTTGACGAAGCAGTAGAGGACCGAGACAGAGAGGCCCTGCAAATGAAGAAAATGAGTTTATTTGAGGTTACAGCCTTTATCAAAAACAGGTTTTCTAGCGGCCTTATTAAGGTACGTTTCTAGCGCATTATGTCTTACCTCATCTTCCTTTTAAAAATGTATTATTCATCGATAGCGTCAAATACATCGAACATGAAATGTGGGCTTCATGAGAGCAGGCTCCACAACAAAAAAAAGATGCGTCTCGCAAAGGTGTGCGCAGAGGACAGCATTCGCCAAAAACGTTTCGAAAGAAAAAAGCTGCCCTTTAATTTCTAAATTGCACGCTGTACGCTATGTCATCTATCAAATGTGTCTTCATAAAAACAGCTCTAAGAAATATTGTGATGCATCCGAAGTGTCATCCTCCCACTCATCCATTATACACCGAGGCTTTGCCGTGTTGTCCCATCCGATGGGATCATGAGTGTCAGGCTTATTACGTAAACCTGCGCGGCGCTAAAACAAAGTGGCATTGATAAGTATGCGCACACTAAAAGTGTCTCTTGCAGAGTGGCAAGATTATTTTAAAGATCTACAAAAGTCGATCTAAAACAAGTTCTGTACGGAGTGCCCTTAAACCTATTCGAAGTATGGAAAAGTTCGAAGGCCGCTGAGGCCAGCGCTGTAACTCATCAGAGAAGATATCGCTATAGTGACGAGTTGTGATTGATCTTTAGTTGCATCGCTGTTTATACCATTCTCTTTTTCGTTTTACAATGCTTATACATTTGATGAAGACTCCAACCGCTGATTTATAAACTTTGACCTCTTTTCAACGTGTGAAGTACAATAATTCTGTGTTTTTTGTTTGATTTTTTGTGCAAGGTACATTCCTATCTCTAATAGATGTTGAAAAAACGTCATTTCTAGGGCGCGAACGATGGGTATCAGGGCTCAAGAGACGCCCAACGCGGCGTCAGCTCGGGCGGCTTACTGTCAGACGAGCTTTACGTGTGAAGCCTCCGCAAAACGAAAAATAATGCTAAAAGGCATGACTTCCACACTTTTGGCCCCCTTTCGGAATGAAGAGGTGGCAGTGATAGCAGTACTGTCCTATCCAAATATAGAGTGGCGTATCGCAAAAGTTGTCTTTTTTTCTCTGTGCCTGTTGTTGAAGAAGCATTCCGTGGGGGATGAATGTGCCTTTCCTACGCTCTGTTTTCTTTTTTATTACTTTTCAAGAAAGAAAAAAATGGAGACTCAAGGTGCAGCTTCTGTGCGAACAATAAGACGTTTTTAGCACTTTGTCGTAAACCAGCTGCTATTTAGCGGCTTTTCTATAGAAAATCACCTTTGTCAGGGGTCATGCCTAATTCTTGAACTGTAATGTAGCAATTCCATGTCTGCATACAACCTTAAACTACTTTAATCTCCATTTGTTGCGGCCAAGAACCGATGGCATGCCAACTAATCACTTTCCCTACTGTGCACCGAACTATATTGCGATCTTTCTTTGTTCATGTTCAGTGTAGCAGAGATCCATTTCGAATGACTGCAGCCACTCGCGTCTGCTTCCGCATTGTTCCCGATTGTTCGAGTCAGCGTTGACAGCTTTATCAATGCTGCTTCGACGACACGCTTGCTGCTATCGCCGCCGTCGAGTTGCTTAATTCTTTTTCGGCGCAACTGAGCCCGATAAAGTCTTTACTTCAGTGCTATCCCAGTGCAGTCAGTGCAATCCCACCGCGCGATAATATGACTAACGAATCCACTTATTGCCGCCTTATCGAAATTAATAATCAAATGCACCAATTAAGTACAGGCAACATAGCATAAGTGTAGCTGTAGCAGTCTGCAGCCTGACTGTTTCTCATTCCTTTAATGGGAAAGCATACCGAGACGCGTTTTCATATGCACCAACTCATGAGCCTACTTAAAGCTGGAAATGCAATTTTCAATTATCTTCAGTGTTATTTTGGAAAGCGGCCATAAGAGTTTGCAAAGTTCTTTTTTTTTTATGGACGACCAAGGGAAAATAAATTTGGATTCTAAAGCATAGAGAATTTCGTTTTATTACCGCTAATTGGCACCTCTTCTGGTTGTCGTTGCGAGAAAGAATGAGGTCATCATGACGCAAAGCATTACATCTGTAGGCGTAACTAGGAATCACAAGTACCCAGAAAAGCCTCCCCCGTCGATTAAAGGCCTAACGCCGCAGAGAAGCCGCTAGCAGGAGATTTCTAACTTCTGGATTTATCACTGAACATTTTATTTTCCGAGTTGACAAATGCTGCACTTCAGAACTGCCTGCATACACCTGGTACAAAATTAGAATATTTCACATGCGATGTTCTCAACTTCTGACTAACATTCACTCTACAACAAAATATAACAGACGCCTATACTTCAGCATGCCTGCTTTTTGATTCTATAACAGGGGTCACGAATATTCATGAAATTTCTTGAAGCCCGAAATATGTGACTTAGCGTGTTTTCTCATAGAGAATTTCAGTTCCGAAAGGAGGCGGGGGTGGAGGGGGGAAGGGGGGAGGGGAGAGGGAGAGAAGTGAGGCTTGCCCGGCCCTCTACTTCTCTATAATTCTGCTACTGAAATTACAACAAAACAATAGTGCATATAGTATCAAATTATTGGACCTTGCGTGCAATTAAAGAATATTGTGTAAGTAATTTGCAGTCTTTCCAAATAACAAAATAAGATGGCACCTCGTTATAACATGCAGTGTTTTATCAGTTACCAGCAAATAAAGGGACCGTTGTTTTTACACTTTGTTTCTCTGATACAGATTTTTTGCAGCTTACTGGCATAGGGTATATCACCCTAATGCATAGCGTAATATGAAGGGACACCGTTTTAACAGTTGACTTCGAATATATCAAACATCGATATGTACATAGATGAAATTTTAAAATCGAATAGTCTTAAATACGTATGCAAATGTATAGCGCTATTTGTGTTTACCGAACTCGCGTTCAGGTGAACATTGGGTATACTTGACGGTGCGCATGGCCCTTAGAAGTGATGCTTCTCCTAACCGCCCTGTTCGACATCGACCCACGAGATTGGACAGATCATTTCATTAATAGTGTACTGATAACATGATCACACAGTCGCTAGTCACAAAGTGGCATACGCTGTGGCATAGATGAGAGACTGCTTAGGCCTAGCAAGTCCCAGCGAGCGATGCGGTCCCGCCACGCCGGCCTTTCATTAGGATGGGTCGAGCGTCATAACTTAAGTACAATTTATTCGTGCTTTTGTTTAAACTAGAGTAAGCTTGTGTATGGTCAGTTTTATATACCGAATTATCGACATGCTCATTCAGGTAGATTTTGATATTTGTGGTTTCGAATGTAACCCGATAAGGCATCAAAGGGACGCAGTTTCGCCAGAGGCGTTTGAGAACGCAATTACTTGAAGCCACCCAAGTCGTCGCCATGTACTCGTACCCCGAGCCCCCCCCCCCCTTTTTTTCTCTCACACAGACACACATACTCTCTCTCTCTCTCTCTCTCACACACACACACACACACACACACACACACACACACACACACGCACACACACACACACGCACACACACACACACACACACACACACACACACACACACACACACACACACACACACACACACACACACACACACACACACACACACACACACACACACACACACACACACACACACACACACACACACACACACACACACACGCACGCACGCACGCGCACACAATGGATGTCAAATCGAAAGGAAAATTTAGAAAGCAACTGTCAACCGGTGTGGTAATAAGCTCATGTAAAAAAAAGAATATAGTTGACTGGCTAGCGTATTACGTTCACAGCTATTAGTTCTATTTAAAATATTTATGACAAAGTTCGAGGACATGCAAAAGACGATGCCGTCTCAGTTTTTCAAACGAAGACAAGTCCTTGTTTAAAAGCAGCAGTGCGAAGTTACCCAGTACTTTGTCAGCACAAAACCAGAACTCGTGCATTAAATGCGCATTAAGCTCACTCAAAGCTCTACATCCACGGATGGAATGCTTCATGTCCTGCACCGCCAAATTTGAACTACTTGTGCGGCTGTACTAAGTAACGACCATTGTTCTGCGTCATCGTCCGATGCAAACTAAAGGTGGGTCATCGCGGATTGCGTAAACGTTATTTTGAGTGCAACATGATACATGATCAGGGAGCTCGAATTAAGCATTGTAGTTATAATACCACAGCAGCTGA
Source organism: Amblyomma maculatum (assembly GCF_055883805.1). Classification (NCBI taxonomy): domain Eukaryota; kingdom Metazoa; phylum Arthropoda; class Arachnida; order Ixodida; family Ixodidae; genus Amblyomma; species Amblyomma maculatum. The sequence goes on from NC_139345.1 coordinate 9,843,278, forward strand.
CTTGGTGCTTGTACCGAGCTTAAGTGCATGTAGTGGCCTGTTTCGGCCTTGAACAGAAAAAAAAGAAGCGCCGATTTCCTCACAATCCCGATTTGTTGAAACTGCGTGCGCTTAAACATAGAAGTTTGTTGATGAATTTTTCTTGGTTCTCTAACCAAGGTAGTTTTCACAGTAACTTACGTGCGTTACGGCTAACGGCTTTTTACAGATTTTCAGATTTATTTGTTTCTAGCTACATAATTTTTGTAATCACGGAAGTGTTTGTTAAAACAAGCTGTTTTTAAACGCAAGCAACGCAGATGCCGCACATACACGAGACAACATAGCATACTTGTAGGCTGCTCTAGTTAATCGTTCTGGAGCACCCTTTTCCAAGTGCAGTGCGTAGGCAGTTAGAAACTTAATCTTCTTACTAGCAACGAGCCCTATAGGCGCTCAGATGCAGCGTTATCCATAGTTTACGTTCGAATAATTAGACCCTTATCAGGCAGTCATTCGGCCGACTGCTAACGCTAAGGGAGACTTAGCGCGCAAGTAATATTGCGAGTTAAGCACTCGCTACCACATTAGTTAGCCATTAGAGGAAAGAGTGGCAGCGACTTATAAATTGTGCCGCATTAATTTCGGCTAAATATGCGTGGGGCGCGTTTTCCGCAATGCTGGAACGAAGAAGCGTATTTTCCATGTGCACGTCCCCAGTACACTTACTCCGGCAGTACACATAGGCAACCCGAAAAAGTAAGCTGCTGTCCATCCTTTCTCTGACGCTTTTGAACAATAGCCACACTCCTACCATGTCCTTCTAATTGAAATGTCTCTGTGCTGCTTGTTCAGAATAGTTTTATAGTCGTTTCTCCTAACCTCTGCAACGACACCACAATGCGAAACTTTCGACAGAACTCTGTTTGAGTGCGTACGACGAAGAAATAAAACAGTGCCCTCGTTGAAGCGCGCGCGGAATGCTTGCTTTCCGTTACAGGCGATAAAACAAAGCTTTTTGAGAAGATCCCCGGAGTAGCCTAAAAGGAAAAACACACCGCCCAGTGAGACATAATACATCCCTGCCAAATTTCCTCTTTCTTCTTACAGTTAAAAATAGCGCAAGGAAGAGTGAAAACGTGTGCTTTACTAAATCACTCACATCGCAGTAACTGTACGCATTTCCATGTGAGTTCTGCGCATAGCATTCGGTGTGACCGTGGGAAATAGGTGAAACCTGCCTAATCCATCCGCGGCATCACAAGCTTCCAATGAAACAACGGTTGGCTAACGGCGCGGTATTTCCTGCAACGAGGGTCAATCCAACTCCCCTCTCCCCTCCTCCCTCGGTGTAGAATAATTCATAATAAATTTAAATCATTAAAAAGTAACGTTTTATTGGGAAAGCGTCAGAATGCTCTTCTAGAATTAGTAGACACCACTTTTCCTCTTAGACTGCATGAAACCTTAAGGTCACTATTGTTTAGATTCAGACATGAAATGTCTGCAAATATGTTGCTACCGCTCACGTTTTCTTGAGCCTTATTATAGGTTCACGTGCTTGGTATTTTTCAGTGACGCTGTTCTTTAAGAGTACTTTTTTTTCTTTCCCAATTTATACTTCAGTGAAGGAAAGAATGGCGAGGGGACACTATATTGCATTATAGGATGGAGATTTCAAGGATGTAGCCGAAAGTCACATTAACAATAGGGTATCGCGAAAAACGTGCGTTGACCCGCATAAGAAAAAGGGGGGGGGGGGGGGGGGATTCTGTTATTCATCGCACTTCGTCCAGCTGAGAACAAGCTGGAGAAACGGTCCTGCCTACTGAAAAGCCACTGAGCAAACGCTGGCACATGTGGCCGAACCCTCCGCTGCCTGTTTTTGTCTAGTCCTTTGTTTTAAAACTAGGAACCAATCATCTCGAGTAGTCACCACTATTGCAAAGTTCAGTCACCCATCGCTGCAGCGCTTTCATAAAGCTAGACCTACGACCGAACTTGCATCTACGGCAAACAAAATCTAAATTCCAAGTAGGTACGACGGCCATCCAATGGTTATGCGTAGAGGTCCCATGAAACGTACTAAAAGCTTTGGGTTTTCAACTACGAAGTTTCTTCAAGCATAGCTGTTGCGCTCGACCTCCTTTTCTATCGAGAATCGGCTACCGGAGCGGAAGTACTTTGAAAGGCCGGAAGCTTTCCCATATAAAGACTAGTGAAAGCTTGTTTGCCCGCTGAGAATGTCCCTTTCCTCAGCACCGCATCTGCGTCCTAAGATAAGAAGCTTGTTCTCCCGCGAAAGTTAATGCCTCTCGGCAAGTGCATCGAAATCTTTGCTAAGCTAAGGGACCAAGGAGGCAGACTGGCCGCAGAGGAAAAATATCCATATTGTGGTAAGGAGAAGTGGTTATCGCTTATCTCGCCCGTGCTAATAGCTCACACAGAAAGTTTACAACAAACGTGTTTTAGATGGTAGATACAAAAGCAGGGCACCAAAACTCTTTAATGTGCTGTGAATTAGCAAATATGCTAACAACATTTCTTGATTAAAAAAGCAACCGAAATACCATCAAGGAAATAAAGAGGAAAATGCAATCAATGTAGACATGCAGAGTGATTTTTTTGTATCACTGTCCACAAATCATATAGCAGCAAAAGGACAAACCACAACCCAAGCGAAATGGATGCTCTAAATCTTTACTGCTGACATTAATAACACTTTTTGTCTCATTATTGTGCAAACCTAATGAGTTCACAATGTCCTAAATTGAAATACAGTGTGTTGCGGTATGATTAGGTCAACAAAAAGGCTCCAGAATTGGTTGCCGCAGCTGTTTTTGGGAGCTTTGGGCACATACATAACACTCACGTGGAGCTTGCTACGTAGAGGATAAGAGCTTCTAGCGGCCAGGACCTTATTTGTCGTGACACTCCATGCGGAAAGCCACGGTTTAGTAAAGGGCACCGTAAGTACCGCCCGTAACGACTAAACAGTCCAGGCATCCGACAGAACTGGCCCACTACGAGACTGGAAGCACGCGCCGCAAACTCAGCTAAAGTGTCCATGTAGTTATTTGTTTTGTATTAAGCTTGATTACAGTTTAATCCCTCTCAGAGACCTCAGAGACCAAAAATACATCAAAATAAACTTCCTGCTAAGTCACACGAAATATGGATTCGTTATACTTAAAACTTAAGTCCACCCACCCAAACTATTTTAAACATCTCAAATTGAATGTTCGTAATTAATGCATTGCCACGAGCCATGGCACCGGAACATAACTTAAGCCACAAAGCGGGCTCTGTGCTGCTGTGTTTATTGCCGTTCTAAGTGTTAGCGTGGTGAACCACTACAACTTAAGCCACTTCGTAATTAAGCATGTCAAACTACTTCCGAAGCCATGGAGTTTTTTAACGCGCACCTCAATGAGAGGCTTGGTTGCCTAATTGGTAATATCACTGGCTATTCATATCAGGTGTCTCCGCCTACTACAAAAGACGACATTCGAAAAGTGGGGAGGGGGGCATAAACTGAGCACACATTGATCGCAGATGGTTGTTATAACTGCGCAATTCGTTTTCAACTGGCCATTATCTAAATGGCAGACAAATATTATACGATTTTTCCATTGGCGGACATGCAACAGGTGCAGTGTAGGTAATTTTCCAGCTTCTGCATTGATGGCATGCTGTCATCCATTTAACACGATATATGAATTCAAAGCGAGCAATATTCTGCCATCTATCCTAACCTTACCCGACAATGCGAGCCAGTCAAATTAACCTTACATCCAAATGTGAATTCTTTTCATTGGCACTAACTTAGAAGTTCATGGGACGAAGTACTCCAGAAGGCGCCTTTGCCAACCTTCGGGCCGCCATACAACACGGAAATTACTGGCACATTTAGGCCCCAGTAAAATATATTACAGTATAGCATAAGTATATAGTAAGCGAAGCGTAACGTGACGTAGCATCGTTAGCATATCACCGCTTCAGCGCTCTGACGCGCCGGAGAGTTACGGCTGGAGCAAACACATACCTGCGATGACTGCAGCAGGGCGTTGCAGATGACGTAGGCGCTCTCGAAATGGGCGTCGTCTCGAGGGTTGATGCAGAAAAAGAGGTGAGTGATGCCCAATAGGGGGAAAAGCAGAGCTGTCGCCTTGGAAACCTTTCTGCGGAAAGAGACGGTGACGGCGGGCAGGTATGACGCATAACGCTAACCTCGTTCATAAAATAAATATAACGATCTTTCTAGACCTTGACACAGAATCAGATATGTTCGGTTGGTTTTCGAGGTTTGGGAGAAAATCAACTGAAGAAGTAATCACTAAGAAAATTTATTGCCCCCTAAATATCCGCCAATTTCTAAATAATTAGCATAAAGAAGGTAAAAACAGTCTGGTACCATAAATGTGCTTGTTCGAGGAGACTAAAAGAAAAGTGCAGGCTCGATCTCATGACAAAGAAATTAAAAATGCGTATTTTACGTGGAAAAGTAATTTTCTCAGAACGCAGTAACCAAATACAGTTCTCACGTGTTTCACGTTTACGCTGAAAGGCCACTAAAGAAATAATGAGGAGCAAAACTATTAAACAATAACTGCAATATATACTGATTATCTTAAGCTTGCAAAGCGAAAGCCCAATCAGAAATTCACTGTATAGCTAATATCTTATTGACGATGGGCCTCGAAGTTCTCTTTGCCTTCTAGCGCATATGCTCTTCCATCATACAGTACTCATGTGCCATAGCTGTTACAGAAATGTATACAGTGAGCAGACATTGATCAGAAATCAATTATCATGTCTACAATAAATGTCAATTCAGACCTGTTGTGCCGAAATGCTTTCAATTTTAAGTCACGAATGTTTGTTTGAAGAAGATATCTTTTGAAGAGCAAAACAAAATAATGGCTCTTTACTGTGTGGAGCAGAGCGTGCAGCCACTCGGCTGTCACCGCTGCTCTTTTGCACGGTGCGGAAAGGAAGAGGGATTTTTTTCTTCGTACCAGTAATTTAAACCCATGGTGTCAACTGCAGCACTAACACTGACCGCTGTTAGGAAGGCAGACTTCAGAACCCGGATTGCGTAAATGCCATTCACTTCACTCTGACCAGACGTGTGAGACGCAATATGTCGAGCTCTCGTGAAATTAGCGGACTAATTTTAGCCCTTAGAGTGTCGTGATAAGATATTGCACAACGCCCGACACAGATTCGTCAGCATGTACTTTGTGGGAAACCTAGAACCAGGGTACGCTTACATATAATACTTGCTTTGCGTGTTCCATCTATAATTATGGCGAGGAAGCTGTCGTAAGCTTGAAGGCAATATTTTCATGGGTGATCACTCCGTTCGTGCTGATAGTAACAAGTCTAACGAAGCTTCTCTAATTAATGTCCCCGTTAGCAAATGCTGTTCCTCACTGCTATCTTTATGCTAAAGACAATAACCTTTGAGGTGCCTTTCTTGTTGCAAGTCCTAAGGGTGGTTACATCACACCACATTACGACATTGGCGAGCCGTCAAAGTAACACATAACGGCATTACAAAATACCGACTTGAAGCAAAAGAAATTATTGTACCATGAGCGTTTTGCTACTTACTGCATGCCATAAATTATGTACGATTAAGCACAGAAGCTTGAGAAAGGAGAGATATAAACTTAACGCTTTGTGTCTTAGGCAGGCAAAGAAATATTACGGCGCTAAGAAGTGCCATTTTTCAAACCCGGGTTGGAACGCCTATTAAATTGCCAGATATAAAAGGATGGCAAGTGAGGCCGAGCACTAGCCTGCATCACGATGACCTCTACTCAGCAGAACTGACGAGGGCGAATGATATTTATGATGAAGGCTGTTGCTAAATGTTAGCCAAGTGCGTACAAGTGAACGCAAACGCGTGACCCGCGTGATGATTTTGTATTCTGTTCTGTTGCCCGATTTCTAAAGAGGCAGGGATGGCATTCTGTAGCAGGGCTGGGCAAGATACTTCAAAAAAGTATCTTTGATAGCGATACTCGATACCTTGAAAAATTGTATTTCCGATACCGATACAAGATACCGAACCGAAATCGATTTCCGATGCAGATACAGAATACTGTATCTTCGATCCTTCGATACATTTCTGAAATCCCAATATGATAAAGGTGGTAATATTAGCGAAGCTGGAAAATTTAACCATGCTTTCTAGAACTTTCAGTGGTACCAATATCGCAGTTTTTGTTTCTTTGAAAGGGCTTAAATAAATCCGACAGCACGGGTTTATTGAAGCTCCGCTGCCTGGGCAGCTGGCCTTGACAGAACCTCACAATGAATTGAACCCATGGTTAAAAAGCGTCCATAAGCAGCCTAGCGAACAATTTCTTTAAGCTAGTGTTCTCATACGAACCACCCTGAGAGCACTTGGCTACATACAATTAAATCTGGAACTTCTTTTGTTGCTTTCCATTTCATATACTACACGTTACTTACACGATGGCCCCCTCCGTTTTGTCTTTGCTATAAGACTCAGTGCGGCGTACGTTGGAGAACTGAGCAGGTATTTTGATAGTAGTGCGATAGCAGACGCTTGAAGCTCACATTCTGTGTTAAAAGCTAGACGATAACCAAAATAAAATGGCTGAACGTTTACAGAATAGGTTTTACAGAAAAAGCCTAGTGGACACCTCTTCCCGGTTCAGGTACAAAGAAATGTGTTTGTTTCGAATCAAACGCTGTAAACTACAAGAACGGCGGTTAGCCGACTGCATCGTGGCCGACTGAGACCTAACCGACATGCGAAGCTCAAGGGTCTGGAGAGCTAGGATCGTTCATAAGTTACTGCGTTCGTCAGCACACTAAGCATGCTGCTTGACAAGGATCGCATGCCTCAGAGACGTTCAAGGAGGCGGATTGCGAAGGGTGAGAGAGCAGAGATGAAGTGCTCGTGGTCCTTACTCCCTGTTTGTCTTCTTTGTCGATTTTGTTATTTTTTTCTGCGTGTCTGTTAACGGCTTAGCGGCTTCGTAGTACGCACTAGGTGCTCGCAATTAAACAACCTCATGTGCACCTACTTGCCATTGGTTCCTTCAGTTTAAAAAAAAAATAATATGAATAGATAGAGGTTAAGAAGACAGAGCGTGTGAAGGAAACTTCGAGTAGGAGGAAAATCAGGATGTACTGCAAGCAAAGATGCCTTCCAGCTTGTGCTAGCGCCTGAGCGAACGCTGTCGACCAAATGTCTGACACACAGTGATTTCAATATTTTGCGGAGTATCGGGCATCGTTAAAATACACACGATACACCAAAGAAGTATTTTCGATACCGATACTTCGATACTTTCATTTTCAGCGCTTGACACCTGATACAAATACACAAAATGTATTTAAAGATAGTATCGAAGATACATGTATCTCATGCTAAGCAAGAACATTCGGATAAAAACCAAGGGGAGGGGGGCGGGGGCAGTAAGCGAACGAATTTGGGAAGCAGTTTGAAAGCTGGTGAATGAACTGAATTGAATCGGAATTAGTGACAGGCCTGCACGTCAGGTTTACGCTATCATTTGACGCTGGCATTGTGATACTGGCCCGTGTAAGTTTTCCCAGCCCGAGAATATCAGCCGATCCGATCAGTACTGGCGATATTGAGGTTATGAGCCTAGCCAAACAAGCAGTTCCCAATATTCATTACAGTGCTACTTTCTCACACAGCACCTTCTCTCCCCCCCCCCCCCCCCCCCCCCCCCCCGCCAAACACACAAACACCAACGTCTTACCTAATATTGCGGAACTACGGCTTGAAGACGTCTAATTCTGTGTTTTGTATTTTTGCAAATATTCATATGTTTTTATCTGTTTTGTTGAAGTTTCTTGCAATTGTGGTTTATTTGTTTACTTTTGATTACATGCCTGTATCCCCCCCCCCCCCCCCCCCGCCCTTTATGTAATACCCTCGAACTGAGGGTCTTTAGTGGTATGTTGCATAAATAAATAAATAAATTCGTTTACCAAATACAACATGCACTGGTTACTGGACAGCACGCTTCACGGACACGGCAAATACTGCTGGTGTTACCATGACAGCACACGTCCATTCCAGAACTGCACACGCAATAAAGGTACCCTAACCTTGTCCCTCGGCAAAATCCTTGACTGAAACCACCCTGTCACGTAAGTGAACCGGCTTATCCCAAAGGCGAACTTTTTATTTATTATTTACTTACAAAATACTGTGGACACTGAGTCCAAGCAGGGTGGGTGAACAAGTCAATCAACTTCTCCGAAAGCAGAAGTAGTTGTGGGGCAGCATGTTGCAGCTATCTCGCCACTTTAACAGAGGATATCAGTGTTCCATGAAAGGTGTTTTCTTATTAGAGTTTCCTCAAAAATTTCAAAAAGTGCCTCGTTTTCCTGCACGATAATATAGTTCTGGTACTAATGACTTGAGGGGGATAGAAGAAAGAGCAGGCTCACCTTAGCTGCATGGTCTCGATGGAGGTGTTTGACTGGAGCTTCGTAAGAAGAATGCGGATGATGTTAATCAGAAACACCGTGTTCACCTGCGGTAGAAATAAAAGCAACGAAAATTGGTAGAGCTAAGCATTGCGGCTTAGCGCATAAGTCAGAGTCAGCTAATTGGCATTACCCGCAGAAATGCCTGGAGTGGTGGAAGGCTCCGGATCTAAGCCCGGGACGCATAGTGCAGGCTTTGCTCTCTATCCCTGTTATTTCCAACAAAACCAACGTACAGCAGTACATAAAAAAAATATAGCCTGTAGCGCAGTACGGCGCGGCTGTCTAAGCTTAGAATTTCGGCTTCCACCTAGTTTAAGTACATGCGTGGCTTTGCTTTAAATCCGACTTGAGCACTAATTGAAATTGGCAAATTGCGACAAACAGAGCGAAGTGGCGGCTGTTTAACACATCGATGTAGGGCAAAATGTTCGCTCTAATAATGTTCGGCTTGGCGAGCCCGAAATATCAGTTGCTAATAACGGGGGTGCCAATCTACCTAAGCACTGTTCTGGCCATTATTGCAGGTCCCTACTTTGCGAAGTACAAATTATCAACTTGTGTAAAGATGTGAGGGCAAGGAAACTGCTGGAGGCTTACCATATCAGGAAAACGAGGGCGAATCGCATTAGTAATACTTCTATCAAACTTTACCGAAGGGAAATGTGTCTTCTTGACGTCACTATTTAAAGATCTCCCGTTTATCTACCTAGTTTATCTGTTGCCTTTGTGACTGCCTCTGATCCGTCATTGCACCTGTGTGAGGACGATGTATATAAATATGCATGTGGTCTCAATAAAACTTAGTTGAAGTCTGCGCCTGTCCTGTGTTCTCCTTTAAAGTGATCGTCCCTTTTGCGCATCCTATTTCTTGATCCAGTATGAACCAATTCGCCTAACAGCAACTTCTAATTAACTATATTTCTATTAACTATATTTCTATTTTACAAGGCGTTTGTTCATAGCAAAATAGAACGCGCCGAATCTATCCGGCACCCCATCTGCGTTTAACCTAACTTGTGCCATCGAACTACTAGATTCGATGTAATATTCCGTTCGATTTATTCTGCATAAGTATAATTGTGCTGCTACCATGCATATTAACCACGAAGTACATGTTGAACCTACAATTATTGAGTTCTCGTGGGAAATTTTCACGCATTTGCCTATTGCACAAAATATTACATAATTGTCCCAAGCATCGTAGCCAATTCAGTTCTCCGCCCTTGAACATCTTATCACGACTGGACCACAAACACAAGGATCTAGTATCGGCTCAACAAACTTCAAATACTGGAACCATGCACCTTCCCGGACCGACTGCCAGCACTGAAGACATCCATCACTTTTGATACGCATCAGCTAACATTGAATACGTTGACGACCTTCTTGACTGCATTTAAATTACACCCTTCTTGCCTTTTTGTGTGTGTAGCACCACCCACTTTGCAATGTCTTCGGCGTTGAAGGCAAAATAAATAAACAAATAAACAAACAGACGGAATGCTGGGCGAAACCTTTATTTCTGGGCAGAATATTTTGCTAAAGTCACTGCAAAATGTAGCAATGAGGCCATCACCTGCTTTTTTTTTTTTCTGTTCGACTGAATGCAGGAAGCTATTAGATGCTCTTGTAAAACTTTAAAAAATAATTGGTGATTCTTTGAGCGCTGAAGAGTGAATGAAAGGGTCCCAAAACAGACATGATATATCTGCCAGTTTCTCCACAGAAAAAAAAAAATAAATAAAAGCAGCATAATGGAGAGAATTAAAAGCACAAAAAAAAAAACGAATAATACGCCATTTCGGAAATCGGAACCGTGATGTGGCGCTTTCATACGGCCTAAGTACTTTCTTGAACATTGTGAGGTCAAAAGAAAGCGATGTGCGCGGTGACGAAGACACAAAAAGGGGATTGTCGCTTGTCCTAAGCATTCTTACGTCTGTATAGCCAATGGGAGCCTCCGCTAGATCGGCTCCCTGGCAGCCCAAGGTCGGCAATCTCTTAACATCTCCAGTAGCGCAGGAGCAGCGCTCGGTATTCGGTGCGTAAGCAAGATAACAAGCGGCAATCGCAGACGAGCGCAGAGCACGGAAAGGCAAAACATAAAAAACAGCTTAGTAAGGGTCTCCTCCAGGAAGTGATTGCCTCTATAAACGAACTAAAGAAAAGCTCTTCTCATTGCTATCACGTCCCGTTGGAGAACTATAGATGCCTGCAGGTCTATCGGCCAAGTATGCCGCTAATGCAAGTTTGCCCAATACCGTTTGTGGCTCTTTATTTCTCTGCTCTGTATCGACGGAAAAAAAAAAAAAAAAAAAAAAAAAAAAAAAAAAAAAAAAAAAAAAAAAAACAGCGCGCACCAAAGTCACCTTCAGGGTATACGGGATCGCATTCCTCTTAGGTAAGCTACATGGCTGCGTTTCGCGGATTTCGATTCTCGTGTTATCATTACACCATCACCTTAAGGCGCAGAGTTGACAAAATGGGAAGCTACATTCTCCTCAAAAGGCCGTCTTAGTGCCAATAATAAGAGAGAATTCGGAGGCTGCGTCGGCTTGCAGCAACCACCTTGTGCGCTCGAGCGACACTAATGGAGGAAAGTTTCAAAAGATGCACAGACGTCTAGGATATCTGAGAAGGCACACTACGTGCCTTCTTAAAGGGCACTAACTGAATTCTTTTTTTATTTTCGTGTGTGTGTGCATCACGGTGAGGTTGCCACCGGCACAAAAAAAAAAATGTTTTGTATGTATGTGTGTGTGAAAGGATTCGGAGCATGGGTTTCAAGATAAGCTGTATACAGTAATAAGCCACGCTTAGAGCCATCCAGCGTGATCGGACGCATCTTTCCCAAAGTTGCTGATTTGTTCCTGCGCAAACTAATTTCTGATGTCGGCTTACATTCTTGTTTCTTTTGCTTTTCCAATCTGCAAGCCAGAGAACAGCCGACGTCTATCTGCCGTCTCTCCTAGTTATACCTGTAATTCTCACAGGGTCCACGCGTAGACGCGCAAAGAACGCACCTTCACAGTCTAAAGACTCCGTATTAAAGCACCGCCTCACGGTTTTCCTCTTTTCCTTCACCCAGCTGAAGGTGAAAGAATACCTCCCCCCCCCCTCCCCCTCCCCGCCTCCCTTCGACACATCCACTCAGCTTTTCTCGCCCTAGCCTTCTGCTCCTATTATACATACACTAAAGCAGGCATGGAAGATTTAAACTTACAATTTTTGCCTCTCTTTTCTGGAAAAGCTGTAAAATATGGGCTGGCAGTATACCTTCTGGTGATCGCCACCGATATCAATAACATAAGCATTTGGTTTTTAAGAGGCCATAGAACAATATCGCTATGCTTGTCAAGGTTGCATAATGAATACTCCTCGCTTTCATTATTAATTGTCCTGTTATGTTTAACCAAAATTGCAGTGCTTGCGCATACTGTTTAAAGCAGGGCTCGCTTGCATGAAACGACCTTGAGACTGTCTTAGCTAAGTCCAGACTTAACTGAGTCTAAAGACTAGGCGGCTAGCATGGCCGTTTACGACTGGAATTGAGACTGGACTTCAGTCCTGACTTGAATAAGTCGATTGCACGATTAAGACTCTAGTGCCGTCTTAGTTAATACACACGGACGCCAGGTAGCTAAGTAAAGAAATAAGAGAAATACAGGGATGCGCTGGCCCTGTCCCCGCTGTAAGATGTAAACATTCCGTCAGTCTTGCGCTGCGTAAAATCCGTGCCATTGCTTTTTGCGGCTTAAGATTGTGCTACGAGGTAAAATGCCCTAAGCAGTTGCTGAGGGCGTTCATGGAAGCCACTGTAGTGAACACTAGCCGAACCGAAGCGTTCGGAACCCGAGCCATCTTAAAAAGTCTGGTCTTACTAAAGACACCGTTTAAGTCTGGACTCAGCTCGGACTTTATCGTAAAAGCAAGCCAGGTCTTTCCCGCTATGTCTATATAGGGTCAGGCAAGCATAGTACAACGTAGAAAGGTGAGCTAACGGGAACAACGCTATCTAAACACCTAGTTACTTCGAGTAAATCAAGAAAAAAAATGCCGAGAGTAACGTAATTTTCACGCTTCAACACAAAAGTAACCCGACGATAAATGGACCTCCTACTTTTGGAAAGCAGGTCAATAGAAAAGCATAGAAGCATGAGGTAACATATATTCTCCATCAACTAGAACGAATGCCAGCCGTCTAGTAAGCAAGTAGGCCGGTAAAAAATAAACTTTGAATTTATATCCGTAAGTTCGTCCAGCAAAATTTCGCACATTATTGTACAAGAATACCTTTTCGAGCACCATATTTTAACCTTAGCGCCTTCAGCTGGATCACTAGAACAGATACACTCGGAACACATCATTCGAAGGCCAAGCTTGAAAGAGAATAATGTGAAATGAGCCGTTGAAAGGGCCATTCAGTGATTGACTGTGGAATATCTATATCTGCGAAATTTAAGCTATACCTTAAATTTCTACTACAGATCAATATACATTGTAGGCGCTTAATTTCTTAGCAATCTTTTAAAAAGATGCCGCTTGCATCAGAGCTTAAACCCCAGGGAAAACTTTGCCTTTAGTTTTTTCCTCTTGCTCTATTTTGTTGTCCTATTTTTGTGCACTTTTTCTTATGTCTGCTCAACTCAGTTTCCCAGAATTATTTTGTATAAACAATAAACAGAATTATTTATGTTTCCCTCTTTGGTGTTTTCAAATTACCACCCATAAATGTTTCTTTAGGGATCAATATATCATCTGGTCTAGACTATTGATTTTAGTTCTGCTCATGTAAATTAAAGAGATTAAAAAGAGACATTTTGTGAAAACGCTGACAACCCCTCTAAATGCTACCATAGTATTTTCCGGAATGACGGCAAAAACAAAAATATGAGAGAAATTTAAGCTCCGCCATTAAGTATGACGTGATATAGCGTAGGCTTTTAGTCTACATATAAAGCCCCGCTACAACAAAGCCGTGTGAAAGCGCCTGTGTGGCTTAGGGGTATTGTGAATGCAAGGGTCCTGACAGACTGATCCCCCTTCTGATATCCCCTTCCCATATGAAAGGAGAGGTCCGAATTACAGCTGCTGCCAAACGTAACGTCAGGCAACCCTACAGCCAGTCTGTCTGTCTGTGCTCGAACATGGCAGCTGCCAGCTACCGCCTGCCGACCCCCGCCGACGCCGACCTCGACGTCGGATTTTCCGGAGCACGGGGCCTTTAAAGCAGTGGAGTTTTAAAAAGAAAAAGCCATGTAAAAGGGAAGTTTGAAGTAGGAATTTTAAAACGTAAGCCAGGACGCGAAAAACCTTAGGTACGAGAAGGCTTCCGTAGGCCCATACCTCTTTTTCAAAAGGATTCTGTTTCGTAAACAGAGCTATAACAGCGCGAGAAGCTTCGAGGCGGAGCCTGAGCGCTTGCTTCCAGATACTCAATAAGAAGCCATAGTTCAAGAAAGTCTCTGTCTTTCTCAGTCAAAATGGCCGTGGAGATAGCGACAAGATAAAGAGAATAATCTTCACCCTTAGCGCTATAATTTTCTAGACGTAATCGTAACAAATAGTCTGCATCAATGTGTTTCTTGTATGATTTATAGACGATGGTCACATCAAACTACTGAAGCCGAAGGCTGCATCGTGCACGCCCCTATTTGAGGTTCGCCAACCAACAAAGCGTGTGGCGATCGTTCCCTGCTCGGGAAAGGCCGGCCATACAAATAAGGGCGAAATTTCGTCACTGCCCACACGATAGCTAAGCATTCGTTGTCGGTCGTGAAATATTTCATCTCAGACCACGACAAGGTGCGGCTTGTGTATGCTATTACACGTTCGACACCGTCTTGCCATTGCACAAGGACTGCTGCGAGACCGACGTTACTTGTGTCTGTTTGTAGTTCTGTGCTAACTGCCTCGTCGAAATGTCCAAGTACTGGCTTAACTTTGCAGACGTGTTCGTAGTTCTTCAAAAGCATGCTGTAGCTCCCAGACCCACAAGAACGGTTCTTTATATTTCCTAATGCGGGTTAGGGGCTCAGCTATCCGCGAGAAGTTACTCACTAAACGACGATAATAGGCGGAAATATCCAGAAAACCACGTAAACTTCGCCTGTCGGTTGAAATAATGAAAGGAGTGATGGCAGCTTCCTTACCACGGTCTGGGCTAACGCCCTTGGCGCTCAGAGTATGTGCTAGGAACTTCAGCTGTTGGAAAAAGAAGTGACATATTTCTGGCTTAAGGGAGAGCCGGGCTGAACGAATGGATTCTAAAACAGCGCGCAGGCTCCTAAAGAGTTCTTCTAAACAGTCGGAGAGAATCACAACGTATCATGTTGATGCACCAGACACGACTGCCATTTCAGGTCGGAAAGCACGGTGCCCATCAGCCGCTGGAAAGTTGCAGCCGCCGAGCATACGCCGAAAGGGAGTACACTGAATTTGTACAAGCCGTCAGGGGAAATAAAGGCGGTCTTCTCCTGGTCGCCTTCGTCCGCCTCTATCTGTCAGCCACCACTACATAAATAGAGTGGTGAAAGGTATTTGACGTGGTGCAGCCGGTTTAGGAAGTCATCAGTGCGCGACAGAGGATAAACATCTTTTTAGTAGCTTTGTTGAGACGCCGATAATCAGCGCAGAATCGTAGGGTTCCATTTTTCAAAATGGAACCCTACGCTGTATCAGGCCGTCCTGGAGCATCTCCTGAACTTGCCGGCAAATTACATCCGGCTCATTTGAAGAAACAAGGCGACTGGTGTAACGGTCTCTGGCTTTCATAAAATATAATTCAATGCTTTATGAGTGATGTCGGTCTAACTCCGGAGGTCGATTCAAAACAGTCATGTAAATAGTCAATAATTCTCTCCAGGCAATCTTTTTAATTAGGCAGGAGATCCAGATCGACGTCTATTTTAATTGGTGTAGTCCATTCTTCTAATGACTCTGTGCTTTGGGAGAATGCGTATTGTCCGGCGCATTTTGCGGTTTCTTCAATATATTCAATCGCTGTGTTGTTCGGCAAATTTGGCGGTTCGCAACCGAAATTCGTCTCCAAAATATCGGTTAGCCTGGTCTTCTGTTCAATAAGTTCGTGAGCTGCCCTAACTTGTCAACCCAGGAAAAACGACATGTTCACTTCGGCTATATATGCCACGAGCTCCGGTGCTGCTATCGCACTCTCCATTTACAAGCCTGCTGGCTCTCGACGGCATATTAAGTACGTGATCGTCTAAGACTGGCAGCCTACTCGTGTGTTGCTCGAACTCGTCGTAAACAGTACGTTGGGAGGCACACGACACGATTAGCTTCGTAAAGTAGATCACGGCACCATACTCCCGAAGAAAATCCAACCAGAGCATCAGTCCTTTGGAGCACCCGAGAAGTAGCGCTAAACAGCCGGAATGTGAAGAGTCTATTCGCGAGGCGCAGATAACAATCGGAGTCACCAGATGGCCGCCGGCACGCGTATCTGCGGCCCAGTCCAATGCTTCAAAACTTTTCTGAAGATCGTACCTTGCAAGCTGCTCGTCTCCAAAAAATCAGTTCTGGCATCCACAAGCTCGTTTACGTCACAGTTGTTGACGGTTGTTCTAATTTCGGCGGAAATCAAAGTTCCACAGTTCGTCGTTGCGTTGGTCGGGTCAGGTGCCGTCGGTCGAATCGTCGAGACAAAAAGTCGGGTGGATGCTTTTGACTCTACTCAGTTGTGGTAGCCCTAACCCTCAAGGCTGCCGTCTTTAGTTTTCCCAGCGTGAGGACAGGCCTTTGGCCTGGCTGGAGGTCGAAGGGCGGATTGGAGAATAAAATCTCCTTGGTGGTGGTGCTTGAGACTGGCGTCACTGTGCGGTCTGGGGCTGTACGTTAGCGGCGAGTTAATGCTCGATCTCCTGCGGTCGTTCACTATAGCGCGGTCAGAGTGGGTCAGGAGAACACCCCTTCAATCTCATTTGACGAAAGGGGCAGTTGCGCATGAGATGGCCGGGCCCCCCGCAGTGATAGCACAGCGGTCAGACTTCGGCGTTCACTACACGTCCGCTTTAAGCATGATGGGCTGTATTTCTTAGGCAAGGCGGCTACAGCTCGGAATGGGTAGTGCATAACATGTTCTGTAGCGATACGGGAAAAGGCGCCTGCCACTGGCGTTGTTCTTCGTAGCGCCTCGCTCTAAGAGTCATGATATAAGGCTCCAGTTGTGCGACTGTGCGCCGGATTTCATACCGAGCCACGACCGCCACAGCAGCGACGCTTAGAGTTATTCCCGCACTGACTCCTCACAAGCTCTCGGATTTTCTATGCGGACAGCAAAATAAGGGGCTCTGGTGAACGGCTGCTAGAGAAGACAGTCGGCCGTACTGCGCGCACCGCCCTTGGAAGGAGTGCTTCAAACACGTTGCCTCCTTTGTAAATTCGGCCACAGTTCTCGAAAGGCCGCGCACAAGTCCGGCAATCAACTTCTCTTCACACCCCGCATTATATCGTGTACCTTCTTGGCCTGGGGCATAGCTGGGTCGGTGGCGTCATATCTTCGATGAATATGGTAACTCACTTAAGTTCGATTGCTAAGATCTCAAGCGCAGGGCGAACTCGGCCTTCTATTTTCTCTCGTTGCTGGAATATGCAACCAATAACTTTCGATCAAAAGCTTCCCAGGTAGTAAATAAAGCTTCATGATTGTCACACCACGCTTTCGCCGAATCCTGAGAGACGTTTCGCAGCTTGTGTTAGTTCGCGACTCGGTTGAAACTCGCCAACCTGTCTTCAACGTCTTCGAACTTTCTCCGTGGAAAAAGGCGGTGAGCGAGTTGCGTTCAGAACAAATGGTTGGAGGTCTACAGAACATAAAATAGTCTAGCTGCCCGTGGTAGAAGTCATGATAATTGCAGGTGTTGCCAGGCAGCTGAACTCAGGCTGCAGGCCCCGCAGGCAGAGGCTTGTGTTGTCTCACGCACGTGGAACTAGCTTGAAAGGTGCCTTCGAAGTCCATGTACAGGGGGCGATACCCGCACGGCTCTCTTAAATACTTCAACATCAAAGAACGAAAACAGCCAAGATACATTTACTGAGATGCCCTGAGACGTGCGCAAGGTAGCAGCGAGCTGGAAAGAAGACTAATAGTCAATGGCGACCGGCGTAAATAAGGCGACGCCAAATATCAAGCAGTGCAGTCTTTCCTAGTGACGGCTCCACAAGAACAAATAGGAATGGGGCAATATGTATAAACCCCTTCATGGATCACTGCCTTGTCGTGGCGGAGGGGCTTGCGAAACTCGATGAAGTCGTGAGCTCTGCTGTGTAGGGCCACCCAAGATAGACAGATCACGGCAGAGAGTTCTGACAAAATGTTATTCACTGGAGAAGGTAATGGCAACCCACTCCAGTATTTCCTGCCAAGAAAACCCTATGGCCAGTCACAATACCATTAATGATATGGCGCCGGAAGATGAGCCCCCCAGGTTGGAAGGCGTCCCACATGTTACTGGGGATGAACAAAGGGCGATTCCTAGTAGCTCCAGGACGAATGAAGCGGCTGGGCTAAAGCCAAAAGGACGCTCAGTTGTGGATGTGTCGGGAAGCGACCGGAAAGTCCGATGTTGCAAGGAGATATATAACATAGCAACATGGAATGTAAGATCTATGACGCAAGGTAAACTGGATGTCGTCAAGCGAGAAATGGAGAGATTAAACATTGATATCTTGGGTATCAGCGAGCTCAAGTGGACCGGAATGGGAGAATTTAACTCCGGCGACCATTATGTCTTTTATTGTGGGCACGAATCTAAGAGAAGGAATGGGGTCGCTCTCATAGTAAACAGAAGAATGGGCAAAGCAGTGCTAGGGTACAACCCCAAAAACAACCGAATGATTTCACTTCGGATCCAAGGTCACCCTTTCAACATAACAGTTATCCAAGTCTATTCACCGACCACTACTGCTGAAGAAGCGGACGTTGAGAGATTTTATGCGGACTTACAATGCCTTTTAGACCGCACCCCATCATCAGACGTAGTTTTTCTCATAGGAGACTGGAATGCTAAGGTCGGGAGTGAAGAAATATCCGGAATTATAGGCAAGTTCGGTCTTGGTGAGCCAAATGAAGCTGGGCAGAGGCTAGTTGAGTTTTGTCAAGAAAACAACCTGACCATAGCGAATACTCATTTTCAACAGCACAAGAGGCGCCTGTACACATGGACTTCACCGGACGGTCTGTACAGGAATCAGATCGATTATATTCTTTGCCGGCAGAGATGGAGAAGCGCTATACAAGCAGTAAAAACAAGGCCTGGGGCCGATTGTGGCACCGATCATCAGCTTCTTGTTGCCAAAATTAAGCTTCGATTGAGGAAAACGCAGAAAACTAGAAGGCCTTTCAGGTATGATCTGGATCAAATTCCATTAGAGTATGCTGTGTAAGTGAGGAATCGATTTCAAGAATTAGATCTAGAAGACAAAGAGCCCGAAGAGCTGTGGACCGATGTTCGTGATATAATACAAGAAGTTGCTACTAAGGTAGTTCCAAAGCAAAAGAAATGCAAGAAAGCAAACTGGTTATCTGAAGAGGCATTGGAAATAGCTGAGGAAAGGAGGATGGCAAAAGGTATGGGGAAAAGAGAAAGATACAAGGTTCTCAATGCGAATTTTCAGAAAATAGCAAGAAGAGATAAGAATGCCTTTCTGAACATACAGTGCCAAGCAGTTGAGGACAACAGTCAATAAAGGAACACAAGAGCCCTGTATGAGGCAATCAAAGATATCAAAGGAAGCTTCTGTGCTAAGCTGGGCGTGATAAAGGACAAACGAAGCAAGGACCTCACTGAAGCCTCAGAGATAAAGAAGAGATGGCAGGAATACACAGAACAACTGTACAAGAAGGACCCGAATGTGCAAACCCAATATAAGACGGTTGTGATTCCTGATCTCGAGCCGGGCATCCTGAAGAGTGATGTTGAATGGGCCTTAGCCAACCTTACTAAGAACAAAGCTAGCGGAATTGATGGCATTCCAGCTGAGTTGCTTCAAAACCTCAACCATGAAGCTGTTAACATTCTGCATACATTATGTCAGAAGATTTGTACAACCCTGCAGTGGCCACAGGATTGGAGGAGGTCAGTTTATATCCCCATTCCAAAGAAAGGCAGTGCCAAAGATTGTTCCAACTACCGCACGATCGCGCTTATTTCGCATGCTAGCAAGGTGATGTTGAAAATCCTCCGAGGTAGGCTGCAGCAGTATGTGGATCGGGAGCTTCCGGACGTGCAAGCTGGGTTTCGCAAGGGCAGAGGAACTAGAGACCAATTTGCTAACCTTCGCTGGGTCATGGAAAAAGCAAGAGAGTTCCAGAAACCCATCTACTTCTGCTTTATTGATTATGCGAAAGCGCTTGACTGCGTAAATAACAGCAGATTGTGGCAAGCTCTCCAAGAGATGGGAGTTCCAATTCACCTCATCTGTCTCCTCAGGAACCTGTATGAAGGGCAAGAGGCCACAGTCAGAACTGGGCATGGTCTTACTGATTGGTTTCCGATTGAGAAAGGAGTGAGGCAAGGCTGCATACTGTCGCCCTGCCTATTTAACCTATATGCAGAGTGCATCATGAGGAAGGCCGGTCTGGACGAGTCTTCAGCTGGAGTGAAGATTGCTGGAAAACGTATCAACAACCTTAGATATGCGGATGATACCACTTTAATGGCAGAAAGTGAAGTGGAACTCAAGAGACTTCTGTTGCGCGTACAGGAAGAAAGTGAGAAGTTCGGGCTTAAACTGAACATTAAAAAGACAAAGATCATGGCGTCTTGCCCTATCAAGTCCTGGAGCATCAAGGGACAAGAAGTGGAAGCTGTGACAGATTTTCTCTTCTTGGGCTCCAAGATTACCTCGGAAGGAGACTGCAGCCATGAAATTAGGAGACGCCTGCTTCTGGGAAAGAGAGCAATGGTTAGCCTTGACCGCCTAGTAAAGATCAGAGACATTAGTCTGCCAACCAAAATCCGTATAACTCGAGCTATGGTCTTTCCAGTTGTAATGTATGGATGCGAGAGTTGGACTGTGAAAAAGGCTGACCGCCGAATAATTGACGCGTTTGAATTGTGGTGCTGGCGGAGACTCTTGAGAGTTCCTTGGACTGCCAGAAGATCAAATCAGTCGATATTGTCGACCATAAACCCTGACTGCTCATTGGAGGGTCAGATTCTAAAGTTAAAGCTCAGCTACCTTGGTCATCTGATGAGTAGAGAGGAGTCGCTGGAGAAAGATTTGATGTTGGGAAAGGTTGAGGGTTGCCGGAGAAGGGGTAGACAGCGAACGCGATGGTTAGATGACATCCTCAAGGCACTGCAGATGAAGTTATGTGATGTTAGGAAGATAGTGAGAGACCGGAAAGCGTGGCGTGACATGGGCCATAGGGTCACGAAGAATCAGACACGACTGAATGACTGCACTGACCTGAATATGTATAAAACTAAAGAAATCTTTCCGAAAGTGCACAAAGTAAAAGATTACTTGTTTCTTTTACCAGACATGACAATATAATGGAAGACTCTCAAGAACTCCCACTCCTTAAAGTCACTACAGAAAAAATATCTTAAAATAATTTTAGAAGTTCAGAATACGCAAGTGCAGCATATTTTTTCACTGCTAAAGAAGTTCGTTATTCGAAAGATGTAAAATAAAAACGATCGATTTATTTTTCGCAATGCGAAGTCTGCTGCGAATTTACTTTAAGGTGGAGCTCTGAAGATTTTACGAAGAGCGGCGGCGCGTAGCCGACCTGCTTGATGACCGAAGATGTCGAACACCGTTTGCGTAAGCGCCTCTTTGATCCCCGAAGTTTGGGGACATTACAGTCAATAGCTGACGGCAGGAATTTTCGGCTCTTACTGTGAGCGCTCAGGCGCGCTGTCGTCGACAGTTCACAAAGTGTAGGTCATCTGACAGCGATACAAACACAGCGTTCCGGTAATATGCGCCTTGTAATGTCCTGCATACCTCTGCCCTCCTCTCTGCAACACTTTTCTTTTCCGTTTCATTCAGGCCTACATAACTGCGACGGCTGCTCTGTTAGAAGCCATTAAACTAAACGTTCAGACTTCGCCTATGTTTTTTTGCTTTTCTTCTTTCTCTAAAATAGCGACGCCGAGCCTGAGAAGAAGTGAAAGAACGCGTTACAACAATAAACTCACAATAGAAGAAAATTTCTATGCAAATAACATGTTTACGTTGTCCATTTTCCCGCGAGCTGTACGAGAGGGGAACTCCCTATACGGGACAGTGATTGCACAGCCAACAGTCGAGAAATTCTTAGAAATGGTTGGCAAAAGTGTGCTGTCAGAAAACAAGACCTGATATTCTTTTTTTTTTTTTCCATTCCGGGAGCTTTCTGTATTTTTGCAATCTCATGAACATGCACAATGTGAAAGGCTGATGGTGTTTAATGCGTTTTTGTTTATTTGTATTCCTTTTTCCAGTGCATTGTCACATTATCTGGATATTTCCCAGTGTTCTTATATTTTTTTCACAATGTTATGCCTTGTCGACTACATGTCTGCATCAAAAAACAAACTCGCTCCTGTAAAAATTCCTGAAGGGATCGGCAGTATTTCTAAATTAAAAGAAAAAAAAAAGCGCTTACGGCCGAGGGTTGCAGTGAAGCTCTGTTTCAATGCAGAGGGCTAGCTCGCGCCGATTACTGAGTTGGGACTGCTGAAAATTAACACGTACCGAGAACTGTGGAGTCGCGAAGAGACAACTTTGGGCTGGCTAATAACGTTCATTAACTCCTAAGCCTGATCAAACCACTACTGATATCAGGAAAGCAATGTCGCCTTTTAGAGGCGAAGCAGCGCCAAAATTACAGGTGTGGGATCCGATGTTAGACTCGTTCAAGTTTGGTAATTTTCAAACATATATACTCTCTCCCCCTAATATCCCTCTAATTACTAGTCTATATAGCTCACGCGAATCCCGCTCCTTCTTTCTATCCCTAATGTTATGAAAAAAAAAATTTTCCTTGTGGTTTGTTTAAAAAAAACGCAAAAAAAAAGAAAACAATACAAAGAGCAGGAGCAATAAGTTTTTCTCTTATTGTAGCTTAAAGTATCTTCTAAAAAGCAAAAAGACAAAAGAAATGCAGTTTGAAGTTTAATTTTCACGCAAGTGCACAGAAAAAATAGTAACCGATCAAAAGGCATGAAACTGCCACCTAACAACAACGCAAACTAATGAGGATAACACGCAGCTGAGCAGCGCAGAATACAGTAACTCGATCAACGCCCGTACAGGGGTTAATCTGAGAAGCTATATACTGGCAGCCATTTCAAAGCTTTGCTACCTACGAGCTCCTTCTCAAATTGACTTGCCTACTTTTAGCATTATAGTAACAAAGGGTGATAATAACCTGATGGTCATTTCTGAGAGAGTTAAGGCATACGATTGATCTTCTCTCAACCGTAGTTATCGCCAGGAGGAATACTTCAGCGCAGTCGACTTTTTCCTCAGTGTTCGGCGGAGCCGTTGTACTGCTACGAAACACTGCTATGTGCATTCTAAGAACATTGCAATTTCAAAAAGTAAACTGAACGACCTTTGAAACCGCAGGGAAATGCAGCACATTTTCCATTGAGTATTTCGGCCGCACGGGGCGAATGACGGAGCTCTCTATGCAAAGTTCAGGTTCCGCCAAAAGATATTTCCTTTCCCTTGAGAGGCTTGTGATATCTCAAAACGAGCGAAGCCTGAGCAAGCATAACGAGTGTGGGCGATCATAGAGCGACAATACCGCATGAAACAAATGCGAGGTACTGCCGTTCACTGAATTTATTCTCAATATCAATTGCTCCCCGAGGAAACTTCTTGCGCAGATGTGGCTTTGCATGGACTTGTGGCAAATATTTGACGATGGAAAAGGCACCTGTTCAACAAAGGAGTTTGCTTGTTATTTCTACTGGCTAAATGTTTTGTTTAAGGCACGGATGAAGCTTGGCCTTATTCAAAGCTGGTTGCACGTTCCATTCCATCACTTTATTTTGTCTGCACCCCCAACCGAATTCAGTAGTGGATGCAATTCACTACATAGCACTCCCACAATCCGGCGTTTACACCTTAGCTACGCTCTATGCTCTGTGCACTGCTAGCAAAATAATACTGACAAAAGACTTTGCTGACTGCACTGCAGCAGTGGTTCGAGTTTCACATATTCTATAAGAGTTTGTTATTCTCTATACGCTAGAGAACATGCGCAAATACGCGCAAGTATTACTCTTTGCTTGAACATGAGTAAAAAAAGAAAAAGAAACAAAACACACTTATCATCTAACACTTGTCAACGACATGGTAACTGCTGCTGTGAATGGTGAACTGGGTCAGGTAACTCGAGCTTTTCCGGGCATAAAGATGCCAAGTGTGGAGATTCCTCTAATGGGATTAGAACAGTTGCTTTCAGACAGTTCGCTCAAACAGCTAAAATATGTTTAGCCTTATTTCTCTGCAAAAACAAGCGATTCGAATCATCACCTTTTCTTCTTTCAATCGCAAACCTACAGCTTTGTTCCAGTCACTGTATATCCTGTCCGTTGAGAGACTACAGAAATTTCAGGTGCTGGTCTTTCTTACAAGATCGACAATAATTATACATACGCTGAATTCTTCTCTAAAACTATAATTATGAACAATAGCATGACGCGTTTTGCTTTTTAAACAATTTCGTATTACCAAAAAAACGCAGTAATAATAGGAAGCAAATGAATTCCTTCTTTGCCATCTCCGCTTCAAATGACTCACACCTGTCCCTAATGCCATTGTACGCGTTCAAAAAAAAAACAAAAAAAAACAAGCATGGTATAACAGCGCATGTTTGAATCCTGAAATATATAATATTGTTTTTGTTTTATCTGTATCTTAACCTAGTGCTCTACTATTGCGCATATCCTGCTGCTTGTTTACTTTTTTTTTTCTACATATATTATGTGTTGCACCTTGGATTGTGGTGCATGCCCTCTTCTATTGTACTCTCTTTATGTATGTATAGAAGGCTCTGGATGTAGTTTAGAGAACTGAAACTCCTGCTGTGAAACACAAAAGATCAATAGACTACATATATATTTAAAAAATAACAGTCTGATAAATGTCAGGCTTCGTCTGAGCAGCTACGGGAAGGGCATGAAATTTTTAGTGCAGTTCGGGAGAACAGATTATACCGCATAAACCGTATCCGCTCGCATAATGAATGCGCTTTGTTTCTCTTTTTTCCTTCAAAATTATATCAAAATATCCGGAAGGAGAAATATTCAAACTATGTTGTCTAGAAGGTGAAAACGAGGCAAGGACTAGGCGTTTTGAATAAATACTTCAACCGGCTAGGCTCATATTTTATGTTAATCAAAGCTTACTCATCAGCACAGTTTCTACATTCGAGAACAGTGTAAGTATATTTCTTAAACAACCATATAATAAATGCAATGGCGCGTAATTCTGTCTAAAGAAAGAGCGAAGAAAATCACTTCAGCACAACTCATAACACTCATAAAGGAAAAGTTGTTACAATCATTAATATCCATATCATAGCAGAAGCCCTTTGCGAACAGGCGTTTCTACAATCATTAATATCCAGATAATAGCAGAAGCCCTTTGCGAACAGGCGTTTTTTCTGCAAGATCTCTAAATCCTCGCAGATCATTCGTATTACAGTTTCGTCCCATAGGCTGGAGTATAGTATCATTGATAATCTTCAGATGAGCTTCAAAGTATTCACTAGCATATAGTAGTTATTTCGACGTTCACAGTGCGACTACAGTATGTAAGCACGTTTTATCCTTGTTTAACCGAGAACGACGTTCAGCGTTTGAATCCGCAGGAGATCCAGCCCCGTCCATGATTTATCGTGTTGCTGCACAGCGCTTGAGCTCCCATTTCGAGCCATTCTCGAATTCCAGCCCGGGTGCCAGGACAGCTGTAGCCATCGCGACACACACTCTATCCACCGGGCTTAACGGTCGCGTTGTCACCGGTTTCCCGCGCATGAGAGCTCCTTGATGAGCTCCTTCTCCTTTCTGGCCACGAGAGAGAAACAGGCCGGTTCACGTAGCTGATGCGGATTTCACGGCCTTAGGGGCTCAGGTTGCGAGCTGGACGTAGAAGTTTCCCGGCTGGCTTCATCCCCTTTACAACATGAATATTTCGAAAGCGATACTCGGTAACGCGAAATGTGAATGAAATAAGACACTTGGTAATTCGAAATTAGAGCGCAGCTGTTTACATGTTTTGGTTTTGCAATATTCTGATGAAAACAAGTTGAGAGTCATAAAGGAAGCCTTACGCTCGGAGAAATGGAGGAGATACGCAGTACTCGCTGCATCGATGGCTGATTCTGAAAGAGGAGGCCTCAACAAGCGTTTACTGAGGTTATCACAGCAGTGGGAGGAATTACTAGTGAGAGGACTGGGACTTTTTTGAGCATAATTGATGTGAAGTTCTCCTTTGTTTTTATATGTAGATCGAAATCCCCCATTATTCTCATTGGTATGGACCTATGTGCGCTTATCATGGAGAAGGAAGTGTACGACGCATTTTGCGGGCGCTGTAGGCGAGGTCTAAACAGCCACTACCCACAAGCCGGTGCTCAACTTTACGGCACACAGTTCTCAACTTCGTCGTAAACACGAGACAGTTCGATGTGTATTGCAGACAGTCTTTTGCTCAAGTAGGAGGCCGCTTCGTCGTTCTGTTGTGGTTCTGCGAGCACAACCGCAGTATACGTAATCAATAATTTTTGGAGCACATCAGGATACTTGCGCTGCCGTGCACTAGACTGTCCTAGACGTCTGTGTTCCGGATGACAATGTCGGGGTGCAGAATTTCGAGCAGGATTTCGCGCCCCACGTTTGCTAGTGCTATGATAGGGTAGCGCTCTAGGCTACCCTAAAGCTGCTCACCGGTCACTCTGACGGCGACAGCGACGCCACTCAAGCCAGGAATAGTCATCTAAGAGTTGCGCTGCAAAAATATAACGACGTTTCGAGGTGTGTATGAAAGCGCTACCCAAGTCCTCTACTCGCTATTATCGTGAGAACCCTTCTATACCAGTGATGCCGACACAATACACGTTCCTTTAAGTCAAGCTCAGCTTCATAGTACAATGCATGATTTCGAATAGTACTGGAATTTGTTTTGCTTTAATAACTACTCACTAGCATAAATTTGTAAACACTTGCTATGAGCCTTTCTATAGTGGCCTTTCTATAGAGCCTTTCAATAGAAAGGGTTAGGTGGTCCTAGTCGTTTTAACGTGATCAGTAGCACAAGTGCATTTCGTGGTTTAGCAGCCCCTTCTCCCCATCCACCTTTTTTCTGCGTTCTACGCCAGTTATATCTTGTCATTTCCCGACCCAACTGCTTTGTCGTCCAACAAGCCGTAGTCGAGGTACCGTCCTTTCACTTCGTCTAATCCACTTCCTGGCGACTCTCCTTCCAAATTAAAGTACTGTTTACAGAACAACAACTACACTAGCGAACGCACGCGCTCACTCACCACCACTACGCGCACGTGCTACTTTACCCAGCATGCCAGCCATAGAAGGGAACACTCCGCTTCGGCAGTGCCCGCGCAGAGTACACAAGACGGCAAGCAGCATTTAAATTCCGTTTGCTCAGCCAAAAGTGGAGCTCAATCTACGGGAAGCGATCCTGCGTGCTGTCCCGCCCACGGAAGAGAGAAGCGAGGAGGTGCACCCTGTAAGCCTCAAGGCGGTGTTCGAAACGGGAGCGGAGCTTTAAAGCGATGCGTCAGCAACGCTCCCTTCCGCATCCGAGCTTCAAGAAAAGAGCGAGGCTAGAGCCACTCGCCCGCTGCGGGAAATTGATTTCGTGTCCAAGACTTGACCGGGCAGCGATGACGACCATGCGACCCTCACCTTCAAGCTACAGACCATGATTTTATGTGTTTTCTTCTTTTCGGAAAAAAAAAAGGAATAATTTTCGACTCTAACGTCAGCTTGGGGTTTACCCTCACCGGTCGCTTTCTGCTCGAAAGGTCGCTCCTGCTTCACTTTACGGAAGCCAATATCTGCTGCGATGGCACTCGTAAGAGCACGGGCAGAAGAAACCCAGACAAGAGTTTAAGGGGGACCACCGGTACATCCTTTTTCCTTTTCCGCGAAAGTTTTTGACTTTCATCTTGCTTCTTTTTTTTTTTATGAGCTAAAGAATTCTCGCGAGAAACGCCAACTCCACGCTGGACCTCCGCTGAGGAGCGCGTCGACTGACAAATTCTTCCGGGATGACAGAAGCTCGTGCGAGGGATAAAACGCGCTCTATAATAATGTTTGAAGTGCGAGCACCGAGCTATTGTCGGTGATGCGAGTCCCGTTGACACGGTTCGCGGATATGATGGCATGGACTACGCTGTTTGAAGAAATCAGACAGTTTGCGGAGAGTTTTCTTTTTCTGGCCCAAAATATGAGAAGCAAATTTCCTTTAGCATGACATGAGAGGAGGCCTTCCTTATAGCATACATAGCACTGAAGCAAAATTGAGATCGGGTTGTTTCGCAGAGCAAATATGACTCTGATAGAAGAAATCCTATCATTGTTCTTCGTGACTTGTGCAGTGAATAGCAACTACATAAATAGGTCGTAGTGATTGCCTGCCTGGGGCACATTTTCGACATGAAGGTTTCTACTAAGCAGAAGTCCAGGAAAGAATGGCGAGACCAGCTCGCAGAACTTCTTATGACGAAGCAGTACAGGGGTGTATCATGAAAAAAGAAAAAGCTTTGCAAGAGGTAGGCTAGTATGTTCATATGTTTTGTAATACATGAAACAAGACATAGGTTTTAGAAGAAAGCAAGTGCTCTTCGGACTGTTTCAGGCCGCAGACAAGTTATCGTTGCTTCATGCCACGGCCCAACGTTCGCCGAAATCTAAATTCAACTTTCGTAACCGAAGAAAAAAAATAAAATTGAGAAACAGATCTGCGCTCAAGTCTGCTTAAAAGCGGTAACGGCGAAAGCCACTTTACAGGACTATTTTCACTACAGAGCATTAAAATAGAAAGGACCTACCGGTTAGAGGGATAGGGCAACTGTGGTGTGGCAATGCACTCGTGTGCATCGCTGCAATGGATGGGCAGAGGGGGGAGGAGGAGGAGGATGGAGGGGACTATCCCTCTGGGCATGCACACTCGCCCCCCCCCCCCCCCCCCCTATCACCCTATCCCACTAACGAATAGTGTACCCCTATTCAAAACCTGCCTTAACTGCGTCGTCATTGTGAGCCCTACTATCATCACCATCGTATTGTTAGTATTATCTTTACCAACTAATGCACCGACATTGTAATCCCTGCTATGATCATTATCATTGTCACTGACTGCATCTTCGCTGTCATCGCTACTACTATCCTCACGCTAGACCAGGAGAATTTGCAATAGGCTTCTCATGAATAATAAGTTACTCCAGGATGAATTTTATAATCATACAGTAATATAAGATGTGGGAAAGGTAGACCGCAGGAGAAATATTCATGTGGCAACAGTAGGAGCTGTGTAAACATTTACCCAACATATTAAAGCAATTAAAGAAAAGCAACGAGACGGAGCTAAAGGCACTACTTGTTAAATTGCTTCAAGAAAAACCCCGAGCGCCTGGGAAATGGATGGAAGATATGAGAAAAACAAAACAAAAACTAGAATTAATGAAAGGATAACGGTATCAAGAAGCGCCAGTGAAGGCAAGGGCAGACGACACAGCAGTAGGGGAGAGGCCTAAGCGAGCTCTAGGGTTAAGAAAAGAAAACGCAAAAATGAAAGAAATCTTATCTATAAAGTATAATATGGCGGTTTCTTGTCGGCAGACATCGACCAAATCAAAGCAGCTTTCAACTAACATTATCAAGCGACTTTTGCTTCACGCACTGTAGACACTATCACATTTAAGGATGAGTTTTCACCTCGTCTGGACAATGAAATAAAAGAGCGATTAGAACTGGGCATAAGCAAAAGTGAAGTCGAGAAGGTAAATGACAGCTTAAACCCAGATAAAGAAAAGGGACCAGATGGATTCAGCGCAGCTTTTTACAAACGCTTCAAGTACAAATTAGCCTCTATTTAGAATATAATATTTGACTAAGTTTGCAAGGTAAATGCACTAGCCCTTTTGTTTGCCCCTTCGAATCCTGCCCACTGTGGCGGTAACCATTCAGCTCGACGCCTAAGTACTTGATGTGCGTCTTCGCCAGCTTCCCATTGGCAAAATGGTCAGACTTCGATGGCCACGGTGCATGCAAAATCCGAAGGCACTTGGTACAGTTCACCCCACTACAAGTAACTTTAGACAAGTCACACAATTCACAGCCACAATTGTTCTGTCCCTGTTAATCGTAACATATCCTGCGTACGCTAGTAGCTTCATCTCGACTCCCTGTAACTTAAAGTTATTAATATTGTCATTTTTCATTATCTTCAAGATTCGGCACGTAGTGAAAGCATTGCATTGTTCGAGCGTAAACATTCAGAAGCTCCCATAGGGCGCTTGCCGTCTTCGTTTGGGCTTCGGAATGAGAACGCTGCAGTGGGACGAACCTGTTCATATAAATTAAAGGTGGGGACTTGGGCCTCGGACATCTGTTTTTACGCCAGATGGTCAAAGGATTTTTGATTTTCGCGTCGTACCCGACCATTCTTGCGCATCATCGGCCAAGTTAGGCTGCGGCGCCTGTTGCCGGAGTACGCTGTCTCCACCGAAGAGGTAGCGTATGAGATTTTTAGTTATTATTACAGAGAAGTCGCCGCAGGTGTTAGCTCTCTTTCCGCGCGTTTCTCACTGTAATATTTTGTTGGTGCAAAGCGAATAAAGCTCTACCGCGATCTCTGTGTGCCCATGTACAGAGCCTTATACAGTGGAAGACTTAAAGAAGTTAAGAAAATGCAGGTGCCGCCAGGAACTAAGACCTCCTTTTTTTTTTTTTTTTATTACATACCAGAACGTCACCAGTGATGAATTTCTTGGACAGAAGAGATTTCTTATTAAAATGGGGAACGCACTGTCTCATCTGCAAAAAACCGAAAACAATATACCATGTTTGTTTGTTTTTTACTTTGATCGGAAGGGTTTTATTTTTGGGAAATATTGCAACAGGCAATAAAGAAGGATTTCCACTAGACTCGCACGGCATTCGATATTTCATTATAGATAATAGGATGAGTACCATTTGTTGTAATTATGCTTTTGGGCGTCCACTGTACATGGAGCTCTGCAACGGCAGGCTGTTACTGTGGCAGGGATGCAAGTCCTGCTGAAATTATTAAAGCAGCTGCAGCACCTTCCAACTGGCTCTCAAGAGTAGAGCCTTTGTTTTCGTTGCTATGGTTTTAATGTCACGAAGCCAGGCTAAAACTGGCTTATCATGATGCAATCCAGAAGCGTTGTGATTTGGGCCTGTTGGTAGGACATGATGATGAAGACAAAGCGCAAACACACAAGGACAGAGCAGAGACGTAGAGGACACAAGTGCTCATCTTGTCTACTTCTCTGTTCTGTCACTGTGTGTTTGCGCTTTGTCTTCATCATCATATCATGATATCCCTACATGTGCATAGCCCTGCGATCTTCATGCTCTTATTGGGGTTTCTTTCTGTTAAATGTAGCATATCAAAACCAAGTAATAAAGGAAAAGAAGCCTGACGTGGCCGAGTGGGCGAGCGATTTTGTCACGCATTGCTAGCTCACCCTGGCTAACTGCTAACAAATATCAGAGATTTTTTAAACGGAAACGCCAGCCGAAAAAAGCCTGATGATTTCAGTACGAGTTGTGTGTGCGATTTTCTTTATAGCCACAGGCTGTCCGTGTTTGAAAGAAAATTCCCTTAACAAATGAGAAGCGTTCAACGCTGCTGAACCGAATGTGGAGCGAAAGCATTACATGCGGGTGACCGAGCGTTGTTCTTCCTCTTCATCTTCTTCTGCTTCCGCTTCGTCGCCGTCTTTCTCTTCATCGTCTTCTTCTTCCTCGTCGTCTTCGTCGGCGTTTTCTGCTTTTTCGTCGTCTTCGTCTTTTTCTTCGTCTTCTTCGTCATCGTCTACGTCTTCTTCCTATTCGTCTTCGTCTTCTTCCTCCTCGCCCTCGTCTTCGTCGTCTTCCTCTTCGTCTTCTTCTTCGCCTTCTTCTTCTTCTGCGTCTTCTTCTTCCTCTTCTTCGCCTTCTTCTTTGTCTTCTTATTTGTCTTCTTCGTCACCTTCTCGTAGCTACGCCTCTTCACGACGTGGCTGCTGCCACCCGAGGTCTTGAAAACCTACCGCAGTGTAGCTTTCGCTACAAAGCAAACCTCGGAGAGTATATTCCGAGAGCATTACGATTTGGTGCGGGGAGTGCATGCTAATCTGGATGATCCGCCTAGTTGACTACCGCATCTCGATGTTTGTGACTGCCTCCCTGAATTTTAGCATTTCTTATGATGGGGAATTACTGGGTTTTAGTGGGCTTACATACCTACTCCTTATAAGTAAAATGCAAAGCAAAGGAACACGTAATAAGATTTACTCACGTAAACGCAATTCATAGACCCAGAGAAAGTTTATAGACGCTTGGGGTATCAGATCAATAAGCAATGATTGTCCATTGATTTGTTTGTTTGTTCTTGTGTGTGCGTTTTTGTCGTCAGCTCCGGTTAAATAGCACTACTTGATTGAAATTACTTTCAATTACATACGTTGCGCTGTCCCATCTTGGCAACAACGTGCGAGAAGAGCTCCTCAAACATTATAACCACTCTTGGCTCGACGGTTCATTTTAAACTAGTCTTCGTTGTCTTCTTTCGTTCAATAAACATCAAGTTGTTAGTCCAGCCTTGTCTTGTTCTCTTCTTCCCTGTGTCTCGTCATTTCGCTGGTTTAAAACGAACCGTTGCCAACTCGCCCAGTCGTCAACCTTGTTGGATCGACGGTGTTGTTCCACAGGAATAGAAATCTAGTCGGCTGATACTCCTACTAAAACCAGGGAACTCTCCACTCGAGCTCACATCGTACAGGCCTATAGCTTTGGCCAGTTGCGTGCGAAAGGTCAAGGAAAGAATGGTTTTGACTACGTTGAGTGGTATGTCGAGCATTATACAATATACCTCGAAGTAATGACCGGCTTTCGCCGGGGTCGCTCCTCTATTGACAACGTCGTTGACTTCATGTCTACGGTTCCACAAGAGAAACGAATGAAACGTCTGTCCGTGGCACTCTTTATTGATGTCAAAGATGCCTACGCCAATGTGGCCCACGAAGCCATCTTCGATGCGCCGGAAACTGTGGGCATCGGTTGTCGGATATTTGCGTGAACAGAGAATTCTCTGACAAGAAGATCATTTTTTATTCAGTGTGAAGGTGGCTCAACTCCAGTGTATTGTACCCACCGTGGTGTGCCCCAGGGTGGTGTGCTCAGCCCTACCTTGTTTAACCCTCATCGCCCTCCCAGAGAACCTGCCTTCCACCGTCCAGATTTAACGTACGCCGATGACGTCTGCATTTGGGCCTCCTGTGTGACGCGTCTCCAGGTGCGTGCAAGACTTCAACGGGCAGCAACAATAACTTCATCTTATCTTCAGAAACAAGGTCTGAGCGTTTCACCGGAAAAGTGCGTGCTAGTGGCATATACACGCAAATCTATGAATCAATATCCGGTATGCATAGACGGTCACAACATTTCTTACTACAAAACTCATCGTTTCTTAGGGATTCTGATAGATCGCAATCTATCATGGAGCCCGCTTACACCCAATTGACAAAAAGCTAATTAGCGGAAGATCATGGGGCTCATCAGTACAGGCAATGCTGCAGTTGTTCAGTTTCAGTTTCAGTTTAGTCGTTCAGTCGTGTCCGACTCTTCGTGACCCTATGGACCATGTCACGCCACGCCCCTTCATGGATCACTGCCTTGTCGTGGCGGAGGGGCTTGCGAAACTCAATGAAGTCGTGAGCTCTGCTGTGTAGGGCCACCCAAGATAGACAGGTCACGGCAGAGAGTTCTGACAAAATGTGATTCGCTGGAGAAGGTAATGGCAACCCACTCCAGTATTTCCTTGTACAGAGCACTATTTTAGGATTCCTGCGGTGCAGTACGCCCGTACTTTCAAACACGTGTAAGTCTAATTTGCGTACCCGCCGGGCAGTACAGGGTCAGGCCCTTCGCACATGCCAGGGCCTCCCTCGAAGCGCGTCAACACTGAGAAGTACTGCATTCGCCTAAGACCCCCCGCTTTCAACATATATTGTTCTAAACACATTGCAAATGCACATACGACACATTTCAAGGGTTTTACAGCATCAACTTGCGCAGATGCCTCTGCAGAGACCACATTCTACATTTACAAAAATCATTGCAACGCACTATGTTTTCCATCCCAAAACAGTTCACTCCAGCAGCACGACCTCCGTCGCCACTGTGGTGTCTGCAGCTCCCATGTGTGCGCCTTGCTATACCGGGGATATTGAAGAAATCGAACTTATCAATGCCAGCCCTTCAATAACTGATACTATTCATGCTACACAATGACTATTGCGACCGTATTCACGTCTTTACGGATGGCTCGGTAACCTCTACCACTTCTGCATGCGCCGTCGTCGTTCCCGCGAGAGAGGCAAACATTTACCATCTAATTTCTCATAAGACTAACCTCTACTGGAGCAGAACGGGCCGCAATTTGTGCTGCTGTAAAGTATATCTTCGGAGAAACTCTTCAAAATGGGCTGTATTATGTGATTCCAAACTTGCCCTAAATTGTATTCAATCGGCCTTGAGCCATAGCGATCATGAGCAACTTGTATCGGAGGTTAGACATCTGCAACACAAGGCATTACAAGAGGGTCACGAAATCATCTACCAGTGGATACCAGGCCACAGTGGGATTATTGGCAACAACTTAGCTAACGATGCTGCTCGATCGGCTCACGATATAACCTACATTGTCGAGATACTATTGACAAAAGCCGACGCAACAAAAAAACCTTCGACTGATCGCCCAAAACGAGACTAGACAATCATGGTCTATGCCCGGAGGGTGGGCTCGCACCACTTTGACCAGTTACTTCTACTGCAGGTACCATTCGGCCTCTCCCGCTGTTATGCTACAATGTTGTGTCGCCTGTGGCTAGGAGTGGCGTTTACAAATGCATATTCCCACCTCATCGGCATGGGTGACTCTTAAACACGTGAGCAGTGTGGGTGCGTTGAACTTATTGCTCACATACTTTTTGACTGCCCTCAGTTCGAGCCTGAGCGTGCTTTCTTATCTGCAACACTCTGCCGCTTGGACTCTCACGCTCCTACGGAAGAAAATATTCTGGGCCCTTGGATGACTCCTTCATCACACAGGAAATCAGTGAAGGCGCTATTCAAGTTTTTAAAGGACTCGGGGTTGAGGTCAAGACTTTACCTGTGCGATCTTAACCCCCTTTCACTATACATCTCTAGACATAGTATAGACTCCTTCCCTTCGCGCTCTTTGTTTCCTTTTTTCTCCCTTTGCCCCCCTCCCCCTCCACCCCCCCCCCTCCCCCCTTGTGCAAGGCAGCCTACAGGGCATCGCCTGGTTAACCTCCCTGCCTTTATATTCCATTTTCTCTCTCTTTTTTTCTTAAGATTTCCACAACAGCACTTCTTTCTGTACCTTCTACTTCCCCGTGGCACACTTTTTACTGTATCGTATACATGTTACAGACCGTCCACCGTGTCACGTCTCCATGGACGTCACGTATCACATAGTCCATCACTCTGCGGAATGATCATAGTGACCCCCCCCCCCCCCTTCCCCTCCTTGGACATGAACACAGCTGGCTCGAACAGCCGATCTTTGCGAGAGGATTAAAGCGGTAAACGGCCGCTCTCTTAAGTGGACCTCGGCGTTAGCGCTGTAAGCCCTATAGTACAAGCTGGTAGTATATTGATCGTGGTGTCCGTGACTAACATCGCTGCATTATTTCATCCAACCGTTTAATCACTTTTCAGATCTAGTCAGCAATATGAATCCGATTATGATGGCTTTTGCCTGTTATGACTAATGGACAGAATAATTGTCCCTACTTAACCGCTACCAAACTCGAGCTGTCCTGCCTTGAATGTTATTCCATCTGTCTGTAAATAGTATCAGAAACGAAGCTTTTTTTCATCTTTCACATGATACATCAGAAGCTTC
Organism: Amblyomma maculatum; assembly: GCF_055883805.1. Classification (NCBI taxonomy): domain Eukaryota; kingdom Metazoa; phylum Arthropoda; class Arachnida; order Ixodida; family Ixodidae; genus Amblyomma; species Amblyomma maculatum. The sequence goes on from NC_139345.1 coordinate 9,878,921, forward strand.
CGCCAAAGCAGCGCCAATTTGGCTTTGCAGCTCTATAATGACACGATCTAAAAAAGACAGATCTGTATTCATTTTTTTTTTACTGTAGCTGCTGTTCTTTGCTTTGCAAAGTCCTGATCTTTTTGTCCTGATAGTTGCACTGATAGACACTTTAGATGGCTGGCATTTTATCACTGAAATAAATTTTCTTGATGCCCGACCGACATCTCTTACACAAACACATAGTACCTACCTTGGCATACGCTTCAGAGTAGGAAGCCCACGCTCAGTGATAGAGTCGTATTTTATTAGCACGCTCACTTTTTTTTCGCCAGTGCCCTTTCAAGCATACAAAAGTGCTTCTAGAGGCAGAACTGCGGGGAACCCACTCCACTGCAAGGCGAAGGCCTCACTCGTGTTCCTCCAATTAATCCAGTCCTGTGCTGGCTGCATCAGCTTGACCCCTGCAAACTTCTTAGCCTCTTCCGCCCACCTGTCGTCCTGACGCCTCCTGTTATGCTTTCCTTCCCTTGGAATAAAATTATTTACCCTTAGCGACCATCGGTTATCTGTTATTCTCCCCTTGCAATCGCGTCCTGCCCAAACCCATTCTCCTTGATTTCAACTAGGATGCCTTTAATTCTGCCCCCCCCCCCCCCCCCTACCTATTTTTCTGACCACCGTGCACGCTTCCTATATATTTTAACGCTACACGTACCATTTTCCGCTCCATAGCTCTCTGCGTTGCTCTAGACTTAAGTAGAACCCTTTTTGTTATCCTCCACGTTTCAGACCTATAGGTGAGTACCCGCAAAATGCATCTGTTATATACTTTCCTCTTCAGCGATAGGCTTCTAGCAGTAACTTGCCAAATTCACTTCATCCCAATCTTATTCTCCTAGATCAAAATGTAAACTGCACGAAAAAAACAGGACAATAGGCGAAGGAACACAAACAAGATAACACGGGCGCTTGTTTGTGTTCCTTCGCGTATTGTCCCGCTTCTTCGCGCAGTTTACATTTTGATCTGCAATGAACCAACTCGCCCGCAAAAATATTCTTATTCTCCTAGTTAATTCCCTTTCATGGTACAGATCTGCGGTTACTACCTGTCCTAAGCAGACATATACATATACATCTGCCTATCACTTCCAGCGCTTCACATACTGTAGACTGCTGTTCATTTTCGGGGCTTTCGAACAATTTCTCAGTCTCTGTTAAACTTGCGCCTACCCTTTTGCTTTTTCTGCGTCGGTCATCAATGATTCTTAGCAGTTTGTCTCCGGAATTAATTAGCAAGGCAGTGCCATATTTTTTACCGGTCTATTCCACTTGGTGCAAGGACGCAAAAAGGTTTAAGAGCAACATTTTGCTACGCATTGCGAGGCTAGACTATTGCCATTAATATTCTCACGCGGCCCGGGGCTAGGAAGTTCGGGGACAAGGCACAGCACATAAACAGGGCATACCGAGTGAGAGCATCACGTACTAGCACTTCGTCCTCGTCGCTGTCTTTATTCATGCCAACATGATCAGAACAGTGTCTTACATTGTTGCGCCTTAGTTTCACAAGTAAACGGAATGTTCAGGAACGCTAGAGTCTACTACACTTGCATCCATTCATACGGCGTTCACTCGAGACTTGCCCAACTACAAAAAACATGAACTCACCAAGAGGGCTACCATCATGGGTCCGCTGATGATCCAGACGAATACCGAATTGCCGTAGCCGCGCCAGCAGTGACTGCGCATGCGGGACTCCATCACCAGGCTCCAGGCGAGCACGCACAGTGCCGGAAGCCCTGCGTACACACAGAAAAGAACTCATCGTCCTGCTCTTTTCACCATTCGCAAACCTTATAACACACCTTCAATTTTTCATTGTGACTTTTATTCACAGGAGTCCATGTTTTGGCGCCAAGAATGCTTAAAAAGGTGAAACCTCGAGATGGTGCTCATTATCACCAGCATCATCATTAGTCTGACCGCAACCACTGCAGGTAAGGCCACTCCCATATAGCTCCAATTGACCCGGTCCTGTGCCAGCTGCCGGTACGTGATGCTCGAAAACTTTTCGGTCTAATCCACTCACCTAGCTTACTGCCCTACTACAGCAGGGTGTCCAAGTTTTGTTTGATGTGAGAGTGCTTTTCCGGCGGCGGTCACCCAGCTCAGATTGCACTTCAGACCTTTTGCAGGCGATATTTTGTTCGGCGAAAAATGGCACAGCCCCAGAATTGAAGCCGCGGTCCTTTCCCGCGAAGCGAGTGCTCTACCTCTACACCATCGCTGCCGTCGACGCAGTCTCTGTCATAAAGGAACCAATTACCCGATTGCAGAACATGTATCAACGCCCGAAAGCTAAACGCGAATGCTCGCGAGAATGCAATGATGTTAGTTCAAGGTGTGTGCTCCAGCATTTACATTACGCTTTTATTTTGCTTATTTGGAGGAAGAGGGAGGGGAGGAAAGGGCGTTGGAGGGCCTACTCAAAAAAAAATATGAAGCGTTACAGAAAGGTGGTATGAATACATTACTGTGCCTAATATTAAAGGCATTGAACTCATATTCGTCTACGTAGCGTTTCCGTCGCTCGTTGAGGCGCAGGACTTGCTTGATGGCTGGCGCGAATCACAGATCAGCATTATGTGCGCTGCACCTGTGTCTTACTGCCTTGCCAGCGCACCGCTTTTCTCGGCGTAATTACCTGCAGGCGACAGCACGAAAGTTTTTCAGAAAATGATTCGCGATTCCCACGGATATTGAAGAAGCTGCCGGCGCAGAAATTGCAACACGTCGGCAACATCCAGCCACATTTGTGCCGAACAGCCTAAAATGAAACGCATGCGACCGGCGGCTTGATGGCGAGGCCTGATGAGAATGGCATCTAGTTAGTGGCTATACATCAGAAGCCATTCAAAGTGCTGGCTCCACACTATTTCTCTGACCAAAGCTGCACTCAGAAACGTGAAGACATTAATGGAATTCTTCCCTTCGGATGAGACGACAAATAGGCCGAAATCATTTCGAGAGCGGCGAGCTGGAGACAGCCCGAAATAATTCGAGAGACCGTAAGCTCTCCAGTGCTGCCAAATGCAGAATCTGGCAGCTTGTCAAGACACCTGCATTATACTGTACATTTTTAGCCATTCAAAATAGTGCGCATCTTGCGCAAATTGGTGCACAATTAGTATAATAGAAATTGTCGTGCATTTGAGGCGTTTATTAATAATTCAATATGAGCCCCCCCCACTCGTAGAAATTTGTGCTTTATGTGCCCACTCGGAATCATTAAATTCGCGCCGTGGAGTCGCAGCCGCTCACCCCATCCGATGACGTAGTAGAGCTTGAAGGGCGCGTCCTGCTGGAACACGGAGACGGCGATTCGTGAGTGAAGCAGCAAGCCTTCGACGAACATCCAGTTGATAGACGCCATTGCCGCGTACAGCTTCAAAGAGAGCACGCTCTTGCACAGCCAGTCCTGCAGAGGAATTATTAATTAATAATTAATTTGTTTATTCATCTGCCTGCTATACGGATCATGTTACTGCTAGCTTACATAAAAGGATGCGCTGCGCTGGGCGCATTCGTTTACTTTTTTACTCGGTCCCGCAGGTTGTGTCAGGTGTGCAATTAGCAACTGTAGGGCTTAACAATCTCTCGGTGAAAACGAGAATAACACCCTACGCTTACATGTGGTCCCGTATTCGGTCGCATGAATGTTGCAGGCGGCGCCAACAGCATGTCAGCCAAAGTATGAGCAACTCATGTATAGGTCTTACATGCGAGCAGGTTTCAGCCTCAGAAGGCCTGCCATGATGCGCAGTCTTAGCTTAAACGTTAGCATTGAAAGTGAAATGAATGAAATGAGGAAACGGTGGAACATCGAAGTAGTGGAAAGGTGAAAGTCTTTTTCAGAAATCTATTAAAACGCCCCCTAGCGTCGCTGCGTACCATACTACACGAAAGCTCCGCACAGTGCTAACGAAAACAAAGCCTGATTGCTCCACGACGGTATAGTTATAAACTTTTGAGTTCGTAATATGCCATTTCTAAACTGCGCTGGTCGCACTTAAAACCGTCAGTTCACCTCACCTTCTAGAGTCACAGAGCTGCAAACTATAATTTTATCATAGCATGCGTGTTTACCATGCATTCCCGCACTCGGTGTCCGAACTACTTGTTAAGCAACAGATGAAAACGATAGAATCAGCACCAGTTTGCATGTTCTGCATGTGTATACGCTTCGACGTCAGGCTCCAGCAGTGGATATATGTCCCAGTTGCTTTCATTTTTTTTTTGTCATATTTGAAATTAAATCAGAAACTGTATGAACCCGTGATTCCCACTGAGCATTTTGTTTGTTTGTTTTTTTAGTAAAAAAACATAGGCGACGTTTTTCTTCTTTTTTTTCTCATGCAAAAAAGGAGACAGAAAGAATATGCTTTAGGTCGGGAAAAAATGAGACCATTATTTTTCTTCTATAGGAGGCAACTTTACGAAGATATAAAACGATAGATGCATCACACTAACACTACATAAAAACATATTACCTATATAAGCAAAAATAAGAATCACCTTATTTTTTGTGCAATATAAACCTGCACAGAAGCATCATACATACCAGTAAACACCGGTAAAAGCAAATAGAAAATCAACAAGTAGAAACGAGAACTAACACATGTTTTATCTGCATCTTGCGCGTAATAAAACGTCCCATAGCCAGAACATTCAGAACAGCAAGCACTGCAGCAATGCAAAAGCATAAGTCAAACTAATAGACTCTTAAGAGTATTATTTAGTCTTCAGATATTCCGTATAACGGCAGTAAACATCTGAAGAAATTCCAAAGTTCTTAAAATTTTCTAGCAGACTTCAAAGAGTGAATCGTAGTGATTGCAAAGCGTAATTATTCAATTCTGCGGCAGCCCAACATGAGTAACGACAGATAGTTGTAATTTTCCTGAAGTCCAATTATTGGTTCCGGCAAGAACACTTGACATTTATCCACAATAAAAACCCAGCACTGAAGCTTTGGCAGGAATATATTGCAATATTCAAATGGCATGAACATGGCTCACGGCGTTCATGGGAAAAATCGTGAGTCTGATTTATTGAAAACTCTTTCACATGAGCGAACGAGCAGTGCACTCGTTATGTCGAGCAGGCCTAGATAAAGAGCAGCACAAGCGTTTTATTTTTTGTTGGATTCTCGATCATATGATTTTATGCGCCATATTTCTCATCTTGATTGGTCGGCCCCGGCTCTTCGTTCTATAAATCATACGGTTGTTATTTCATGCAAAAGCCGCATGATGGGATCTCTTCTTGTATCCTAGGCAGAAAAGCACATCACAAAGTGCGTCGAGAAATTTATAGAAACAGACTTTGATAGCTGAGGAAGTGTGTGTAAAGGTATACACAAAAATAGCAGAACTAAGCTTAATTACAATCTTAACGCATTATTCTGCAAAAGCAGGTTTTGGCATCACTGCCCCAACTTATAGTATACTCGGTGTACCTCTAATTACATCCTTCAGTTCAATTCCGTTCCAAGTAGGTGGCGTCGGTAAGGCGGGCGCAAGCAACATGGACGAAAATGCTGGTCCATATTTTAGACATATTCCGGAACGCGGGAGCCTCTTCACTTTTCGGTCATCAAATTCGCGTCGTGGCACTGTTTAGTAGCATACACTGCGAAACGTATACGTCTGTAGCATACCATACAAAATAAAAAATATCCATTAGATCAGCACCTTCGACTTATTATTCAGCTAGGATGCAGTAACTGCTACTCCTAACAAGAAATCGGAAGCGGCTCCTGCTCCGTCGTGGCCGCCGCCGCCGCCGGGTCATATATGCTCTCCTGCTCATGTGGGTCTTGAGCGGAGTGAGGTAGACGATGCCACCACCTGCGCGCTCTTTCCGGCATTCTTTTCTCGGCCCCCTAGATCAGGATCTCGAATGCAATCCCGGGTATTCTTTTAGAGGTATTGTCCTTCCTTATCAATGTCGCCATAGACTTCTTCAGCGCCAGAGTAAATTTTTGTCTAAGACGGAGTAGCTGCTTTTACTTCCTCTTAACCAAAGACTCTGCTGCGCTTGGCATCACTCAAACGTTTTGATCCGGCCTTCACGGCTGAACATAAATTTCAAGCACTCATCCAAACGAAGTAGGAGCCAGAGCTGGCCCACACGGGTCTCTCTGAATAGCGCAACCATCTTACCGGGACTCGGGAGGTAGCCCGAGCCATTTGAATCCTGGACTGAGGATTCCGCATTCCGTCAACCAATTAAGTTTATTCTTCCTCTCTCTATTTTCTCATTATGCGAAGAAGTCTACAAAAGCACCTAACACATGGTACGGACCTACCCATCCAGCCCATTTACTCTCCCTCCACTCCACCCCACTCGGGAGAACTGGGAGGCGACCCTATTTGGCTGCAGTCACCTGCAGGCTCAAAAGGCCTTGGTCGAGTGGCGTCGGGCACCAGCCGACGCCACTGGGGTGCCGTACTATGGAGCACGGCCTAATATTTATGTGGACAGGACCCTTAAGAATCGCCTCATGCATACGTCAATGCACTTCTATGTTGAGAGCAATGAAATATTTCAGCACCACCCGCCACATTTGAAGACACAATGCTGCCCCACCGCGTGGAGACTACCTTCGATCGTTTCCATGACAACAGGCACCGAAGAGAAAAAATAAAATAAAAATTCCTTTTTAGGATGTCAAAGGCGCAGAAACTGTCTCGCTCCTCAACGGACACCTTAATCGTGTAAGGAAAAGGAGTATTCTGCTCTCTAGTTAAGCGCGCGCATTCCGCCTCGCTTTCATTCATTGCTAGGCCGTTATTGCACCCGCTACCATTTAGGTGGTGGACGATGGCTGTTGCTGCGAGCGTCTTTCCCTCCCTCTTCTTTTTCTTTCTTCTCTATTTTCTCTTCTGTCCGCACGAGGCAGCGGAGGGTGCTAAGCTGCAGAGCACCGTGCTGCAGAGCCAGTAGCAGGCCCGTGCTTTTTAACGCGGTAGCGTTAAGGAGCTCGTGTCGCAGAAAAGCCGGTGTCGTCGGCGTCCAGTGAGCGATAAATCCCGGCATGCACTTAATAAATAAACATGCACTTCATAAATAAAAAGCAAGTTCCAAGATGGGCTGGGTGGGAATCAAACCAGGGTCTCCGGAGTGTGAGACGGAGACGCTACCACTAGGCCAGGAGTTCTTTTTTTTTTCTTTATTTCCTGACCGAGGACGTACACAAAAAAGACACGTGTGACATCAATAACATGACAAAATAAAAGATCAAGCATGAAGGCTGAAACTCAGCCAGGAGTTCGATGCTTGAAAGCGGTACAAAAGCGCTTCTAGTGAATGCGGTGTTGCCTTAGAAACATGCCGTAGAACGTTATACTGCGGTGTATATCGGTAATTATGAGCATGTTACTTACAGAAGTCGCAGTTACACGAGTAGCGAAGTACGTTTCCGCTACATTTCTTCTGGGCTCTGCGCACATGCAGAGCCATCTTGCGGCAAACACAGAAGAACCCCTCCTCGCAATGTGCGGCGCTGCCCCGACACGTAGCGCGCCACTCGCCCCTGACGTTTCACCGTGCACCCTCATAGGTTGTAGAATCAAGCGTCTTTCCTTTCTTTAGATCACTATCTTCGCTCACCCGCTTCTCCCCTTCGGGCCGCGCGGGTACCGGTGCGAGGATGCCCAATACCCTTGCGTTTAGTAAGTTTTCTCGACGAGGTGCAATAACGCTATCGCGTTCCACTCTTGAAGGCGAAGCTTAAGCGTCCTCCAAATTTTTGTTTTCCTTCTTCCTACAGCCACAACAACAGAAACAGGCCCGTGCATTCTCTTTTCCTTCTTCCGTCAGTCGCAACAACTACAACAATCGCACCTCCATTCCTTGGATGCCAAGCCCAGCGCTTTACCACTGCGCCACTCCCCGGATCGTGGAACGCTGTTCATAATTCCCCTTCCAAAAAAACAGCGCGAACAAACGGGGACGACAGGAAGAAACAACAGGAACAAGCGCTGTTTTTTTAGATGATGTATCACCAACTCGCCCGCTTAACTATCCTATAATTCCCCTTGTCTACAGTGAGAATGATAGCGGGATTGCGCAAGTGACAGATACTGCGCCTTTCCTTTCTTATAGACGAATTATAGAACGCCGGTGAAATTTAATGCGTTGAATGAAATGCTGGTTGTGTTCGACAAAGGGCGCGCATGTACCGTCACGACAAGACGGTTTCCTAGAGCGGCCGCGAGAAAGGTACGGAACACTGAATCTTCCCAGAACAAGAAAAACGCCTAGCGAAAAGACGTCGCCAGGAAGCTCAACGACGTACTATGGGCGCCGCTAAACAACAGCAGCAGCAGCAGCAGCAGCAGCAGCAGCAAGTGGAAAGTGAGGAAGAGGACGAGGAGGATGAAGAAAGTATTCCAAGACTCGTCGGTGGGCTGAACACACGATAAAACTCAGTGAAAGTGCAAACTCAGCACCAAGCATAACTGTCCAACTTTACACTACGTATAACCAGGCATTGCAGAGCTAAGCCACTGCCAATTTTTCCCCTCCCATCATGTTTGTTTATAAAGAAATGTAGCAAACAAAGAAACTAGTTGGCTGTTTAAACAGGCAGGTCATAAAGTTTTAGGACAGCAGCCCAGAGCATGTCCCAGGAGCTAGCATCAAATGCTTGTTTTCATTTTATTTTGCAAATGTAACGCTTTCGAGCAATAGGGGTATTCGTACTTGCTAGAGGAAGTTATTTTAAGCAGACCTATTATAACACCTAATGTTTACATGTTCCTTGCTCTTCTTGCGGTCAAGGAACAATTTTTCACACCGCTCGATTGCCTTGTGCAATGCGCGATTCCTTTCTTTATTTTGCTAGTTTAAAGGTCCATTGTTGGTCAATCTTTTGGAAGCAAGAAGATACCTTCATACGCATATAATAGTGAAGAGACTTCGGTTTTCAAGTTCCGAAAGAGAAATTCGATATGTCACAATCCTCAGTAATAAAGATAGCATCGTATCCAATCTTGCTGAAGGTCAAAGAATTGCGTGTTGGTTCTGCTTTTGCATTAAAGTGACTACGCTGGGAGCGCTTCGGAACTGTATGCCATCAGGGCCCAGACACCAGAACTATACCACAAGTCTTCGTTTCATGAAAAGTGAGCACGCGAGCCCCAGACAGTTCATAGAACAAAAAAGTTCGCGCATAGCTGCGCACACTGCAAGAACTGACGAGGATAGCAAGTTGAACGGCAAAGATGCAGCTATTCCTTGGGGTCACGCGCTACGAACAGGGCTAATGCCATCCGCGTTCCCGAGTAATTACCTTCCACCTGTCTTGCTTGCTTTCTCTAATAATGAAGAGCATCGGTCGAAGTTAACAAAGACTAAGTATCAAAAGGGTAGAACATGGGTCACGCCTCTGGCCCATATCGCACTCTAGCAGACATTTACGTTTCCATTCTCATTAACGACGCAAGTTATGCTTGAGGCTCTTTCCACACGTCGACGTGCGCTAAAAGCCTGTCGCGGATAAAGGAAAAAAAAAAAAGAGAGAAAAGAGGCGCTGGGGTTAGAAGTACCAGCAAAGTTTTTATGTGCACCATGGATGCTCTCTCGTCCGCCGCTCGGAGGTGCCGCACACGTTATCAACGCTTCCGTTAAGCGTGGTGGAAAGAGCACGTGTAGGCCGCTGTCAGGATAACAAAAATGCATGCAAAGTATATAAAGAATTATGAACCCGAAGAGCGACCTAATTTCTGACACCACATGCCAGTGAGCTACGAACTCTGGCCGTGGCTGGCCTACGCTTGCGATAGGAGCAAGAGTTCACGAAATGCGCCCTCCCCTCCGTCTCCAAATATATCGGTCTCCCTAATACTCCCGACCACGACATATCAAAAATAAAGAGCACTGCAGGATCTGCATTGGAGTAACGCGAAAGCACAGATGCTGCTGTTGGTTGCTTCTGGTTGCTTTGAGTTGCCTAATTCACTTCTTGTTTGCCCATTTTAGTATTTGGTACTTTCAAATTGGGCGTTTATCCTTTCCTATGCCCTTTTTCAGCTCTACTTCCGGTTAAGTGACGTTACATCCTCTACGTCAATTTAATTCACTTCTTGGTTACCCATTTTAGTCTTCGGTACTTTCAAATTGCACGCCAATCTCTTCCTATGCCCTTTTTCGACTCTACTTCCGGTTGCGTGACGTCACATCCTTGACGTCACCGTAATTGACTGCCTTAACTACTTTAGTCTTTGGTACTTTCAAATTGCGCGCCAATCTCTTCTTATCCCTTTTTTGGCTCGACTTTAGGTTGCGTGACGTGACATCCTTGACGTCACCTTAATTCACTGATTTAATTAATTATTTTAGTATTCTATGCATTCAAATGTGGCGCCAAGCTATTGGCTAATGAGACGATTTTCGTCTTTACTTTTACATCATTTGCCTCTAATTTATTACCTAATTAACTTATAGGCTTAATTATTTTTCGGACACGACATTACGTGAACCTCGATCGATTGACACCACTCATTAATTTCTTCCACTTCTCAATTACTCACAACTGGTGCGGAAACGCTTTTGCGTAGTTTGCATCTAATTAATGACCTAATTAACTTATTGACCTAATTATTTTTTTTAACACAACATTACGTCACCATCTCTCGATTGACACCACTAATTTGCCTCTACCACTTCTCAATTACTCACTACTGCTGCGGACACGATTTTGCTGACGTGGTCTGCGGACAGAAATCTGTGAACACAGCGAACTAATGCTTTCGCATTAAAACGAAATGACCTCCGAACCCAGTTTTTTGTGGCAAGGAGCGGCAGAGCCTCTAGTAACGTTGCGCAGAGCCGCCAAGCATGAGGCTAGCACCGACTGCACCTGTGTCCTCTGCCACAATAACATATTGTTTGATTTGCAGTAGCGCGCCCCGCAGCTGTGGCTCAGTGGTTAGGGACACCGCTTCGACCCGGGCCACAGCGGTCGCCTTTCGATGGAAGGGAAACTCAATACACTCATGCACTGTGCGATTTCACTACACGTTAAAAAAAAAAATTCATGGTCGAAATTGTTCGAGCTCTAGCGTCCCTAACAGCTGATGACCTTTTGGAACATTAAGCCCTATATACCATATGTGTACGGTTTCTGTCAGCTACACTTCCAAGATATTTAAAAATACGTCTGCGAATTCCGAGGGCGCTCAAAAACGCCAGTGCGGCATACTGCTCCCTAGTCGTGAGCTGCCTCCTTAGTCATAAGTATGGTAACCAAGCGAAAATCTTTTGTTCATACTTTGACAAATTTCGGCTTAGAAGGTCCTGTCCTTCTTTCGAAGACCTTTAGCTTTCCCGTAATATTCGTGGCGTCAATTTCCAGTTGAAGTATGTTTCTGTGGTACCGGCTTTCTGTAGTTATAGAAAGGCAGTCGCATCTGAGCAGTAGGACGTTTGAGGAACCAATGTCGTCCAAGGCGTCCAAGGCGCACAAAGTGTACGAAGTCTACAAGGCGTGATGTTAAGCGCACAAATTTTCATCGCACGAGCGAACAGCAGACAAAGATGCTACAAAACTATAAAAGTCAATAATCAATTTAACATTGGCTTTTCATATTCAATATCTTTTTTTTTATCATTTCTAAGCAGCCCCCCTTGCCACACTACTGATAAAGACGAGAACGAAACTTTGTATTTGGTAAATTTGCGATCAATCAGTAAATGAGTTCTTATCCGCAAGGCATGAAATGTTTACGCCATTGATGATCACCACAAAGTTGAGCTATTTTACGGCCCTAGTTTAACGACCTAGGCGCGTACGACGTCTGCAGATGCCGTGCAAGCGATTCATCAGGCATGCCCTCGAGGTCGCCTCTTCCTGAAGGTACCACTCGGGCCATAATCACCGATTGCGGAAAAATTAAACCATATTGGCACGCAAGCACTATCCCCCTACTCGGGGCCGACAGGGCCCATTACAAAGGCGTCGGCTGTGGAGAAAGTTCTCCGTCTCTCTTTATCTGGCCCCAAAGGCTTGAGGCATAAAATGGGAGAATCTGAAGTGTTCCAAGAACGACGAATAAAAAAGAAAACACAAAGAAGACAGTCAAAGTGCTGCTGCCGGGTGAACTTCGCTTTCTGATGTGGTTATGCTGCATAAGTGTAAAATTTTATTAAAGGTCGCTCAAGACATTTCACAAGTTGCTAAATAAAGTTAATGTTGTACTATGTTGTAATGCACTAGTTTTCTTGTGGTATGCAAATTGGTTTTATTAGCAAATACTGTTAATTCATCATAAAATCGTAAAGATGCACCTCAAAAATCAATTAGCAGGAAAAACGTGAGTTCTCATGATAATACATATATTCTTTGGACACGCATATTTTGAGAAAAACATAAAATCGAACATGTATAAATGCGTTCTGTCTTTCCAGTTTTCTTTCATTGCCGGCAACCTTTTCTCCCTAGTTCGATATTGTTTGTGAATCAATGCCAGAAGCAACACTGTAAATGACACAAACGTGATGAGTAAAGTCACTCCTCTCTTTCTCTTCAGTAAGCACCCCTAGCAGCCATCTAACCACTTCTTCTTTTACTTGTTTGCCTCGATCAAGTCCACATTTCTTGGCTATCACAATAAATTGTCACTAAACTGTCGGATATTATAAGATATTGCTGTGAAACACATTGATTACAGTATTCTAATCATCCAATGAGTTGGAAGATATTGTTCTAAAGCTTGATTCTCACTCGCAGTGAGTAGTTAGAATTAAGGAACAAGATGCTTATAAGGAACATTTTTTGACAATATCAGGAAAACAAAAATGTTGATGGATGATGTGTAAATTTTTATGTTTTATGAAAAAGCACCATACCACTGAAAAATGCTGTAGTGCAGTTTCATAAAACATAAAATATTGCGTTCATTAACAACGTGTTAGTGAAAACGTGATTGTGCGTGACTTCTACTAATCTAAAGGTGATATGTCTTAGGTTCAATTCGCGTAATCTGAAATTAGCAAGCGCAATATGTCATGCTCTGTGGCGTGGAAAGAAAAACGGTCGTATCCCGGAACTCAGAGAAACACAGCAAAGATTGCATCGTACTTCTTCAGAATATAAATTCTTTCTATAAACAATCACCAGATATGTAACACTCGTTCTTGAACATGTGCTTATCCGACACACATGATCGCAAGCACAAATGTGCGCTGACACTTCAGTGCCAACGTAGTTCTGATACACTCAGGTAAAAAAACACTGGAGGCCTGGAGATAGTTACGTGGTGCGTTTTCTTCCTAGCGGCAACATACCGCCCAGATCTCCTACAGAATTCTTGGAGTAAAGAATGCCTAAATATGTTTTGCATGGTAGGATCGTTGGACGATTTATGTGCTTACCACTTCGCTGTAGGTCGTCCAACGTGGACCCAGAACGGCGGGAAAGGAGATTACCGCCAGGAGGATCGAGTGAACGATCAAGGATGCCACAAGGTTTTTGTGCACACGTAGCCTGGAGCACTGCAGAGACCTGCAACAACGCATAAATGGAGCCATGAACATCTGATCCGGCTTGTCGCTTTGAGAAGGCAGCAATGTACTGTGGGATGCCAGATTGGCAAATTTCTACATGCTTGGGAAATATAATGTATTTATAATTTGCTTTTGGCGGTGCTTGGCCAACATCTAGAAGGTATAAGTTTACTTAATAGCGCCCCGTAATATGCGACAGGCGCTTAATCGATTTGTTGAACTGCGGAAAATATATTGAACAGAGTTAAGTACATAGTTATAAACCACCTCAAGCATATTGTGTCCATTGATCCGATAGCTAAGAGATGGTGACAGCAGCCGTGAATAAAAACTATTGCGTGTGTAGGCTCCTGTATTATGGAGGACACCTAGTTGCAGTAAGAGGTAGCATGCATCGTCTCTAGATAATAAATAACCTATTGGATCGCAAAACGCAGTTCTGTTCGCCTCAGCCTACCCCCGTTCAGTTGTGAACTAGTCAACTGTGAACAAGACTCCACGAAATAAAACACATAAATACAAAAACAGAATTAAGAATGAAGCGCAAAGCGAGTAATCGTCTTCAGAGAGCGGTCATTGTGTCGTATAGAAGCCGCAATTACATACGTATAAATTTAATCCTCTTAAAGTAAAACCACCCTGTCAGCTGTCGGCTTGTCGGATGTCGGGTTCATATTTTGTTCTTCGAATATATCCATGCATGGGAGCCCGTGTAACTTTAAAACATGCAATCCCCTCGATTCTCCAGCGCCTCTAATTTGTTCACAAACTGTGCTGCCACGGCCGACGTCAGCGCAGTTCACAAAGAAGTACCAATTTATTTACACATTTCTTGGCACAGCCTGCGCGAGTCGGTTGCATTCAGTGCACTACGAGTCCCTTATGTATTTGCATTCATATGCAGCCGCTTGCTCATTACCAGCACTCCAGTGGAATGATCTTCTTTGTGCGTAACTAAGTCTGCAAGATTACGAAGCCTTCATCGAAAAGGACGAAAAATAATTTCCCCTTCGCGAGAAAAAACCCTGTTCATCGTTTGTACAGCGTGTTCATTAGTTCGTACAAATTCTAGCACGACCATAGTCTCATGTCTCGCAGCAGATATTCAAATATAATGAGCCTGATTCATTTCTGCTGGCTAATTTTAAACCCCAAAGCAGCTTGTTTTGGGCAGGGATCGGCCACGGAATATCGCTCCTTGAGCTTCATTCAGCCGTATCTGCACACAACATGTTCAGCGTAACGGGCTTCCACGTACGTGAGCCATGTGTCTCACGCGTTTTTTTCCAGCAGTGGTGCATTCCTCGTTAAATTGTATAAGTTATGCTAGCGGCCACTTATAATTAACTAGGCTACTCTTTGTGCCATCAGAATCTTTTTTTTTTTTTTTTTTTTTTAGAAATCTTTACTGTTTGCTCTCGGGAACATACACAAAATTTGAAAGTCTGATCGTTGCGAAACGTTAGAATACTGTAATGGCACAACTTTCGTAAACAGTGTAATAATTTGTATATCCTCACGCTAAAAATTGCGAGACACTAGACTCGCGAGAAAATGTAACGGCTGTCCCCTCCCGCAGTGAAATACTCTGCGGCCGCGTTTTATTGAGCATCTTATGGCAGAGCCTGATAAGCGGTAGCTTGAAGGTGGGAACTGGCCAGATCTCGTGTTCGTGACACGAAAATTTTGTAATTAGTAAAACGGGATTTTCAATGAGCCAACGCGACGAGGGTTACCTCTGAGGGGCCATCTATTGACAGAAAGTTGGGAGGTCAGACTTGGCTTACTACCTGAGAGGCTCAAGAGTAATTATTATTTAGTCAAGCAGCCAATAACTGACAAAGGAAGAATACCGGCGTTGGTTCTGCGCAAATTGCATACCTAGGCTGATGAAATCTAGAATTCCTTCTTCACATATACAACTTGGGATGCAAGGCTCATGAGACCCCCTGAAACTCTAGATGGCCGCCCTTTACACGGATCAGAGTTATACTCAGCGATTGCAGATATATACATTCGAAAATAGATTTCATGTTTGGTGCTCGGTAAATGTTTAAAAGAAGTTTATTGCTTTGGAGGTATTTTCTGTCTATGTGTTGGTTATATGCATTCAAACATTAGCATATAAGAAATAGCCATGCGCTCAAGATGGGTCTAAAGAGGTCGAATTCCCCACCTCCTACAATTTTGCCGACCTCCCCACCCTACCGTGAGAGTTCTTGGGAGTGTTTCAGTTGACATCTCGTGCCGATGCAATCTTGCCCACTGGATTACATTGCCAGATTATAGCAATAAACAAAAAAAAATGTAACAATGTGCAATGTCATGTTGAAAACCTTTGTCACAAATAAACATCCAAACTCCTCGTTTAAAAGTGTTAGCTTTTTGCAATACTGAATCAACATCATGTGAGCAACTAGAGGAAGTATACATGTATTATAAAATGTAATTTTCCTATTAACGCTCAAAATTAAACGCGGGCTGAAAGACATGGCATGTTAGAAAATTAGAGGCTAACTTCTCTCGCATGAAGCCATTTTAGGGCACACTTAGCACTCCGTGCCTTTGGCGTTTCGATTTCATACTATTTTCGTAGCCGTGGAAACAGGTATGAGCATAATAGGCTCACTGCGGCGTCATAAGCAGTCCATCTCATGCGGCATGTTCGAGAAAAAATAAAACACGACTTACACGCACGGTGCTAAATTACGTAGGACCAAAACAATAGCACGCACACACACAAAAAAAAAATAATTGGTAGCATGCATATCAACGCCTAAAACATTGACACATAAGAAGCAGTGGAGTGGCCAGGTGGCTTTGTTTCGAGCTCTGCCCTCTACACAGCACCGGCTAGTCGGCATCACTACGGACGATTACGCAAAGATACCTCTCAGCAACCTTCCACGCTGGAATCACTGTGCAGTACTACGTGTGCTATCTTATTAGCGTTCACCCAACAACTTTCTTCTTTTATTGACAACTCCCGCCTGACAAGATATATCCGACGAAATTATGATGTCAATGCTTATCCAGAGCTCTCCTTCATAAAATGTGCAGGATGTAGAAACATGCGCCGCATGCATCAGACTACCAGGCCGGGATAATATACGTGTAAATAAGCTATTCCAATTTCATTTATGATTGCATTTAGACTTCGCCTCGAGTGTAGTCGCACCTTCGCTGCCACCCGTTCCCGCCCATCGGCACAGCAAGTGCCTAAGGTGAAAAAGAATACCTGGCCAGGTATAGCCAGGTATTCTATACCTGGCCAGGTATAGAATTAGCGCTGCTGTTCGCCCCTCGACATGGTTCGGGAGTTTAATGCATGGAGCAAAAGCATAAAGGCCACAGCAATGTACGGGACGTTGAAGACAGCAGGTTTGCGAAGCGTTTGCCGTGAAGAGAGCAGCGAAGTCGGATTCCGAGAACGTTGCGTTAGCTCTACCTTTCGAAGTATGGCACTGCTCCTCTGTAGCAGTTTGGGGAGACACGTGCAATGTTCGTGCAATTCAGCACCGATGTTTCGTTGACTCGAGTAAAAAAGAAATTGCAGGCATAGTATGCGAACCAAATTCAAATAATATTCAATCATGGGCGCGATATTTAATGCATTACACTCTAACTTAAAAGCTGTCTGAGTGGCGTGAAAAATGTTGCCCGCAAGGTCATAATAAAGTAAACGAGCGTACAGTAATAAATAACTTCGGCGTAGTAATCCAAAATGCTGTAGTGAAATCATGGAAACAATAGTCGTGCACAAGCCACAGTCGTTTGGTATTTTGTGATCCAAAACTGTAAAAATAAGCGTAGTCATAAAATGATACTTCCTTCCATAATCTTATAAACCTAGCATCCAGTATCTCTTATCATGATCGGACTTACAAAGAGCTACAGCCAACGAGTAAAAATAAGAAAAACTCTTATAGCAAGAAAAAAAAAGAATAGAAGAAGCTCAATATCTACTAACCGCCGCCCTACTCGTCGAGACAAATCGCGCCAGTGATGAAGGCGGCACTCTTTCTCGCCAAAGCAGCTCAATAACTCCTGCGTAAAAAGCAATTGACCTTTTTTAGAACACGCTGCACGGCGCGCCGCCTTCATGCGATTCCCATTTCTGCTCGAATTACGCAAAAAAAGAGTGGCACGAAGTAGATGATTCGTTTCCTCTTTTAGCGAGCGAGATGACCGCCCCTGTCCAGCAGCGAAAAATACCCCGCGGCAAATGTTCGGCGCGAAGGAGCCGCCTCCTAAACGACGACTGCGTGTCGGATTGAAAGCACCGTCGGAGCAACTTGATCACTGCACCCACGCTTGCCTTTCGTGTCTTGCGTGTACTCCGAGGAACATCTGGACCATATATCATGAGAAGAAATTGGGAAGGTCTGCCTTTTTTGTGTATTTTGAGTTGAGAGCAACTGGGCTAAAAACATGTGTTGTTACGGAACAACACGTACAAGGGAAACACAGGCAGAGGACAGCCGTCTTATTGCTTGCACTCAAGCAGTTCATGTCTTGTAACAACGTGTTCTTCTATCCCAGTTATTAACAAATAATGACACATGAGCCAGCCCACGCCAAAGAGCCCTATTATGTTTTGTAAAACAGCTAATTTTTTTCAAGCGTTTCTTTTCTGTTCTCGCTTCTTTGTTCATCTCTTTTATTTTGCTATTCCATGCAACAGACAATATCTGGAAGTTTCAGGACGACGTAAACTTGATTCGCGAAGTTAAGTAACGATGAGCGGGAAACGGCAGGGCCGACATGAAACTAGAATCTCTTCCCAGTATCATAAGGAAAAGCTAAATGAGATTACTCCGTTTTTACCAGAAGTGTCTGCTGTTACGTGAATTCTTGCAATAAGCCATGCAAGGTTACGAAACCTACAGAGGAAATCCCAGCGAATCAGAGGCAGATATATTTATTAAAACATAACTCATATCATGAACTCATACTTATTTATTCGCGTCATGGCTATCGCATCGCTGGTTGTTGATATAAGTATGTGCATTGCATTCCAGAAGTCACCAACACCTTTTATTATCGAAGAGTTTTCTGCATTGAGATGTCAGCACCTGTTGGATAGATGCACGTGCTTTTAGCGAGATTAGAACGAGCTATTCCATGCAGATAACCATGGTTAATCTTATTTTACGATGATTCTAGCGTGAGAGGTTAATGAAATGATTCGGTTTTAACAGAAGTCTCTGTTGTTACGTGAATTCTTCCAATAAGCCATGCAAGGTTACAAAACGTACAGAGAAAGTGCCAGTGCATCAGGAGCAGATATATTCATGAAAGATCTCATTCTTGAAACATCAACCATAATTCACGTCTGAAAGCTTCAAAGAAATCGGGAACTTTGAATTAACGCGTGTCCGCTATTTAATGCTCCTTATAGACAGCAGTATCTCAGAGGCATCTTCATGCGAGTGTTCCACTTGATCCATTAACATTTGTCGGCAACAATTGTGACATCAGGGCTGGCAGGTAATTGAAAAAAATACCGAAGGTTTAATTCTTCTAAACCCAGTAACAACGCAAAAGCGTGTCGCTTGCTGACGGCGTTGAAAGTTCCTCTGACCAACATTTCGAGATGTCCCAGCTTCGCTCCAATCCGTGGCGCAGAGCGCACTGCCTAGGCGAGAGATGCGCTCATCTTTAAACCGCGGCCAAGCGCGCAACGAGTCACGCAGTCTGACAGCGGGAGATGTTCGCCCCGCCGGGATGGTGCAGTGGTTAAGGCGCTCGACTACTGTTCCCAAGGATGCTGGTCGAATCCCGGCCTCGGTGGCCGCTTTTCGATGAAGGCGAAAAGCAAGGCGTCCGTGTGCTGTGCGATGTCAGTGGACGTTAACGAACCCCGTGTGGTCGAAATTTCAGTAGTAATCTACTACGGCGTCTCTCATAGCCTAAATCGCTTTCGGACGTTAAACACCAGAAACCAGACAAACCAAACCAGACAGCGGGAGAGCGTATGCACGAAGGCCGAGAAAGAGCGCGCGCTGGCGCGGAACAACAGTATTGAGAGAGTTTTGACAGAATAACCGCGGCAGCAAGTGACGTGGCTAGTCACACAATCGAACCAGCACAGCTATGGAGCGGCTGTAGGTCGCTTGAGGTCAAAGCGACTGAGCCGGAGAAATTGTTGCATCATGATTAGCTCAGTTCAGTTACTGGCTCTAAAGTCGAATGACTTACTGCTAAATGGCAAGAAAAAGAAAGGAGCCTAAAGAGATCTACAAAATGCACCACCATAATATCAGGTAAATATAGCCAACAATGTATCAAATTAAATTTAAAATATTGGCAACTACTCTAAAACGTGCCTTCAGGAGTTATAGCACATACTCCTTCGGTAGCTTTTCTGTGCATTGCCCATATTCTCCCTGCATAACAAGCGGCAGTCTCCTTCATTTTGGGAAGTCTTTTAATAAGAAGAAAAACAAAATATTTTACTGACCATACATTTATAGTATCGATACTCGACTTTTTTATGTGATACTAGTGCTGCAAACTCGAACCCCAACGAAATAATATTTTAGATGTCCCTTGTGATGAAACGAGCATAAATAAGGCACAGCAAGAGTTTTGCTTAAGAGTGGCTTCTAAAGTGGGGCTGGCAGCGAAGCAAAACATTACAGCTACATACATGTTTACTATAACTGTTTTTCCGCTCGATTTCATATTGGGCTAGCTTCCGAAGAACTTTTTGCCTTAGACCAGCATCTATCGTTTTTAGCCAAATTTCTCTTGTATACTTTGACCTGTTCTATCTGCATAGAAATAAATAGAGATTAGAGGTCCTATTTAAAGAAACCAATATGTTTATTACAAGCGGTATAATGATTATGGTAAAAAGACGCAAAATAAAAAGACGAAAATTTCTTCAGCAAGATTATATGCGACCAATCTCTTCTTGTGTTGGCTCAAAGGGTGCGTAAAGCAAATGCGAAGCGAGAGGTAAATGCAAAAGACCGCGCGCGGTATGGACGAGGGCGGCAAAATGAGAACATTCCGTGCTGCTAGACACCAAGGAATACCGATTACAGCCGCTTCTACGACGCTAGTGGGCGCGGAAACGTAACAAAGGGTCCCAAAAGCTGTCACAGGCATCCCCTAGAATGTCGAGGACACGCGACGCTGCCACGTTTTGAGAAATTTGTTCTCTTCTTTTCTGGCCCCCGTACGTGGAACGGAGAAGCGACGAAAGTAGAAGACCGCACTCAAGTTCTCTCTCCTCCCTCATGCAGCAGATTGGGGCCAGCGAAAGGAGGCCTGCATGCATCCGCTTCAGAGGAATGCAGTGAAACTAATGGAAGAATTTTAAACACAAACGTCTCTGCGAACCTCAGGCCTAGACATTCCTGTTTTTTGTATCTATATTCCTTTTTAATATGATGATCAGTGGTGTTAAATAAAGCTCTTACCCAAAATGGAGAAATACGCAAAGCTGCTTACTCAAATAAGCCGGCACGAGCCGAGGTAAGCTGCGCAGCCAGTAGCAATAAATCACTCCTTTGTTCGGAAAAAACATTCAAGGCTCTCCTGGAACTTGTAATTCGGTTGTATCTCGTGAAGATTTATAGTTGTAGGTGTGGTGCTGCTGCTGGAGGTGGTACTACCTTCTTTTAGTATTTATTTAGTTCTGACGTTTGCTTTCACATTCTGCAATCGTGTTTCGACGCAGAAAAACTCGAGCACATGGGCACAGCTTCAAGGACTTCGGCCGCCAAAACTTACTGCGTATACCGGAGAAAAATATATCTTTAAATAGGTGCGTTGTAAACTGATAATGTGCGGTGGGTTTCAATGTTGCGGCTTTTCTTTGGACGAATACAAGTGTTTGCTTGGTTTTGTGCTCGTGTGTAGCTGTGTGCTTGTGTGTAGCCTATCTTTTAATATTGTTGGACTTTTTTTTACGTTTACTTAAAGAAGCCCGTTTACCCTAAACAGTTAGTAGTGCGCGCAAACAAGTACTCAAAATGCCCCTCTAGCAGGCGGCGTGTAATTTATTACTTGATGTTCACGTTGTCCCGTTGCCTTCCTTCACACTAGCTGCATGTATTCCATCCTTTTCCTCAGGTGAAAGCTTGAAATGCGATTGAAGTGTCTGTATGACGAAAACGAGTTATAACACGTCGTCGTCAAACAGGCAGTTTGTACCACAGGATGGTGCGCTCTGCGGAAAAGCCTTTGAATACTCTTATGCTTAATGAAAGGTCGGCCAAAAAATCCCGCACTCTCCATCACAGCTCGGCAATGATGAGCAATAAGCGAATGAACATTAGCAGCCAAATGCTGTCGTCATTTGTATATGCCACCTAATATATTATTCACTTCATTCAAGTCACTGAATTAAACTACATCCATTTTACATGACACTGATGTCCATCAAACTCTTCAGATTGGTCATCGTACACCCCCTTTTCAACACACGCAATCTACTCGTTGTCATACCGTAACTGCTTGCCACGCATATGAGCCTTCAGTCGTTAAGAGAAATGGGAGCCGATAGCGCCAGGTTCGAGGCTGTGTCTGTGTTGCCACACTACTGCATATCCCGGTCTGTTAACCTTCTGAACTATCATGTCTGCAGCACATGGTCCTGAGTTGTGTCCCTTGCGTGTAACTTTGGTGTCATTGTTTCTAAGGTACGCTGCAGCTGGTCAAAAGAAGAACAATATTAATATAAGACGACTTTCGTTCCACGTTTGAGAAAGTCTACGAAGATAACCCCCCTGTAATCCCCAAATGATGTTGTCATTAGTTCGTTGCGTGATTTCGCACGTCGCGTCTTTTGTCGATTCTATTATCCCGAACCTCTCCTTGCTGTCGATTGCTTTTTTCTCTCAGGATCAAAATTAAACAGCCAGAGTTCATCAAAAATGAATACTTCAAGAAAGTTGTGTGTAAATAAACATTGCAAAAGGTGATCACACACACGTAGTTCCTGGTTTGCATTATCTCATATGTCAAGAATCCAATGAGCACGTATATTTCTCTGTTCAAATCTTCCAAATTTCTTTTGACAGGCCTGTGCACTCCGTGCTTTTTGTCATAGCAATGCATCCGTCATTTTAGGCGAGCTGATCAACGATTCGTTTTCATCGCTTGTCATAATTTAGAGTCTATCTCAATGCGACTTTACCTGTAAGTTGCAAGCACTGCACCTAAAACATATCCAGCCATCGAAACACCTTACGTCGATTCTTTATTTTATTCCCATCGCAAAAGGTTGGCGTGAACCAATTTCGCTGAGTGATCGACGAATTTTCGGAGGAGTTTGCTCCCGATGATTTAGTGTTGAATAGCGGGCGACACTTTTCACACGTTTTGTATGTGAAGCAACGAGAGCTAAAATTAAGCCCCGCCGGGATGGTGCAGTGGTAAGACGCCCGACTACTGTGCCGGAGTTCCCGGGTTCGAACCCGACCACGGCGGCTGCGTTTCGATGGAGGCGAAACGAAGTGGCGTCCGTGTACTGTGCGATGTCAGAGCATGTTAAAGATCCCCAGGTGGTCGAAATTACTCCGTAGCCCTCTACTAAAACTCCTCTTTCTCTCTTTCCACTTTCACTCCCACCTTCATCCCTTCCCTTACGGCGCGGTTCAGTGTCCACATAGCAAGTGTGACAGATACTGCGCCTTTCCCTTCCTGTGAACCAATTAATGTTATTATTATTATTATTATTATTATTATTATTATTATTATTATTATTATTATTATTATTATTATTATTATTATTATTATTATTATTATTATTATTATTATTATTATTATTATTATTATTATTATTATTAGATCTAAAATTAAGCACGAGTTGGGCGGTAACAAGCCTACAAAATTTCTTTCCTCTAGGGTATGCCCTACTACGCCGAGAAGAATTGTGCATTACTTTATGACCATAATTTTACATGAGGTACCTTGCTGTTTATTAGTCATTTTATCCATTTTAACGCATTTAAGGTATTGTAAATTTATCTAACGTCAATATCACAGTAACCAAGTGCTTAACAATTAAGGAAGCATCAATGAGACGATAAGTAGTTAGTAAATATTTCTAGACATTTATGACCGCCAAAGTGTATGAAGGTGAGAGCTCATTCGCGACGTTATGCCCAATTCCCACGCTTCCTTCTTTGGTGCGCACCGCCACGCGACCGGTAGCTGGATTTCCTCTGTGCTCTTGCTGATACTGGAACAGCGCCCTCTTCACTCCTCCTCAGAAAACGGCCAATTCACTAAGTCGCATGATTGGGTGAGTTAATCAGGACCTACAAATGGAGGTAAATATGTATTTTCCAAACCCTGCCGCCAACTAGAATAGCAGATGCATGCCATTTAGGGAGAGAAAAGATGAAAGATGACGCCACGCAGAAAGCTGATGAGAGCGTCACAATTTCGATACGGAAAAGATGAAGAGATCAAGAAGCTCACGTTTCTGAAGCAACTATACTGTTAGCACAAGTCGTGCACGCCTTTAATAGATAAATGTGCTGCAATCGGCGCTCCTAATGTTCATTTCTCCTTTTATTCCATTTTATTCTGCGCTACAGTTACGCTATAAAAGATCACTGACCAACCACAAAACAAAAATAGGTCAGGGAAGACGTAATCTTTTACTTTATGGGTGTTACACGACAGCCTTAATGGAGGAGCTTTTTTCGCGTACACGAGCTTTTCTACCATCATAACCACTACTACTCTCTTAATTTGTGCCTCTATTCTCTGACAAATATTAATTATCAATTGCCATTTGCTACCACATGAAGCGAACGACCAGTCGACGTAATTATAAAGCCCTACTTTAATGAAGCCGCGTAAATGTGCGGCGGCGTGTCCTACTCGGGATCCAAGGGTTCGGGTTCAGATTCCCATGTCACCATTTCGTCTCAAAGAATCTGCTCAAGCTTGCAGATTCCGCTGGCTCAGTCATGTATTGCGGTCTCGTAACGGGACACACCCCACAAACCAACCGCCAACGCCTGGCACTATCACTTGCAACAACCCCTTCCCGGAGGCATTCTCGTAATTCTTCGCATGCAGCGTCGGCAACGATAAAGCTGGCGTTAGTGCCAATGCCAGAATTTTCCCTGAACAGCATGTTTTAAGCTGACATGATAAAAGGTGACCTAGCTGGGTCTAAATTAGAATAAGAACTCATGCACGAAAGGATAATCAAGAGGCACACGTGCAATTAACCTTCGGTCTTTAAATATTTACCTTGGCAGCACCGATGACCAAAGAGGCTGTTGGTAATATGATTATCAATATTACTTCTTTCAGTTACGGCTCATTATAATTTCTCTAAAAGCAATTTTGGAATAATTTCTCTCATTTTTAGCCTACCGTCTCAGCTGATTGAGTTGCGAACACTCGAATATATTTTATAAGCACATATCTTCCCGGCTCCTCCAGCTGTGATTATCCCCAAAGCGATGAAGCCCTAATTTGTTAAAAAAAAAAAAATGCTGCCATCATCGTAAGTACCCTCGCAACAGCCTTCAAATGGAGGTTTATTCCTGGTGTACATCATTATGATGGAGAGTGAACTCCTGCCGAACGGGCAAGCTTTTCTCCATTCTTCCGGAACATTAATTCTTTCTCAGAAGATAGCTTAAGGGTCATCCGTGACGTCCCTATGTTTACATATGAAATATTGTTCAGGGCCGCCGGTACCGCTATAGAGCCTCTCTTCGGTGAAGGCCGTGGACGTTGGGGCATTTAATGAGGATATTTTGAGGATGATTAATTTTTTTGTAATTCGTGCTGTTTTAGGGTTGAAAGGCTCCGAAATAAACTGTGCCATGCATTCAGCTATAATGGTGTTTATTGTTTGGCTCCGTAGAGAGGTTAACCAATTTTTCGAAACACTTATTTTAAATGGCGCAATTTCCAATTTGTTACGCGCAAGGCCAGCGTTAGAGTAACGACACATAAAGTCCGCTGTGGTACAACAGAATGGCTGCAAAATCCAGCTAGCGATTAAAATTAGTCGCGGTCCTTAGGGGCCCTGATATTCATTCGCTCTTCCGTGGCCTGTGTGTTACACTTTGCTTACTATATATTAAAGAAGAAAAAAAAGCTCCTGGAGACAACAGTTTATTGGGTCTGAGGTTAATAAGAGGTCATCACGTATTGATTAAATTTATCGTTTTATTCCCGTATTTGATGTCATATGCACATATTTGTATAGACTGCGCTTAAAGTTATACATTTGAGGTAACAGTCAGCCGCACTTCTGTTTTTTGCATTGCCCTGAACCTATTTCTGCGCTATCTGTGGTATTGGCTCTCGAGGGTGTTGTTGTGGTCATTATCACAGGTTCATTACACGTTGCTAAAATGGGAACCGCGCGCTATTCGTCCCTCATTTTGTCCTGTTTTTGCGCTGTTCCTTTTTTTAGCCGTATTGGCTCTCTTCCAAACTAATTCTGAACCATAGTATATTAAAATATTTTGCGTCTCATCAAAACCTCTTTGATATGGCACTACTGAAAAATTGGGAAATTGGGAACCAATATGCCCCGCTTTCAAATGTACCGCACAAGAGTGTTGTTATCGACTCCCATCTGCTGTTCCTTTTGCAGACTTCGCGTACATTCAGTTACTATTCAGATCATCATTAATCTCTTAGTTTTGCCTCTGTTATCTAACATACATTTGTTATCATAAGAAGGTGAGCTACCACATTATGTGAAAGACAAAACGACGTAGATATAAAGCTTCGTTTCAACCTACCCACGCGAGCGTGACTACGTGGCCAACAGGCAGATTGTCTGGCTCGGAATTGTCTGACTCGGGATCGCAACACAAGCAGCCACCTGAGTTGGCAGTTCCGTCTAGCTTAGGTTCCTAGCAGCTGTTGGAAGCTAGCTCCTGCCAACTCGGTCTTCTGATGTGCTCATGTTACGTCGCACAAGCAGCCGACCAATCAGTGTCAGCCAAGCTAACAAATGGTATGCTCCGACAAATATAAATCTGATGCCAGATTTTTTTGCGGAACAAGGAACTTAACACTCTCGATATGAAAATTGCGAAAAAAAAAAAAAAAAGAGCATGGTGCACTTTTAAGCACTACAGTTTCATAGGACAATCCGGGATGCGTTTCAGCGGAAACTTCGGTTGCTTACTAAGCAGCATTGCAGTTCCTGTTATAGGATACTAACGACAACAAACAAGCCAGACCTAGCGCTCGCGTTTTGTGCTTTAACAATTTGTATGTTACCTACAAGCACTACATGCACCTCCTGCTGTTAACGATGATTCTGAATGTGGACCTGCGCTCATTAGCATACTGTACTCCATGACAAACTTGCATCTAACACACACGCACACCTGTTCACAAGGTCTTATGCTAATAGAAATCGGTTCTTTACCATCCTCCTGAGTATGCTATGGTATGAAGCGCTAGGCATCTCTAAGCTGCGAGTAAGCCCTAAAAGACGCCGTAGTAGAGCTCTGGTTGAACTTCGACGGTCTGGTGGTTCTTTAAAGCACAACCAACAGCGCACAATTCACGTGTGCTTCCACATTCCAACGTTATTGAAATGCGGAATCCGCATCGAGAATTGCATACCCAGAGCCCAAAGTCATACAAAATGAAAGGAACGCCCAAGTCAGAAATCATTGTGGAGAGTCACGAACACTGGAGGTAAATCCATCCAGTTATTCCAGAGTAGAAATTATCTCGTTCTTTTTTTTTTTTTTTTTTTTGGTACGCGGGCCTTTCTTGCTTGTCGCCCGACACGCATGCACGCACAAACACAAACACACACGCAACACAAACACATACACGCAAACACGAGCGCACGCGCACAAGCACATTTCTGTCTCCGCTTCTCGATTCACGCTTGCGAGAATCACATTGACAAGGAGTGACCGCATTACAATACACTGCAGCGTGACATCGCCAGTAAGATCCGAAAAAAAGAAATCGGTGTCGATGCGCTTTCGAAGTGAATCGCTTATGGCAACTGGCGTAATTTATCTTTTATTTCCTAGCTTGCAAAGGCTCCCTTGTAGATGACAGTGGTCTCGTTATCATTGCAGCTCCGTTGTCTATCGATGAAAACAAACTTCAGTTTGACCTCGTAAATATTTTGCTCCCCGAATTTCTTTAGTCCCTTTCAGCTCTTTCCCTCATGAGTAAAACAGCCAATTAGCTGTTACCCTTTTTCTCTTCCTGCGCATCATTTTCTTTCTATTATGGCCAGTACAAGCAAGGCAGTGTTATAGGTATCTCCCTTAACATTGACACGAATGAAATTTTCTGCGGCGCTCATTCTATTGGAAAGCACACCAAAACAAATAAATGCTTTCTGCCATCCATTCAGGAAAGCTGAACATGCACGCTGAGTACGCACCAGAGCACAGCCGCCGAGTTGGCACCGCTCGACCCAAGCAAGTTCTATCTCGTAGGCTACGTTTCACGTCCTACTTTCTGCTATGCCTCGGAGAACCGTGCGCATATTTCCGCAACGAATTAGGAAAGCTGCGGAGACAGAACTGGTAGGACAGTTCAAGGCGCTTTCAGCGATTCGTTATTATATACAATGCTGCTTGAATGAAAAATGACAGACACCTCTACCCCTCTCCCCAATATGACAACCGGATATATGGAAATTTTTAATATCCATGCAAGGTATGTAAATGTACGAAACTAGAATGATTCGGATATTACCAAACAAGTATCTGATCCATAAACGAAACGCTGAAACGCGTTGTTCTAAATATAATCACTGTTGGCGAAGATAAAAGCATTCATTCCGGGCGTGATTATCTGCTCAGCTCTAAAATGTGCTGCTTTAGAGTCAACTGTTGCAATGTCACGTTGAGCAACTAATCCTCGTGCCAACTTCGCCGTTAGTTTTCTTCAATCGTGGGAAGGTTTTGCCTGGTTCTATAAATATTGGAAGAAAGGCAGGCACTCCACTGCAACAATCTGATTTTTTTTTAAATATTAAAATGATTACCGACCAAGGTCTCGCAAGAAAACAGAGTCACGTACTTATGAAGGAATTGAGCAAGTTTCGAAATGGCATGCCGTCTTACAAAATTTCAACTGAAGTTCATTTGTTGGATACATTTATATTCTCGACCAGAAATACATTTCTGGAATGGTTTTCTTCTGAGTGTAATAGGCTTTTTTGTGTTAAGGAAACTTTTTCGTTTGTTAAAATAATGAAATAACAAAAAAAAAATCATGAAAGCTGTCACGAACAAATTTTTTCTTTATTTTCTGAGCCGACATGTTACTTGCAGATAGTGGCACTACTTATACTATACTACTATATATATATATATATATATATATATATATATATATATATATATATATATATATATTTTTTCTTTGAAGAACTAGAAACAAATCTGATTTACTCACGTATATATCTGTACTCATAATTTTGATTCAGACAAATGTCATGTCTTCCACACAAGACGGAAAGCACTGTCACCCATCATTTTTCTTGAGACTGTGTGAGTTATACCAGAGAAAAAGAACCATTCATTATTTAAGTCCATTTGCATTCTTATTCCGTCTCCACACGTACTTTCGAAGCCCCGCACTGGCAGATTAGTCAAATTGGAGGCTGCAGACGTAGGCGGCTTCTGTGCTGGGACAAACCAAACTGCAAAAGCATAACGAAGTTAACTCCAGTATGAGCGTTTCATCATCATAAGCATAAAGCCACGCCTAAAACTAAGATCGCTGGAAATGTGAACTCATCAGTAGCCCGTTCTACTGTGATGTTGTTAGTCGAGACCGTGGGAGAAATTTTCTATCGTTGGAAGCGATGATTTCGCACTGAACTTGTCACAATGTCGCCGCTTCTGCTGTATAGAAAAGCCATTTCTTGCGACAACAAACTTGGCATAGTGATGGTGGTAAGAGCAGCTCTATTTAACACAACATGCTGTCGTTTGAGAAAGGACGTTAGAAAACTCCATTCGCTCATTTCTGCCGTTTTGTATAAGTCCCACTTTCTGGTAAACACATCAATCTCTGGGGTGTTGCACCCTTACGTGCGGTAAGGCGAAATCCTTGCAATTCTGTTTGATATTAGATATATGGGTCCTATGATTGGAGCGTCACTTTCCATGAAATGCATCATACATGATATACGTTGTTTCTGTTGTTTATTTAGAACTTTTCTAATACCATCTTATATATCCTGAAGCCATCAGTGTACTCTGGCATGCATTAGCCATGGCGTCATGGCTACCTAGTTACAACTGTCCCTAGTTTTACTTGTTTGTCCCAAGGTTTAAAGAATTTGTCTCTAGATTTAGAGAAATTTGTTCCTACATCCAAGGGTTTGTGCCTAGGTCTAAAAAGATTTCTTTCCAGAGCTCTCTAATATTACCAGTTTAGAAACTTCTCATAGGTCCCAGGTATAAAAAAAAAAAAACAGCGGTTTTGATTGGTCAGAATTTTGGTGTTTACAAATAGTGGCGGTACCGCGGCCATTTAAAGAAACAGCGTTTTCGGTTCACAGGATTATGTCATGGCGCTCATGCAGCCAGAAAAACTTTATTCTAAGGTACTTAGACTATTCCGCGGGGAAAAGTTTTTTTATTGCCGCACATATGTCTCATATACAGTCATGTGGTATTTTAAAACGTTGTCGACGATGTTTCATAATATGTGTAATGATACAGTTTACACGAATGGAAAGGAAACGACATTGAGTGTGTGGTGCAATTTTCTTGCGTGAATGTTATAAAACCCTCAATGATCCGCACCCACTGAGGTGTATGTATTGTTAATTAAGGTATCATTTGTTTTTCGTCTCCTCCCCATGGTTTCCCCATGGCGCTGACATCTCTCTGTCAGTTCTTGCGATGGTTTCTCAATATTCGACACCTCTCGTCATATCCGCACAACTTAATCACTGCTTGCGATCTTGTGCTTGAACCTCTGTTGATGGCGTCACATGTGGCACAATTCTGCACCTTATAACACCACCAAATTTGACAAGTCATCCAAATTGTTTTACAAAGTTCTGGTAACTTCTGCTGATGGAAGCAACTTTCGGTGCGCCAGAACTGAATGATGTGCTGTGCTCCTGCCCCTCATTGTGACGTTTGAAAACATACTTTACACCACGCGACCTTCGCAAGCTTGACAGGAGAAATCACGATTTGCCAACCAAACTGCCGTTTTTAGAAAGGCGCTTCCGCATAAACAATGCTGCCACGTCATTACTTCCTCCTTCCTATTTTGCAGCACAAAAATCAATATTGGCCGCGCTGGTTGCGTAACGTGGTTTGACAATAAACATGGTCGGAAAGCCGTTTACCGAATTCCTCTTGACGCCCCTCTCGTTTCGCCTTGCTGCAGTCAAGAAAGAAGGTATGGGGGAAAACAACTTACTTGAAGTACGTGAAGATGAAGAGCGTCACGCACAGGGCGACCAAAGATATCAAGGAGAAGACGAGAAGGATGTAGCTCGCTATGGCAGGAATGTTGCTGGGTCCCGACTGTGAAGGTAGAAGGAAGGAGAAGGGGGGAGGGGGGGGGAGATAGATAGAGAGAGAGAGAAAGGGAGTACTGATCGATATCAGTGACTCTAAAGCCCGTTTTCTTTGGCCCAGCATGAGCTTTACATGAAGAATAAAAAAAAAACATGATTGTGCTGCAGTAGGTGACAGTTATGTATTTCTTTGTCCGACACGTACGAAGAAGCGTTCAATTAGAGCGGGGCTGACATCGAAATAATATTTGCTTTTCATAACACCATTTTACACACATGGGCTGGTGGAGATTGTTCAATACACAAGTCGGCAATGAGGTCTATTGTCATTGTAGACAATGAGCACTTCGTGCAAGAAGCCATACATATGCAACAATAGACACCCGACAAGCAGCGTGCGGGAAGACGAGGATTGTTAATGGCAGCCGAGCCTTCTCGCCGACAGTAGAAGTGTATACACGCACACATTCAGGATGTGCAAAGCTCCGGGTCGCACATTTCCATAGATATTGACGTAGGTGCGCGCCGTCGGTTGTCCTTCTTTCTTTCGGCTTGGAGCAATACGCAAATCAAAAGAGGAGAAATCGTACGAAATTGTATGCCCCAAAGCGCCGGTAAGCCAAGTCGACTTCTTTCCAACGCGAGCACGTCGATCCTCCGTCGCAGTTTTAAAGGTTCCGTGAGGGTAGTCAAAAAAACAGTAGTTTTTAATTCCATACAAGCAAACAGAGAACTTTTCACGTGAGAGAGTACCGCGGGTAAAACTAATGCAAAGCAGACTACATGCGCTCGTTTCACTTCTTTCGGCGAATCAGTTTTTCGCCCTTGTCTGAAGAAATCTATACGATATCACTACCGACTGCCAAATGGTTCTGAAATGTACACACAAAATGTCTAAATGTCATCTTTTCAGCTCGTTTTGATACACATACTGCTCAATATTCGATCAAGAAATCGACATATAACACGCAAAAGAAAGCGGTCCTTATCTACTCGATGTTACTCTATGTTCGTGTTCGGCCTCAGTAAAACACGCAGATATCCGGCCAGCCAGCAACATCTCAGTGGGATAGAGTCAAGCTAAAAGGTTATTCGGGGCACTTAAGTCTGCTTGCGTGCGATAATGCAAAGGCATTTGTGCCCGAGTTTGGTTCTTTGGGGCCTGTTGCTGCTTTTGTTGATGCTAACGTTTGTGCATGGGGATTCGCTCCTGCCCTGGTTCAACTCTGCCATGTGTTGTTAACCACCAACAGCGTTTTTTAAGACAACTGTGCATTCACTAGACACGCCTTTACTCAGCTACAACTGCTAAGCGTCGTGGCGGACTAACACTGGCTGATCATGATGTCCCTATATACATATTCATGTGCTTTTCATGTTGTGATTAGGGTTGCTTTTGTAAAACATTGTGTGTCAAATTCAGACGATAAAGAAAAAAAAAAGCGTCGTGGCGGAGTGGCACCGTCCCCGTCTCACACGTGGCACGGATGTGCCTGTAACTTGGCATCGGAGTAGCTTAACTCATCACCCAAGGGAGATGGAAGGTTCGATTCCATTTCACCTACCGCATCTCAAAGGTGAAGCTTTAAATTGCAGCTCCTGCTATATCACGTGGTTTCGTAACGTCGCAAAACCTGCTGACCAATCAGTGCCCGGTCGTGTCACCTGCCAACTGCCACCTGCCAGGGGCATGCCTGTTAGTTTTGAGAGCCATACCCTCCAGAAAGCAAAAAAAAGTTGAAGGACCCTCTAGTTCCACCTTTAAGGGTATGTCGAATAGCGGTAATGAATCCCGTCCGCGGCTCCTCTTAGGGTTCCCCGTTCACGCGCACTCAGTTGTCTGATCGAATAATTACAAATTCTTTATTTTGAGCGTCAAATATCTCACACATTCTGATTACCATCAGTCCTTAGCTACTACGCTATTCAGTTACCGGTAGTAAGCGGCCACCCAACAGATATAAAGACCCGCTCTAACCAAACCGTACCAACGTGCCTGCATGGCCTAGACGTAGCGTGCTTGACTGGGAACCCAAAAGCCCGAAATGGGTAATTCCTATACTACCCTCCCAGTTCAAATGAACAACCCGAATTGGCAGCTCCTCGAAACTTTGTGACAACATGTAATATCGTTACAACACAAAACCCATCAAAGAATCAGTGCTCGCCGATGCCACCTGCCAAGTGCCACCTGCCAGAACCATGTGCGTGATGTTGAGCTCACAACGCCGTATTTTCTGGAGATTGGGCTTTTAATTCTATCGAGTTAAGAAGTAAGAAATTTGAAGGCTGAAGTGTTACAGGGCAAACATGTGTGATATCAGAATACTTTTCGAACATATCTGTCACGTAGAAGGCGGAACCTCTGGCAAAAAAAAAAAAAACGCACACACACACACACACACACACACACACACACACACACACACACACACACACACACACACACACACACACACACACACACACACACACACACACACACACACACACACACACACACACACACACACACACACACACACACACACACACACACAAACATAAGTAAAAGCGCTAATAAGCCGACGAGAACTGAAGGAAGCGTTTTCCTTGCTCATTATGCACAGGTCACTAGCCAAATTAAGATCGTGCATCTTTTTGTGTTTTCTACCTTGTTTTTCTTCTTCTTTTTTTTTCAAAACAAGCCCAGGAGAGGCAGAGTTAGTTCTGTCGCACAGCAGCTACATGAATAAAAATATTTATATTTCCCAAACATGCGAGCCAGTAATGAAAAGAGATGGCGTAAAGCGATTAAAGCGTAAAGTTAACGCTGGGCGCCGCGGATAGCTGAGTGGAAAGTGAGATTAAAAGCCCGGAATGCAATAACGAGCCGATTAGCGTCGCCACCCATCTCGCACTCTTCCCTTTATTGGCTCTACGTGCTCGTGTGCTCTTCTTTTGAGTTTCACAGCTCGTTTGTGACTGTGGGCTAGAAAACGACGGTTAATGCCGTGGCTGCCACTTTGGGGAGCTATGTCATTTATAGTGAACTTGGGATATCAGGGATGTCTGCGCTGTAAGAGCTGCTAAGAGTGGACCGCTCCATGTTTAATTACGTTAAAAAGCATAACGTATGAAATTAGGTAGAGACACTTACTAAACAGAAACTTCTAAAAAGCCTGAAAAAAAAATAAACTCATGACATTAAAGCACGGCACTTTATATACAGAAAGTGGGCATCAAACTTTGCGACGATGCACACAGTGAAAAGAAGATACAACGGGGTGAAAGCAGGGCCCAGTTTTTGAGACTGACCTGCGGCAGTAGCTCCAAGCACTCGGTGTAGTTGGTCCAGTTACCGTGAAGCCAGCTTCCATTGCTTCCGCATTCTCGGTGCGCTTCTGGAAAGAGAACACGCAGCGCCGGGCTCGTGAGGTACCAGTAAAGGTTCGAAAAGAGAGACGTTCGCAATGACAACCTTAAATATTTACACTGATTAGCGGCTAGTTGCTTTTTGCGTTAATTTTTTTGTGAGCATTATAATTACACTACTCTGTAAAATATGGAAAACATGGTCGCCCTCCTTGACAGCTGTAGGTTGGAAAATCAACCTCGGGTATAGAACTCCGGCTTTTCATTCTTTACTCAGAAAATGAAGAACCCCGTGCATTAACTTTTCACGAACGGCTCCATGTGCAGCATTCGTCGATGACAAAAAAGTAATTTAATAGTTGTTTTTTTTTTTGCACCTTTATGTCGGCTCTCTTTGTTCATAGGTGCGTAAGTGGTTCTCTAAAATGAGTTTTCATAATGACTAACCTCTCCTTCGTTTAAATACATCTCTGGTGGATTGATCACCGCGCCCCCTTTGTCTGAGTTTATTGGAGCGCTTTTTTGTGTGTGTGTGTTTCTTGGCTTTCAATCGATTTCTCCCTACCGGCAAAGTTTGCGTTCAAATCGCCTAAATTATTCCTTGGCTTCGAACGACTTTCTTCAGTTTTCAGTTCCCTTTTTGGCGAACAGAGGGAGGCTAATTTCGGGATGATTAATTATACTACCATTAACCTTCTCATCGTTATTGGAACTAAGCAATGAAATGTATTTCAGAAACTAGATTTCTTAAACTCAGTTTAATCTTTCTTCCTCCAGTCGAAGGAGCCTAACTGATGGTTTTTTTTTTTCTAACTTTCCTCTTTGTTTGAACTTCGTACTGTGAGATAATAATCTAACTATTTTTTATTATTCGTACATACATCTTACCATTATTGAGCTGGCAACAATGTATGCTACGTTGCTTACTTTTTACAAATATTTCTCTTTCTAGCTCACCTAAAACCACATGCAATGCAGTTAAACTCGACGCCAAGAGTGCGCAATATATTCATCTGCATTGTCACATAACTCACAAATATGTCGAACTCAAAAAAAAATTATTTTTAAAACTAGAACTGCACATTTAATAATTCATCCGGTATAATTAGTCTACAGTCAAAACATAACTTAAAAAAAATCATTGTACCTTAACTTTTGTAGCGCTTTCTTCATTTCGACGTCCCTTTTGTGAGCAACCAATAATTCTTCGTATTTCGTGGAGTGAAAAAATGTGTAGCTCTAACAAATGAAAGTTCTGTGCATAAAAACCAAAATTTATTACATAGTATAATAATGTATCACAAGGAGTGTCACTCACCGATTGGCCTTTGACAGCTATTTGAAAAAATGACGGG
Organism: Amblyomma maculatum; assembly: GCF_055883805.1. Taxonomy (NCBI): domain Eukaryota; kingdom Metazoa; phylum Arthropoda; class Arachnida; order Ixodida; family Ixodidae; genus Amblyomma; species Amblyomma maculatum. The sequence continues at coordinate 9,914,666 of NC_139345.1, forward strand.
TATATCTTTTCGATGCGCGATGCATAAAGAATTAAAGCTTCGAATTCATCAAGCGGTATGAACGCACCTCTCCGGCCTAAGGCTAAAATGTCTGACTCAAGGTGCGAGAGTACGAGGGTTCGATTCCCACCCCTCCCTACAATCTCGGGGGAGCTTCCCGATTTCGCAGCTCCTCAACTCAGCGAGGTCATGTGATCTGGTGGCATCGCACAGTCGCCCACACGGTCCCCTTCCCCGCCAACTGCCACCTGCCAGAGGAACCAACGTAATTTTTCGAGGCTGCGATGCTTCGATAGGTTGGCGCTGCCGATAACATGGGACTTTTGTTTTTGTAAATGCTTGACTGGATTAATGCAAATCATCCCTCAATAGTAATAAATATCGACTCATTGATGCCCTTGACACATTCACAATACGTAATGGCTTGTTTCACTAGTTGAGAACAGGTTTCGGTTTTTTTTTTTTTTTTCTTAACGGAAAAGCCTTTTTAGATTGATGGTGAATGCGAGATATGTCTGCGAGTTCCATTAAATGTGTTTGCGAGATGTACCAGTGAGATTCAGCGAGATTCCGCGAGATGTGTCGGCGAGATCTCGCAATAAGTTCTGACGTCAACGTAAGTTACCCGAGAAAGACGTCGCAATAGGTTCGGACGACGAAGCAAAAACAAATAATGAAATTATAACAAGCGCACAAATACGTAATATACAGGAAGAGTAGGAGAAGTAGACAGAATACGAAAAAGAGAAGAATCTGTAAATGTTTTCGTCATTAAGCTTTTAAGCGAAGCTTAGTGCAATCCTATAATTTTTTACGGATGCAATTTAATGTGTTTTTTCTTTCCTCAGCTTTACAAGTCAGGCAGTCTACCAAGCTGCATGCTCAACGTGTTTACTTTGTTAATCCCGCGCGCGTAGGTCGCATTCAAAGGTTCACAGCTTTACGTCTTCGATGAAAATGAAAGCGCTTTTTTTTTTCTTGTGCTAAATGTGCAGCTTTACAACCTCGTGCAAGCGAAAAGCAAAGTTTTATTTTACTCAGGTTAATCCAGTGATTAAAACCTTTCACAAACTGCGTTTCCAAGAAAGTAACTTAAGAACAATTTTCTTTGCGCAGATTTAGCGCTTCACTGATCTTCCCGCCATATAAAGCTGCAGCACTGCAGTAACTTAGTGTGTGGCTTACTTAACTCAACTCTTTCATCCCATTTAAATCAGCTAATGGACACTCTCTCCTTCCGATAAGCGCAACAAACACGCGAGGCTTCTCTTAATCCTTGGCTCCCGCTGGTACCGATGCGGGAAAGCCTAGGGGAAGAGAACCGTGCTTTCCCTCTTCTCTTCAGCAGAGCTCCGACCTTAGCGTGCTATCGCGAGGGTCGGCGTTTAGGGTAAAAAACTGCAAGCAAGCAGTGAATTTATCGGCCGCTCGCTTTCATGAAATCATTAAGTACTCGAGGCTGAGGTGGTCGAGCACTCAGCTGACTGATAATTAAGCGCTGGCCTTGTGTCAGCCCTTTCTATGGACGGTAAATAGCACACAAATTTTATAAATTATGAATTGTCGCCAGATTCTGAACATACCTTTGGTGTGGTGATCATAGTGAGTGAAATTAAGCCACGTGAGCTAATTATAAACAAGCCCTCTTATTGGCTTGTCAACTGACATTATCCCTCAATTTTTGTTCATCTTAAAGCCCTAACTGGAGGAAGGCCCTCAAAAGGTGTAATTCCTGTTCCGATAATCTTTCTTGGAGGAATTCCTATCACTCAAGTCGACTCTATCCGTATTTTTGACCCAAACATCTCGAAAGATGGCGCAAGCACTGTTACTCAAGCGGCACACCTGGCACGCCGCGTGGCCAGCAGAATACACGGCATCTAAGTACAACCGTCCGCATCATCCAGGCTCTCAACATAACCCGCATAACATATGGAAGAACATATTTGGATCTATAGAAAGCAGAATACAAAAAACTCAACACTCTCATCCGCGAAGCCATCAAAATCAGAATGGTTATATCCGAATGCGTCTTGATGCAACGCCTCCTTCACCTCGGCGTTCACAACACGTGGGGAGAGCTTGCCGAGACCTACAGTCAAGCACTTCGAATGCTTAATAGCAACAGAATCGAGACGTACAACATTCGAGGAACTGGGACGCAGAGGTGTAGAACAAAAATGCACCAGACAGCGAAACTGGACGGAATCAGCTGATAAACCACTGTAGTCGCCCCCTCCCCCCCCCCCCCCCCCTCGGCTTTCGAAATATGCATCCTATGTAGCATTTCACATTTACAGAAAATATATATTCAACTGTTCAAGCAAATGACACTGACGCAGCAAGAGAGGCAGCAATTGTATTAGCCCTCTCGAGGGACAATGGACATTTCATAATCATAATTCGCAGGCTTCATGCAGGAAATGCAAAAACAGAAGAGTTTCCAGCATAGCACTTTGAATCCTTCGTCGCACCACAGTACACAACCTCCAGGGCACTTATATTGGGTGGACTCTGGGACACACCCACCTGAGGCTGGAAATGAGGCTGTCAACTCCTCAGTCGGAGCATACGCTAACGAGGCACTACTCTCACAGTTTTCGGAAAATCCAGGAGTATCTAAGAATTATACTGACATCCTCCTGCATTAGACTTCGCAGGCGAAAATATTCCCCGCCCACAAGAAACTAACGAAAGGAAGCAGGCACGCTCCGAAAAATCTAACCGAAAGTCACGTTACAGCGCTTTACTGCACAGGATCTCGCCCGCCCCCTAAAGATATGAATGCGCCTTCTGTAGCATGCGAAGCTCGCTACAACATATGGATATGGTTTGAGGATGCAAGGGACCACATGGTACCATAACGCCCAGAGATATAACCGAAGTGCAGTAGGAGACCGAGTTGTCAAGCCACAGCTTGCATGATCAGCATCGCGCTAAGACGTTGTCTCGGGTCTATGGCTTCCTGGACTTCCAAATCTATGAAGCCCACTTGTGGCAAATAATTCACGCTGCTCTAAATAAAGCTTACCTCTCCTTCTCTTCCGATCTCGTCCGATTCAAGGCCATCGATAGCGGCCGTGAAAAGAGATAACGCAAATAAAACCAGCTACAAGGTTGACATAATGTGAGCCAGAAACTAGAACCAAGGCAACGATTTGGACAGAATCTAAGCCAGCTGCTTGGGAAGCTCAGGAAAAAACTTCCGGCAAGTATACTGCAACCTTTGAAAAACAATAAAGACTCTTTTGAGTCTACATTTTGGCAAGTGAAGCCTCTCCCCGCTTTCGCAACACCCACGTTCTGCCACAACTCTCGCGTAAGTGTGAAACTGATTACTTCGTGTGTGAGCCCATAAGCATTGGCTCGAAATAGCTCTCCCGAAAGGTAATGCATTTCCGGCTGCCGTGTGATACGGTCGTCAGCGGATATCCCCTTGGACTCATTCGAGTTTCCGCGGGAGAAGCTCCCTGATGCTATGTAGTCCCATCACTGGTGTGCTTCCACAGCAGCTCTCGTAGTATTACTTAAAACATGTCATGAAATACCGGAGAAAAAAAGTTTTCTTGGTTTGTAGTTTGTTTACATTCTCCTCGGGCATTTCTCTGGCCATTTCCAAGCTCCGCGACAGCGCCTTCTCGCAACCTCTGACGCGTTTAGACGCAATCATTCTTTCCTCCATACGGGACAGATTTCAGTTGGATCGTATGTACTTACACGTTATTTTAAAGTGCTTATATTTGTTTACATCTGATACACAAATAAAATAAGGCTCTTTTAGAGCGCGGGTGTCGTGTACGTATACTTTCCGAAAGATCAAAGGAGGAAAAGACACTTTTTATATATTTTTGTTTTTTATATTGATATTGAAATAAGCCTCATGAGGCCAAGAAAACGCGGTAGGATTCCAACAGCACCATTTTTCCTACCCCAACTCTAAAAGGATCAGCGGAAGACCGAGACATGCATACTCAGTTAGGAGCTGCAAGGAAAAAAAAAAGAGAGAGAGAGAGAGCAACCTGCTTTAGAAAAAAATAAATACGAACCCTGTCGGAAAAAACTACAGAAACTTTTCTGATGTTATGACAGATATTTCTGTGCGGTTTTTGACGGGAAACCTATTGTGACAACAGAACATTCTGTAGTAACATCAGAAATTTCTTTAGCTACAACAGAAAAGTGCTACACAACCAAAGACAACAGAAATATTCCAAAAAAAAACTACAGAACTACAGAAAAATTTGATGGTTACGGCATAACTACAGGATATTTTGTCGTATTTTTGACAAAGTTCTGTAGTTTGTTTCGACTGGGAACTCAATTTGCACTGCTGCTCCTCGAAAAAATAAAGCATAATAATATAAAACAGAGGAATATCGCCCAATGTGTTCCTTAGCCGGAAGCAGCAGTGGCAACCTTGAATTGAAACGATCGCTTTATCGAACGGTTGCCGCGCCCGAAATCCTCCCTCCCTACTATGCGGAAAGCATAGCTATGTGTTCCCTCTGTTTTTCGCGTAGAAAAATTTACAAAACACAAACAAACTAAAAAGCCTATAAATCGGCAAGATAGGACGACCATATCATGAAAAGAATCGGTTAAACGACCGATGGCGTCCTCGATGTCATGATCGCATTTATCTGGGCAAGTTCCGACGCCTGCTCGCCGGAGAAGGTTCTCATTCCGTTTGACGCCGTGCAAGGGAGAAAGCTGCAGCTGTGAAATCACACATATTTGTGCGCGATTTAATTGATGCACGTCGTCTTTTCTGTTTGCCCCCGCTGTAGCGTTGAGTGTTCGATAACTGTCAGACTAGGAGTAAAAGCCGCAAGCAAGTGGCATAAAGATATTCAATGATTTTTGGTTTTGGTTTGGTTTGTGAGTTTAACGTCCCAAAGCGACTCAGGCTATGAGAGACGCCGTAGTGGAGGACTCCGGAAATTTCGACCACCTGGGGTTCTTTAACGTGCACTGACATCGCACAACACACGGGCGCCTTGCTTTTCGCCTCCATCGAAAAGTGGCCGCCGAGGTCGGGATTCCACTCGAATAACAGTCGCACTGAAGTGCCCGCCGCCTTTTATGTCACAGGTAAGGTCAAATCAGAAAAATTCACTTCGGAAAATCTTTTCACCTCATACAAGGTGGAACCAAGTCTGCTTTGCTTCGAGCTTACCTATATAATAGTGCCGAGATGCTGCAGGTGCGTTAATTTGTTCATGCATCCTTCAGCTTTTATTGACGGACGTGAGCGACGGTATTGGCAGACATTGGCGACGTGGACTCGTGCCCACTGAATCAGACGGGGAGCATAGGAAAGGTGTAATATGCTTGCTTTGCCTGGATCTGCGCTTCAAAGAACAAGTCGTCTTGCCCTCTCCTTCGTACGCCATAATTTCACAGCGTACTTGTTTGGGTTACTCAACCCTGAGGCAGAAGAGCAACGCAAAGTCATTGGTCTTGCCCTGACCGCTGCCTAGACTCAAGAAATTCAAGCCGATGGTTAGGGGAATGAATGGAAGTTTAGGCTAAAGCCTTCTTCATCGTTATTTTTGACGAACGTAAATAAACGTTCTCTCTCTCTCTCTCTCTCTCTCTCTCTCTCTCTCTCTCTCTCTCTCTCTCTCTCTCTCTCTCTCTCTCTCTCTCTCTCTCTCTCTTCGGTTTGATTTGATTTATCAGGTTTAACATTCCAAATCGACTCAGAATTCGAGCATCCCACAACGGTGACTTTTTACCATAAGAAGAAATACATTAAAAAAAAACTAAACTGGAACAAGAACATCTAATGCTACGAACACATGGAGGTTTCGCCTTCCTAGCTGTCACTGTCTGAGCAGCTGACATGTGAAATGGACGTGTCGAAGAAAATTATTGATGGTTTCCTGCACTTTGATCTGAAGAGGAGTTTATGAGAAGCCTAATCTAAATTAGGAGTGATGCAGTAATTGAATCTGCTACCAGGCATTGGTTTCAAAAGCTCACGTTGAAAGATAGACCTCTTTATTATGCACCACGTTTCGGGCACACATTTCGGATTATAAGGCTCTAAAGGCAGCCGTAGTCAAGGACATCAGCTAAATATGGACTGAGCTTGCAGTACACTCACAGGTTTTCTTTCTAATCACCAGACATCTCCTGTTAAATGGGAGGGCGTTCGATATGAGCAAGTGAGTACTTCACGTCTGCCCCCTGGAATACGTAACGATGAGTGACGAAAGCCTATCTCTTGCAGTTCTTCGGCGCTGCAATGCGTTCATTTTCGACTGAGTGCTCATCCCTCATGAAAGGTGATTTTCTTATGTAGAATCAAACATGCCCGACATTCGTTGTCGCCACAGCACCTCTCACCTCAGACCGGGAGACCTTTACACACAAGCAAGGGCTACATTTCTGACAAGGGCAGAGGTACAGGCGATTTAGTCAGTGATGTTTAGGTTGGTCACATCACGACAGCCCGAACACGAGAACCAGAACACGTGTTGGCACTGTCTTTTTCGCACTTAGAGAAATCATCTTTTTGAACTGTGAAGCAGCAGCACCTGCACACGCGTCATTAAGACGTAATGAACATTTTGTACTTCACGTCCGCGTCTATTTTCATTGCATCTTTGATTTAGATTTCATTGTCGCCTTTTGTTCCGTCGCTGCGTAATGTCGTTTTTTGTGGAAGGTAGGTGGACCTGTTTTGAGGGTTCGGGGGGGGGGGGGGATGGAACGAGGGGAAGGTAGGTGAAAGTGAGGTGAGAATGGTGGAACAAGGGCGATTAGAGGATAGGCAGTGGAGAGGTAGCTGGTGAGCGGTGCTCCTGGGGAGTGGATGTAGACTCCTTGTTTGGGCTGAAGGCTTCGCTTGATCAGACACTGGGTTTCCTGTGATGGGGAACGGCTGAGGTAGTATGACAGCAGCAGTGCAGAAAGCTAGAGTCGTCGTGTGACTGCATATATTAGGAGCCCTAGAATAATGTAAAATGGAAAATAAAAAAAAAAGATGCGAAGGCACAGGGAGCAAAAACAAGGCAGGGAACGGCTCCTATTTGTCGGTGCGCTTTGCAGATCCTTGTTGGTGCAGATGGACATTCCAGCGACCTTAATTACTCATATTTTACTTCTGCCTTCATTATCCCACTCACACTATTAGCGTGGAGAAGTAAGCTTGTATATAATATAGTAAACGTACCGGAATACATATAAAGACCCACGTTAAACAAGCCTCACGAACGGGCCTGTTCGTGTTAGGAGAAGCGCCTTGGATTTCAATCTCGCCTGCCCACCTCAAATAAGCACGATATGACACCATCTGCCAAATTGTCCATATCATGCGGTCTTCTGGCACCACACAAGCCGACTACTAGTCGGTGCACGGTCACGTCATCTGCCAACCAGCACTTGACGCCCGTGATTTTTCGCTCACAACTTCTACGCCGGCTTTTCTGGAGAACATGGTGAAAAAAAGTGAAGAGCTGAATGAAACAGCGAGAAGAAAAGTGGATACCAAAAGGAAAAGAGCGTGGAAAGGAGATGACAGGCGGGAATAAGGAGTTCAAGCAAATAATAAAACAAAGAAGACGAGAACCTGCTTGCAGCGCTTGCTCGGTTAAAAGAAGCTTTTAACCACAAAAAAGTAAGAGGTGAATGTCAAGGTCACGCACATTTGTTCAATAAAGGAACAAGCCCGCAACGGTTCGTCATGCCCTCCTCGAGTCTGCCATCGGGGTGTTGTACCCGTCTTCCCCATGCCTCAATTTCCACAGAGGGAACAACCTACCGATCAGTAAGGAAAGACAAATTTGCCGACAGAACGACCATCCGAGCTGATGATCCAGGACTGACGTACCGCCACTGGGGATGCAACATCTCATGGTTGTTTCTTACGACCTTTTCCTTCGCGATGTTCTCCTGTTGCTATTTATCTAGTGTGGTCGTCTCCTGAGCCTATATTCATGTCGGCTTTCGCCTCTGTGGATACTGAAACCGTATCTAGGTCAATCATTCCTCTCGTTCGAGGTACGCGATTAATCTCTCTTTTCTCACGACTTACCCTTACGTCATTCAGTCCTTTCTCCTCTACCGGTATTCTCGGCATGCAGTTTATCATTCAATGCCGCGTGCGTCGTTTCAATAGCGTGCGCGCATGCGTTTTAAAAGCGCGTGCACTGTGACTCCACCTATCGGGCAAATTTTAATAAAAAGAGACATTAAGAATGTCGTTTCTCTTTTTCCGAGTAGGTACGCATCACTTTCGCCTAGTTTTCCAGCTATTATGCGACTTACTCACGAGTTCGAAAGCCTGGGATGCACCTATACAAGCAGTATAAGAAGCAAACTCTCAGGCCAGGCATTCCAAAGTGTTTTCTTTTAAAGCGTAGAAACACAGGGCTGAGAAAAAAGCGCGCACAGCATTTATGATTTGACAGGATCTTTGTACGTTCTGCAGTGGCATTTCGTAGCGGTCGAATCATATGCTTTAAAGTATTAATGAATCAAGAAGTTGTCAAGTACCTTATTGATCGAATGTTTTGCATCTGCATTTACTTGAGACGTTGTTATGCGGATCCGGCACCCGGAGAAAAGCTTCTTAAGAAGCAATTAAAAATAGTAAGCATAACATTTGTTGCAATTATCGCAAAAGTGGTAAGTTTATTCCCCTAACATTTGTTGCAATTAATGCCCAAACAAGAGTGAGCTGATTCCTTCAATCTGAATGGCGTACACCTTCATGTCATCGCAAAATTTATGTGCGAAAACTATATGATAGCAACGCCTGATGAGCCAGCACGTCTCGGTCTAAAAGTCATCGCATTGTGAATCCAGGTTAGCGGGTTTGAGAACAAAGTGAACCCGTGCGATGGCTTTTTGTCTTTGTGAAATATTTTAAAAGAGTAAATTGCGACGACGGATTTCAAAGGTGCAATACAGCTACGAATACATTTAGGTGGCTCGAAGCTCTTTCGTTGCTCATTTGCAGTCTCGTGCTCAGCGCATGTTACGGGAACAGTTCCCGGAGGCGCACACTTGCTTCGCAATTCCCGCTCTACGTTATACAGGGGTCACGAAATTATTATCCACTGAGGTGGAAGTGATGCGCTGCGGCAAATATGAGTAGAGGAGAGAAAAAAAAGCGAATCGAGGAGAACAACCAAAGTTTAAAACATGCAAGACCTCGTATAAAATTTTGCTGACAATAAAGAGACTGAAATTTCACGTACAGCTTAGAGTCCCGTCTTTTTCATTCTTACTATAATTACAGCACCTCTGTACCAGCATAATTCAGCGCAACTTTCGATTTGCTCCAACAAATTTGTACTTATCTTACTACCTCAATTGATTATCTCGTCCAGCCTACTTCCGTCGCTGAGACGCAGACGTAAAGCCTCGTAATTACTGTTGAAATGAGGGCTCCGCTCCTAGTTGCTTACAGCCCAGTAGCGAGGACTGTCTGCTGTATGACGAACACAAGATAGGAAAAATGAGCGCAGAAAGAAAGCTTCGCTGCCTATTTTGCTTCTCCGTCCGTGTTCCTGTCCTCGTCCTGTGGCGCCGAGTACATGGCAGGCAATGTGAAGGCAGTGCATTGCGCAGCCCTCGGAAATGAAGACTTGGTCGTCGAAAAGCGGGTAAATAAGAAGTGCGGCTTGTCTGCGACTCGCAAGTAAAAATACTTTGGCTAGAGTTTACGGGCCTTTATTTCAAAAAAAAAAAAAAAAACGAAAGAAAGAAAGAAAAAAGGCCTGGAGTGTACTTCCCCTACAGGCTGTTATTTAGCCGAGAGATGGAATTCTAGTATCCTTAGAGAGAGCCCAAATCTCTGTCACATGACTGCGTCAAAGGGCTTGGAAATTTGCTATTTATTACCTCTCTGCTTGTCAATTGTTCTGTTTGTTCTCCATTAAGTTTTCTCTGGTAATAATATCGATTCAATGGATAATTACGACGTCGATGAAAATATGAAAAAGAAATATCAAGAGCTCCAATTTTCTTTTGAGTACTATGATTCGGAGATTGGGGCCCAGGAATATTAATGCTAGTGTTTCTTTTTTTCTCTCGCCACTATGTAAGTTGACGTGCAACTCAGTGCTTCAAATGTCAAATACATATTTCTTAGATAGCTTTACAGCGACGCATTAAAGGTCTGGTGGTTAAACTAACGAGTGCAACGTGCATATTCTCTCAAGTTTTTCATCTAAGTTCATCCGTACACTATCGGCAAAATATTGCTGTCTGCTGAGTGGGGTGCGTGCGCAAAACATGTTTTTCTGTTAAGCTCTAAAGAAAGCTGAAGTGTTTTGAACAGAAAATGCGCTATACTAGACGTCTCCGAGAATCCGCGTCTTAATTTTTAAATATAAGCTGCTTGAGGTTCGAGGTCTTTTGTAGCACAATATACCGTGTTGATGGATTTCGGAAAAAAATAAAAGCCAATGATGTTACATGGTGAGAATCTGGCTCATTTCTGATGCTTAACTTGTTTAACTATTGCATTTAGGCGGCTGGTTTCAATCATATGTTCGCATCCAGTCGTTAGTAATAGCCATATAAGCTTCAAAGAGTCTCAAAAACGCGATTTCCCCCGGTGCCGTGGACAGGAGCTTCCGCATGATTTCAAATTATGGAGGGGGAGGGTAATTTCTGAAAAGGGAGGGGATGTTAAGCAAAGTAGAGAATTGATACCCATCTGTTATCAGTGCAAAAAAAAAAAAAAGAAGGGGGGGGGGGGGTGGACACCTCGTTATGAATTAATGGGGCACCTTAACAAAACCAAGCGGGTATATACTCCTCCCAGGATATTGGGGGGGGGGGGGGAAGGGGAAGTCAAAACCTGTTGAGTAAGAGAGCCGAGAGATATCACATTTCCAATGTTCTGAAAACTGATATGGTCCTCGCTAATGGCTGGCTGTAGGCCTTGCGATGAAGCCGACTAAGTGTGATAGTTAGAAAGTTGTTTATAAAAAAATAGTTAACCAGCTTACTACTCAACATTGCAGAACTTTTTTGTTGCCGGCCAGCACATGTATTATGGTACTGCAGAATCCGTCTTCATAACTCAGAAAGCTCATTAGAAAAAAATAATAAACCGCGTTCAGGTTTTAAACGGCTTGTTATCTCTGTTGTACGCCAAACTTCGGGCAAGCTTAAGCTTTCCTTACAACTCAGGTTTCCACGAATGTAGACAATAAACAGTTAATGTAAAAGCGTGCTTGCACGTAAGTATCTCCTCGAATAATCATGCAAACTATAAACTAACAGCAGCCACTAGCAATCAAATCATCCCCCCCGCACTCCCTCTTTTTTCTTATTTCAGACTGCGTGCTTTCGGGTAACCCTTCACTTATTTACTCCCATGAGCCCAAATACTTCAGATGCCAGTCGAGAAGTACGCGTTCATTCAATTTCACAACCATGCATAGTAGGCGCACGGAAATCAGACATGTACTCGCGCACGTACCAGTCTTGTCTTGTGTTAGTGAATTTTCTCGAGTTAAAGTTTAGCGCGCCTACATGATGATGTCCCCTTGCAAGGATTGTAAATGTGTTTGTAGGGCCCGTATTCTGAGTTTGCGTCGTTATCGAAGTGTCGCTATCTCACGTGACCTCGACTCATCTGATTGGTCGAAACACCGGAACTGCGTGTTACAACTGTGGAACCGGAAGAGGTGGCAACATAATGTTCTCGCGTTTCCACCAATCAGGTGGCTTCATCACATCACATCACATCACTTTAATACCTTAAAGACCCTCATTAGAGGGTATTACATAAGGGGTGGGGCGCACAGAAATGAAAAACAGAATTGGTAACATATATGTGTAAGTAAGTTATACAAATACAAGATTTTCACTGCGCAAGTACACGTGTGATTTGTTCAAGAAATAAAGATGGACATGTGATAGCTTCAGATCGGGGACATAGCGACACTTAAAATAATGACGCAAACTAGAAATACGGGCCTAGGTCACTAATTTCAGGTATCCTCAAACACGCCAAAAAAGACAAGCGCAGAAAAAAAAAAATCAGGACACGGGCTGCAAGTTCGAGTAGCAAATATGTTGTCGTTAATCCCATATCCCTTTCTTTGTGAGCTAGCTAAAATACACGAAAAACTTCCCCTCCGCATGCTAGCGAACCTTTATGCAAGCGGGGCAACTCAGTCGCAATTTTATAAGATATTTTTTATTTCATGTTTTTCCAAAACATGGGGAGATGAAAGAAAAAGCTGCTGAACAGCAGCTTGACACGCTTTCACCCCCCGTATTCACACAGACAGCAGCAGAGCGCACAAAAGACGTGTCCATACAGATCATCCATACAGAAATCATACAGTGATAAATCTATACAGTACTAACGCAATGTGAATTAACCATAACCTCCATGAAACATTGAATTAACCATAACCTCCATGAGACGGCATACATTCACGCTCAACATGACCCTGTCATTTGAAAGCATAATACAACAATAAAAAGACAGACGATATCTGAGTATAATAAATTCACTTTCTCTCAGTACAAATGTCACGAAAAGGAAATAAAAAAAAAAAGAAAGAAAGAAAGAAAGAAAATGTTTATGAAGTATAGTGCAATGAACAAAACAGAATTAAATGTTTACTGAAGCAATAAATCTCTGAACACTGATTTTGGAACATACATCAAGTCAACATCTTTTTTGGTATAAATAGTTTAATATACTTGGTACTGTCTGTCGTAGCACCTGGTCGCCATAGTTAGTTCGGCTGTACTGCACTACCCAGGGCTCAGGATGCCTAGTTGTATAAAAATGCCTGTTTCTTGTTAAGTTTGCTAGGTTAGTGACAGGTTTAACGTTCAGTTTCTTTTCATCTCTTATCATTTTACAAAGGCGATAGTTATAGAGGTTCTCCATGTTAATTAGTCTGAATTTCCTGAGCAAGCTATCTGCGGGACAGGATGGTTTGGAATTTGTAATAATCCGGATTACCTTATTTTGCATTACCGAAAGTTTTCTAACGTTTGTTAATGTTATCTTGCCCCATACTAAAAAACAGTAGTTTACGTGTGATAAAAATAATGTATGATAGATAAGCAGTCTTGTGCTAAGCGGAAATAAATCCCGATTTTTATACAATAATCCTATAATGCGAGCTAAGCTCGTTATGACGTGATTTGTATGAGCATCCCCACAGCATGTACTCTGAGAAAAATACTCCAAGAGTTCTAAATTCGCTGACGATTTCAATAGGTTCCTGGTTTATGTGCAGATAACTGTTTGATACGATTATTTTGCTTTTATCTCGAAAGATAATAAATAGCCTTAGGTTTTTGTGCATTAACAACCACTCCATTGGAAGCCCACCAAGAATTAAGTTTGCTTAGAGTACTGTTAGCGCGACTGACAAGCATTTCGTAATCATTTCTCTCAAAAAACAGGCTAGTGTCATCGGTGTAAATTATAAATTTTGGGTCATCATCAATGTTAACAAGATCATTTAAATAAATATTAAATAAATACGGTCCCAAAATGCTACCCTGAGGGACGCCGACAAACGTAGGCTTAAGTGAGGAGAAGCTATTATCTATACTAACCGACTGCATATGATTTCTAAGATACGATTCAATCAGTTTTAAGACAACACCGCGTATACCATAAAATTTTAAATTCTTCAGTAAAATACCCCGGTTAAGGGAATCAAATGCCTTTGTGAAATCTACGAAAACAGCCAGTAAGTACCGTTTTTCTTCAAGTTTTTCTAGAATAAACTCTTTTTGATGAAGCAGGGCAAGCTCAGTGGAACGGTTTTTCCTGAATCCATATTGAGATTCAGTCATAATGTTGTGTTTATCTGCAAATGACACTAGACGGCAATGAACGGCGTTTTCGAGGATTTTAGAAAAAATAGGTAGTATGGAAATTGGTCGGTAATTTGCTAAATTGTTTTTGTCGCCTTTTTTGTGCAGAACGCCAACTTTCGCGTATAGAAGCTTTGACGGAAATATTACGCTTGTCAGACAAATATTGAAAATATGGGTAAGGGGAATAGCAATAATGTCAGCCACGAATTTGATCGGGCGGACTTGAAGGTCAAAGATATCACTGGAGCAAGTATTTTTTAATTTCATGATAATAGAAAAAAAAATTCTGTTTCTGAAATTGGATTCACATAAATAGTCTCAGGACAACTGCCCCTCAAGCATTGAGTGCAGTCCCCTGATGTTGCAGGAAAGGTCAAGTTTACTAGATAGTCATTCAAAATGTTAGCTAGATCTGTACCTGAAAATTTTCTTCCATTCATAGCAATGTCATGAATTGTTTTCGACACTTGCACATTTTGGAATGTTGAACTTAGCTTTTTCCACATAACGGTCGCATTAGACGAGCGTAGGAAAAGATTGTTGAAATATGTATATCTGGCATGCTTAAGTTCCTTATTTAGTTTATTACGGTATTTCCTAAAAGCTTTCAGTAGTTCAGGATCACGTTGTTTTAGGAATGCCTCATACATCGTATACTTTGTTTTTATTTTCGCAAGTAAATCTCAATTGATCCATGGTTTTTGAATCTTCTTGTATTGGGAAATATGCCAAAGTAGGAAGCTTTATTCATAAATGTTTCTAAATAGGGCAAAAAAGTCATCAAAAGATGTGTTTGCATTATTAGATGAAAGGGCATTCTCCCAAGATACAGCTGAAAGTTGTTGACAAAAATTTTCTAGGTTGTTGGCTGAAAAATATCTTGTGAGACTCGGGAACATATTTTCTTTTTGGTGATGTGGAATGGCTACAAACACAGCTGAGTGGTCACTAAGGTCAGATGTTATCACTCCAGACATGAAATCTTTGATGGTAGAGCTAACAAGAAAAAAATCTAGAAGTGTTGAAGAGCTAGCGGAAATTCTAGTTGCCGAGGAAATAACGTTCTTGGAGTCATAACTCTCGTACAACCATGTCATTTCTCTTGATTCACGAGTGTCGGACATCATGTCGATATTGAAATCCCCGCCACAAATTTGTTTCAGCTTATTATTGATACAATATTGAAAGAGAGGCTCTACTGAAGAAAAGAACATAGCATCTGGTGGTCTGTACACTACAGAAATTACATGGTCACTCATTACAATAGTCAACATTTCACTTTCGTGGTTTGAAAATGTAAAATCAGGCAAGAGGTCACATCTGAGATGCTTTTTTGATAGCAAAGCAACACCACCACCACGGCGTAACGAGCGATTGAGGTAGAAAACATCATATCCGGGTATTGAAAAAACATTGTCATCTCTGGTATACCATGTCTCTGAAAGCATAATGATATCAAAAGAAAAGCGAAAATTGCTAAAAAAATAAATCCAAATAGTCCTCTTTATTTCTAGCAGACCGGATTTCAATATGGAAAACTTTTAAGCCTTCTAAGTAAGGTTTACCAAGGAGTGATTTGAGATCGTCAGGTGCGATATGCATGTAAATAATGAAGGTCTTTAATAAAACACTTAAACAAGCGTCATGAGGTGATTTTTAGACTTCACAACAACGGCTGTGTCGTCTTCTTTCCGTCTGACGAGGACTTAGCCACCACTCTGCCAAACATAGCGATAGTTCATGTCGCGTGCCCATTGCTTCGCTTCCCAAAGGAGTGTTCGTGTTTGCTTAGTCAGATTGTCTTGGAAAAACACATTACCATTTTCATCTACATCCTTCAGTTTCTTTCGGTTACTGGACCAGTTATCACGGACAGCTTGCTGAGCGAAGCGAAAAATGATTCCAGGTGTCTTATCGGGTTTAGATGGCAATCGGTGTATTGCAGTGACGTCACCAGCTGCAAGCAGGGGAAGCTCAAGAGAGGCCGCACACGCGTTCACTTTAACAAGATCTTCATGATTTGTTTTCTTTATGCCGTGAATTTCCAGATTTAGCTTCCTGTTATGTCTTTCAAGTTCATTGATGTCTTTCTTGATGTCCTCAATCTGTCCCCTGTTTTGGTTATTCTCGAGTTCCTCGATCTGCTTCTTCATGTCTGCCAGTCTATTGTCTTTTTGGCTAAGCTCGGCGAGTGCTTTGTCAAACTTATCGGACATTGCCTCAACACTGTGTTCCATTGAAATTACAGTGTCTGAAAGCGACTGCACCTTTGTCTGAAGTTCGGCTATAATAGCAATTTTGACCCCTCGACAGGCTGGACAACGCCATTGTTTTCGGGCTGATTCTCCCCTTGTTCTGAAAGCACGTGACTACGCCTAATGCTTGCTACAAGCAAGATGTTCAACTGACAAAAAGAAGACGCTGAGATTAACATGTTAAGTGAATGGAAATGACAGAGTATGGAACAATCACATACGAGGGGTGGTCGCAGTAGATGTTGACAGATGAATTCAATAAGGAAGCCTGTGATGTTTTGATCACACGTTGAGAAAAGATGAACACATTGCGATTGAGGCGACTAAAATATATATGCTCAAGGAAATAGGCACCAGGGGAGGATCTAGAAGGAAGTAACCAGACATTGTAAGCAAGATCAAGACGTGTAGAAGCACCGGACAGAATTGATAACTAATTGATAGCTAATGATAACTTGAAGTGAAGGCAGTTTATTATGAAAAGCTAACGCATTTATAAATATGGCAAGCGACAAATAAGACGAATAAGTAAGGCTGATAAAGAAGTTTTTCATGTTGCCATTAACATGCATAAGAAACTAACTAAGCAAGGAAGGACGTAGGCTTCCTTTATTAAGCCCCATGAATGCAGGCGAAGATTGCCCACACAGGTCTCTCAGAGGTGCGCAAGCTGCTCGACAGAGTCCGAGAGGCAGACTAAGTCATTGCGACCCTGAAGTAAGAACGATCACCCGCACGATTCCGGAAACCAAACGAAGTTGATTATCTCTCTCTCTCTCTCTCTCTCTCTCTCTCTCTCTCTCTCTCTCTCTCTCTCTCTCTCTCTCTCTCTCTCTCTCTCTCTCTCTCTCTCTCTCTCTCTCTTTCTCTCTTTGGTGTCCTCGATTCTCAAGGCTGGGCCTCAGCAGTCTAGCGGGGTTATGTGGAATTAGTTGAATACGCAAGCATTGAGCGACAGAAATGTTTTTGAGCTTTCAATGCTTCCCGTTCTTTTGCCGTTCCCAATGCCCCTTGTAGTTGAGTTCCTGATGGCACTATAGCCAGGAGGAAGATAACCAAATCAGCAACACAGCCAACGGGAGCGCTGCTTTGACCAAGGAAGGCAAAGAGTCGATACAGGCATTGGCAAATCGAGCCCGGCCTGGCGCAATTGCGACATTATGTTGCAGAGACCCTCGACACACTCTTCTTGCAGGTCCCATCGAAAAGGCTAATTCATACAGAGAGCTCGCATCAGGCAGAAAGAATCGCGTGCCGGTGATATTATGGGGAAAAAGAGGGAAGAAGTAGACTCATGGATTCTCGTAGAAGCAACGGACCTTGAAAGACTGGACACGCGCCAGAGACAACACGCTATAGGTACCGAGGCGCGCAGGCCTTGGTTCACTCCCCTCACAGCAAAAGACGAAAGACGGCTTATAGCTGAAGGGCACTGAGTGAATGCCGATTTGAATGGCTACGCAGCAAAGACCTAGGGGCTTGTGCTTTCCGCCTCCTTCTAGCGTCCAAAAGAAAAGATAAATGTGTCAACAACAAGAGAGCGAGATTCTTGACAGCGACAAATCGGCTGTTTACTCCCAACAATTCAACAACGGGTGGTGGTATAAACTTAAGCTTCCATAAAGGCTAAGCGATACGAATGCAGTATATTGAAAAAGAAATTCCAAACTGCTAATGTAACTTTCTAAAGAAGAACCAATCATGCGAAGCGCTATAGGTCCAAGGGATACAAAGGGAAAAAAAAATGCTTATAACTACTGCCCTCCGAATGACAGGGACACTCGCTTTCAATATATGCTTCTAATGTGCCTTCTTTCTTTCGAAACGAAATGATTTAAATGCCTTTAAAGCCCCCCGCCACCCCCCACCCCCCCTTTCAAGAAAAAGAAAATGAGACGAGTTATTAGCGCGGTTTTGCCGGGGCGTCGAAGAAAGGCGAGAAGTTGGCAGCTTTGAATCCGGCAGAGCTCTCAAGGACACCAGAAAAGAAGCAATCTTCCCTCTCCCAAATAGCGATGGTTTTCGGCGCTTGCTGCGGGCAAGCTCGGAAATCCTAGGAGAATGCCGTCAGAAACACCTCGTCAATCAGCCTCTACATGCCACCGGGGACCACCCGCGATTGCTTTCCAGAACAACTTCCCGCTTCTCCCTACCTTATTCAGATGATACTTCGGGACGATAGCGATGAAATAAAAGAATTGTCGCCTGCAATAAGCTGAGCATGAGAAAAAAATGCCATTCGAAAGGCAAAGTTTCAATAAGGATGAAAACAACGTTCTTACAAGGTCTAGTGTCACTTCCAATGAAATGAAAAAATGTTCTCCCTACTTTAAGATGTGGTTCAACCTTTTAATTAGAAGCCAGTAATTTGCGCACTGCCACTTCAACTTTGTTTAAAAGCATTCTAGAACGCACAGATCGATTCAGAACGTACAAAATGTTCCGCTGCGCTCTTTTACATCCGCGGCGCATCTGTTAATCATAGTGATTTTCTAGGAATACGCAATTAGCACACGTCCACAGGGCAATGCGCTCGAACAGACTTCTAGCAACACCAGCCTAGCTCAATTTCAAACCACACAGCCCGAAAGCTACCATCTTCGAGTAAACTGAAATATATGGCTGCTGTATGGCGAAATATATAGCTGAACTTCCTGCTTGACTGATTCTGTTCATAAGTGACGGTTTTCGCAGAGAAGTCCTTGGGAAGCTCTAAACAGCGTCCTTGGGGAACTAACCGCCTGCGTGCATGTCATCCTTGTTTTAGAAAAAGCTACTCACCAGCTCCCCAGCGCACGTCGTGTTGCGTGTAGTTGAGCCTCCCAAAAACCTCTCGGCAGGGCAGCGTCAAGATCTTGCCAGCTTCCACGGGTGGCCAGCAGTGTATTGAGTCCCATACCGGCGGGCAACGGGGAGGAGACATGGACGCGGCTGAAGAGAGGGAAGACGACACCAGCGCCTGCGCTCCTGCGAAGAGTGAAGAGGACATCGGCTGAATTACACAGCTGACAAAAAAAAAAAAAAAAGTTTACAACCTCGCACACCAAATTTCAAACACTAATGCACCACCCACCAAGCTATCATTTGATGCCCGTTCTGTTGTCCTCATCCTAGCATTCTCTCTGCGGAAAAATACACGTGTCCTCATACCGCCGTGCACTTACCCCTCCCTCATAACTTAACTATACTAGAGGAGGTATCTCTTAGAAGGACAAGGGCTGAGGCGGTCCTTACCCCGTCGGTGGCGTGCCGATGGGGCTCTCAAGACATAGGACTGACCGCCGGCCGGAAATGTTCTACACCGGCTGCAGAGGTGGATGTCGCCACCTGCTATAGACTTGTGCAAGGACAATCGCGTCAAAAACACGGATTCTCCAGGAAGTAGACTCCCGGCGTCGAGGGGAGGAGGATTTCTCCAAGTGGCAGGCAGACAACGCTAAAAGCAGACGCCTTCTCCAGTTTATGGCCGAAGACGATTTGCATGACTTTCTATTATACGCCTTATGGCAAGTTTCCGAAAGAATAAAAAATCACACAGCAGTGTTAAAGAACAAGTAAAAAAAAAAGAAAGAAAACTGGTCTAAGATATGCCACGGCTATTGAAAACGAAAAGCGAGGATTTGCACGCTCAAAGGATGCTGCATATCCGCATTCACGGGTATCCGCAATAAAGTGCAACGAGGCTAAACAATTTCAAACATTGGTATTTTTCCGAAGAAAATGAAGCATTGACATATTCTTCAGCCGATACAAAACTACATGAAAAAGAAAATGTTGACCAGGAAGGAAAACCGCCATGGAGATCTCCCGTGAAAACTATGTTAATAACACATAATCTTTAATTACTTTAGCAGGAATACAATTAACTGCTGAAGAAAGTTATCGGCTCCAAAATAAACGGTATAAGGAAATTTTAAAACATGCAGGAGCTATACTATCAATGTAACATTACTGCCATATCAGAAGTTACCAAGATAAACCCTAACTTAATATTAGTAGGTGGTCTTTAACCAAGTTATCAAGTGATCAAAGACGACCACACAGTAAATGAAGGGAGCTAGTCAATTGCGTGTAGCTGTTACAGGTAAACCAGTTAAAGTTTCTTATCACAGTTAAAGTTACCCTTGACACAGTACTCATGACCTCAAATAAAAACTATTTTCCAGCGTCTTTCTTGTGCAGAAGAGTTTACTCCGTGGATCATGGTGGCTCGTCACTGTATCCAGCCTGTGCGCGCAAAGCGGTTATAAATTGTTCCATGCTGGGAAAGGACTCTTTTTGGCACGTTTAGCCATGTATTCGGAACATATCAAAAGCTCTATCCTTCACAGCGGAAATAGAATATATTTATAGAATTACTAAATTTATCTAACTCTAAAAGTCCTAGCTCACTTGATTAAGAGCATTTTAAATGCGCCGGCTCATTTGGTTAAGAACACAATTCAAAACTGCTCCATTTCCTGTCAATGTAACAGTATGGCCATGGCAATTCTCAGCAATTTTTTCGTGAATATTAGCTTTTGCATGCATTTTTATTTAAGGTGGCCTTCTGTGGTGCGGCTGATATTTCGACGTTAGCCTGCTGTATATGCTGCAAAATGCAGTTTCCCCAAATATGCTAGCCATTTGTGAAGTTCTACCCGCAGGAGTGAAAATAATACACATGTTTACACTTTCCATCAAGACGGTATGACATGTATTACAAGTTTAGAGGTGCAAGAAGTTGATCTAGGTCTGGATTACCGAGGAGCTATTATCCAGGGCCTCAGTGTCCCAGCGATTTCGCAAGTACGCTTTTGTAGCGGGTATCCGCAAAACGTCCCAGAAATGTTAACAGCGGGTCTAGTCTAGTGATGTCCACTGCTTTTGTCTGGTGCGCCATACATGTTTCGGTTTGAGGTTTGGCCTGATGTAGAGCTCATAATAGAAAATGCGGTAGACCGAGTGGAAAGAAAAGGGTCCTTGCCACGCACAAAAGGGCAAATGGTCTTAAATCAAGCAATGACAAGAAAACAAATCAAAGGATAAAGCCACACGAGACGGCCACGCAGGGACTTCGAACTTCAAGTCCCACTCTGGAGACTGAATTCCCTCACAAAGTGGCTCCGAGAACTTCTTTGGAAGCATCTGGCCCTGGCTATCCAACGCAATCGCATTACCTGGAGTAAGTGGGCGCTGCAAACGAAGCGCAGCAACACAGCTTTTTGATGTGAGAAGAAAAACGGAAGAAAACGCTTTCCACCGTGTGGTCGATTTTACGGCTGTGTGCCGACGACTGGGCCGCATCGAGAACAAAGGGTGCCGACAGCAACAGTGCCCTCCGTTCAACTTCAGGCGCCTGTTGCTAAGATAGCTCCGCTCTCTGCACGGTCCACCGATCACAATATGAATGCGCGCAGCTCTTCTGTCAATACAGCTAAAGCTAACTTACATAAGCTCGAAGAAGAGCCGCCTGAAAATGTTTTACACGAAGAATTTGCTCTTGAGTGGACTTTAAAATACCCCGCCATCAGCATGAAAGAAAAAAAAATGAAGCCGCGATTCAGCTTGGCTAAGCACTGATACACATGGAAAAGTAGTGCATAGCAATCGTTTAGCTAAATTTTCTTTTGTTCAGCTTTCGTTTGCTAAGTCTTGCCATGTATAGCCAAGTCTTTAACTCGTGCTTTAAACTTTTATTGGGATGAAAAAGGCCTAAATGAAGTCTTTAGTGCAACTATGCCAGAGGAGAAGACAGCGACATCCGAAGCGTTGCGCAGAAGACTGGCAATTAAGCGCGTGAAAAAAAATGGCTGCCGAGATGGCACAATGTTTTGGCTGCGGGAGGGATGTGCATTTTTAAAACGCTTTTTAGTGCCAA